>NC_138316.1:52517500-52575000 GCF_965601325.2 Salmo salar | reverse complement strand
TCTGGTGTGTTTGGTGTCTAAACCCCAAACCCCGGTCTGGTCTGTTTGGTCTTCTCTAAACCCCAAACCCCGGTCTGGTGTGTTTGGTCTATAAACCCCAAACCCCGGTCTGGTGTGTTTGGTGTCTAAACCCCAAACCCTGGTCTGGTCTGTTTGGTCTATAAACCCCAAACCCCGGTCTGGTGTGTTTGGTGTCTAAACCCCAAACCCCGGTCTGGTCTGTTTGGTCTTCTCTAAACCCCAAACCCCGGTCTGGTCTGTTTGGTCTATAAACCCCAAACCCCGGTCTGGTGTGTTTGGTGTCTAAACCCCAAACCCCGGTCTGGTCTGTTTGGTCTTCTCTAAACCCCAAACCCCGGTCTGGTCTGCTTGGTCTTCTATAAACCCCAAACCCTGGTCTGGTCTGTCTGGTCTCTAAACCCCAAACCCCGGTCTGGTCTGTTTGGTCTCTAAACCCCAAACCCCGGTCTGGTGTGTTTGGTCTCTAAACCCCAAACCCCGGTCTGGTCTGTCTGGTCTATAAACCCCAAACCCCGGTCTGGTCTGTTTGGTCTCTAAACCCCAAACCCCGGTCTGGTCTGTTTGGTCTATAAACCCCAAACCCTGGTCTGGTCTGTTTGGTCTTCTCTAAACCCCAAACCCCGGTCTGGTGTGTCTGGTCTATAAACCCCAAACCCCGGTCTGGTGTGTTTGGTCTTCTCTAAACCCCAAACCCCGGTCTGGTCTGTCTGGTCTCTAAACCCCAAACCCCGGTCTGGTCTGTTTGGTCTATCAAACCCCAAACCCCGGTCTGGTCTGTTTGGTCTTCTCTAAACCCCAAACCCCGGTCTGGTCTGTTTGGTCTTCTCTAAACCCCAAACCCCGGTCTGGTCTGTTTGGTCTTCTCTAAACCCCAAACCCCGGTCTGGTCTGTCTGGTCTCTAAACCCCAAACCCTGGTCTGGTCTGTTTGGTCTATAAACCCCAAACCCCGGTCTGGTCTGTTTGGTCTATAAACCCCAAACCCCGGTCTGGTCTGTTTGGTCTCTAAACCCCAAACCCCGGTCTGGTCTGTTTGGTCTATAAACCCCAAACCCCGGTCTGGTCTGTTTGGTCTTCTCTAAACCCCAAACCCTGGTCTGGTCTGTTTGGTCTATAAACCCCAAACCCCGGTCTGGTCTGTTTGGTCTTCTCTAAACCCCAAACCCCGGTCTGGTCTGTCTGGTCTATAAACCCCAAACCCTGGTCTGGTCTGTTTGGTCTCTAAACCCCAAACCCCGGTCTGGTCTGTTTGGTCTATAAACCCAAACCCCGGTCTGGTCTGTTTGGTCTTCTCTAAACCCCAAACCCCGGTCTGGTCTGTTTGGTCTCTAAACCCCAAACCCCGGTCTGGTCTGTTGGGTCTATAAACCCCAAACCCCGGTCTGGTCTGTTTGGTCTTCTCTAAACCCCAAACCCTGGTCTGGTCTGTTTGGTCTTCTCTAAACCCCAAACCCCGGTCTGGTCTGTCTGGTCTCTAAACCCCAAACCCCGGTCTGGTCTGTTTGGTCTATAAACCCCAAACCCCGGTCTGGTCTGTTTGGTCTTCTCTAAACCCCAAACCCCGGTCTGGTCTGTTTGGTCTATAAACCCCAAACCCCGGTCTGGTCTGTTTGGTCTCTAAACCCCAAACCCCGGTCTGGTCTGTTTGGTCTTCTCTAAACCCCAAACCCTGGTCTGGTCTGTTTGGTCTTCTCTAAACCCCAAACCCCGGTCTGGTCTGTTTGGTCTATAAACCCCAAACCCCGGTCTGGTCTGTTTGGTCTATAAACCCCAAACCCTGGTCTGGTGTGTTTGGTCTCTAAACCCCAAACCCCGGTCTGGTCTGTTTGGTCTATAAACCCCAAACCCCGGTCTGGTCTGTTTGGTCTTCTCTAAACCCCAAACCCTGGTCTGGTCTGTTTGGTCTTCTCTAAACCCCAAACCCCGGTCTGGTCTGTCTGGTCTCTAAACCCCAAACCCTGGTCTGGTCTGTTTGGTCTATAAACCCCAAACCCCGGTCTGGTCTGTTTGGTCTATAAACCCCAAACCCCGGTCTGGTCTGTTTGGTCTCTAAACCCCAAACCCCGGTCTGGTCTGTTTGGTCTATAAACCCCAAACCCCGGTCTGGTCTGTTTGGTGTCTAAACCCCAAACCCCGGTCTGGTCTGTTTGGTCTTCTCTAAACCCCAAACCCCGGTCTGGTCTGTTTGGTCTATAAACCCCAAACCCCGGTCTGGTCTGTTTGGTCTCTAAACCCCAAACCCCGGTCTGGTCTGTTTGGTCTATAAACCCAAACCCCGGTCTGGTCTGTTTGGTCTTCTATAAACCCCAAACCCCGGTCTGGTCTGTTTGGTCTCTAAACCCCAAACCCTGGTCTGGTCTGTTTGGTCTTCTCTAAACCCCAAACCCTGGTCTGGTCTGTTTGGTCTATAAACCCCAAACCCCGGTCTGGTCTGTTTGGTCTTCTCTAAACCCCAAACCCTGGTCTGGTCTGTTTGGTCTCTAAACCCCAAACCCTGGTCTGGTCTGTTTGGTCTATAAACCCCAAACCCCGGTCTGGTCTGTTTGGTGTCTAAACCCCAAACCCCGGTCTGGTCTGTCTGGTCTCTAAACCCCAAACCCCGGTCTGGTCTGTTTGGTCTATAAACCCCAAACCCCGGTCTGGTCTGTCTGGTCTCTAAACCCCAAACCCCGGTCTGGTCTGTCTGGTCTCTAAACCCCAAACCCCGGTCTGGTCTGTTTGGTCTCTAAACCCCAAACCCCTGTCTGGTCTGTTTGGTCTATAAACCCCAAACCCCGGTCTGGTCTGTTTGGTCTATAAACCCCAAACCCCGGTCTGGTCTGTTTGGTCTATAAACCCCAAACCCCGGTCTGGTCTGTTTGGTCTCTAAACCCCAAACCCCGGTCTGGTCTGTTTGGTCTTCTCTAAACCCCAAACCCCGGCCTGGTCTGTTTGGTCTCTAAACCCCAAACCCCGGTCTGGTCTGTCTGGTCTATAAACCCCAAACCCCGGTCTGGTCTGTCTGGTCTATAAACCCAAACCCCGGTCTGGTCTGTCTGGTCTATAAACCCCAAACCCCGGTCTGGTCTGTTTGGTCTATAAACCCCAAACTCCGGTCTGGTCTGTTTGGTCTTCTCTAAACCCAAAACCCCGGTCTGGTCTGTTTGGTCTTCTCTAAACCCCAAACCCCGGTCTGGTCTGTTTGGTCTTCTCTAAACCCCAAACCCCGGTCTGGTCTGTCTGGTCTCTAAACCCCAAACCCCGGTCTGGTCTGTTTGGTCTCTAAACCCAAACCCCGGTCTGGTCTGTTTGGTCTTCTCTAAACCCCAAACCCCGGTCTGGTCTGTTTGGTCTATAAACCCAAACCCCGGTCTGGTCTGTTTGGTGTCTAAACCCCAAACCCTGGTCTGGTCTGTTTGGTCTTCTCTAAACCCCAAACCCCGGTCTGGTCTGTTTGGTCTATAAACCCCAAACCCTGGTCTGGTCTGTTTGGTCTCTAAACCCCAAACCCCGGTCTGGTCTGTTTGGTCTATAAACCCCAAACCCCGGTCTGGTCTGTCTGGTCTCTAAACCCCAAACCCCGGTCTGGTCTGTTTGGTCTCTAAACCCCAAACCCCGGTCTGGTCTGTTTGGTCTTCTATAAACCCAAACCCTGGTCTGGTCTTCTCTAAACCCCAAACCCCGGTCTGGTCTGTTTGGTCTCTAAACCCAAACCCCGGTCTGGTGTGTTTGATTTGCTTCTCAAGCGTTCCCAGAAGTCTCGTGATGTTGTGCCTCTGGGTTTAGAAACTCTGTGTAACCATGCTCAGAGCACTCAAATTAGAGCACGAGTCTAAATTAAAGTATGCGAAATGAAGCACGGAGGGAACTTCTAGAATGCGTACTACGTTTGTACATATTTTGAAGCATGCATCTCTCACCTCTCTGAGTACTGTTAGACTTGACTGTGCTCCGTCCCTGTCTCTCTCACCTCTCTAAGTACAGTTAGACTTGACTGTGCTCTGTTCTGACTGTCTCTCTCACCTCTCTGAGTGCTGTTAGACTTGACTGTGCTCCGTCCCTGTCTCTCTCACCTCTCTGAGTACAGTTAGACTTGACTGTCTCTCTCACCTCTCTGAGTAGTGTTGCTGTTAGACTTGACTGTGCTCCGTCCCTGACTGTCTCTCTCACCTCTCTGAGTGCTGTTAGACTTGACTGTGCTCTGTCCCTGACTGTCTCACCTCTCTGAGTGCTGTTAGACTTGACTGTGCTCCGTCCTGACTGTCTCACCTCTCTGAGTAGTGCTGCTGTTAGGCTTGACTGTGCTCCGTCCCTGACTGTCTCCCTCCACATCGGCCCTCTGTGTGGGGTACCTTGTCCCCTGTGCGCCCCCAGGGAGTCCCTGTCTGGCCAGGAGGGCTGTGAGGGCAGACAGCCTGGCTGAGGCTGGATTGGGGAGTGGGTCAGGTTGGATGGGGTCAGGCGTGGAGCCCCTGGCACCTGTGGAAGGGCAGAGGGTCCCTTCCCTGGCTGATAGCCCAGATGGCGTCCCCCAGGGCTGTGTGTTAGGCCCACACTGAAACACAGTCTCTGCCAACTGAACTAGTCTCTGCAGCGGTCCAGAAAGACTGCCCTCCTCCTCTCTCTTCCTCTGGATCATCCTCTGGAGAGAGGCTGAGATCTCACCTAGACCGTCTGGTATTGCCCTCTTTACCAAACCACCCTGATATCGACCAGGAGATGAGAAGTGTCCGGAACCTAGTGGTTTCTGTCCCGGACTACTCAGCCCTGTTGGGGAGAATTGACTAGCATGGTCAGGCTGGTGTGTAACACTGCAGAGAGAAGAGGATAGCTTTCTGCTATCCAATGTTCTGTTTTGTACCAAAGGGGATGATGAGAGCTTGCTGGTGGTATATGACGTGGTATTGTTCTGAGTCAGTCTGTCAGAGGGGACTGAGAGGTGACTGGCCTGACCACCAGACTCTACTGTTGACTGTAGAGGAGCTGGTGGGAGCTGGCTCGACTCTAGTCTGTCCTCTTTATTGACCTGTCTGTTCTCCTCTAGTCTCTGAAGCAGAGAGTTTCTCAGTCTCAGGTCATTCTCTGGTTCCACCAAGGAACAGATGTCCTCACCCACTGAGATGAAGGAGTCTTCAGGACTGGCTCCATCTTGTGTTTGTGATGGACTTACATCCATGCTCTCCTGTGAAGTGGAATAGAGTAGACTAGTGTATCACTAAGCATCCTGGGCCATCTAATACAATCCTTCCTCTACCACTAAGCATCCTGGGCCATCTGGTCCTTCCTCTACCACTAAGCATCCTGGTCCATCTAATAGGATCCTTCCTCTACCACTAAGCATCCTGGTCCATCTAATAGGATCCTTCCTCTACCACTAAGCATCCTGGGCCATCTAATAGGATCCTTCCTCTACCACTAAGCATCCTGGTCCATCTGGTCCTTCCTCTACCACTAAGCATCCTGGGCCATCTAATACAATCCTTCCTCTACCACTAAGCATCCTGGTCCATCTAATAGGATCCTTCCTCTACCACTAAGCATCCTGGGCCATCTAATAGGATCCTTCCTCTACCACTAAGCATCCTGGTCTATCTAATAGGATCCTTCCTCTACCACTAAGCATCCTGGTCCATCTAATAGGATCCTTCCTCTACCACTAAGCATCCTGGGCCATCTGGTCCTTCCTCTACCACTAAGCATCCTGGTCCATCTAATAGGATCCTTCCTCTACCACTAAGCATCCTGGTCCATCTAATAGGATCCTTCCTCTACCACTAAGCATCCTGGTCCATCTAATAGGATCCTTCCTCTACCACTAAGCATCCTGGTCCATCTAATACGATCCTTCCTCTACCACTAAGCATCCTGGGCCATCTGGTCCTTCCTCTACCACTAAGCATCCTGGGCCATCTAATACGATCCTTCCTCTACCACTAAGCACCCTGGTCCATCTAATAGGATCCTTCCTCTACCACTAAGCATCCTGGTCCATCTAATAGGATCCTTCCTCTACCACTAAGCATCCTGGTCCATCTAATACAATCCTTCCTCTACCACTAAGCATCCTGGTCCATCTAATACGATCCTTCCTCTACCACTAAGCATCCTGGGCCATCTAATACGATCCTTCCTCTACCACTAAGCATCCTGGGCCATCTAATAGGATCCTTCCTCTACCACTAAGCATCCTGGTCCATCTGGTCCTTCCTCTACCACTAAGCATCCTGGGCCATCTAATAGGATCCTTCCTCTACCACTAAGCATCCTGGTCCATCTAATAGGATCCTTCCTCTACCACTAAGCATCCTGGGCCATCTAATAGGATCCTTCCTCTACCACTAAGCATCCTGGTCCATCTGGTCCTTCCTCTACCACTAAGCATCCTGGTCCATCTAATAGGATCCTTCCTCTACCACTAAGCATCCTGGTCCATCTGGTCCTTCCTCTACCACTAAGCATCCTGCGCCATCTAATAGGATCCTTCCTCTACCACTAAGCATCCTGGTCCATCTAATAGGATCCTTCCTCTACCACTAAGCATCCTGGTCCATCTGGTCCTTCCTCTACCACTAAGCATCCTGGGCCATCTAATAGGATCCTTCCTCTACCACTAAGCATCCTGGTCCATCTAATAGGATCCTTCCTCTACCACTAAGCATCCTGGTCCATCTGGTCCTTCCTCTACCACTAAGCACCCTGGTCCATCTAATAGGATCCTTCCTCTACCACTAAGCACCCTGGTCCATCTAATAGGATCCTTCCTCTACCACTAAGCATCCTGGGCCATCTAATAGGATCCTTCCTCTACCACTAAGCATCCTGGTCCATCTAATAGGATCCTTCCTCTACCACTAAGCATCCTGGGCCATCTGGTCCTTCCTCTACCACTAAGCATCCTGGGCCATCTAATAGGATCCTTCCTCTACCACTAAGCATCCTGGGCCATCTAATACAATCCTTCCTCTACCACTAAGCATCCTGGTCCATCTGGTCCTTCCTCTACCACTAAGCATCCTGGGCCATCTAAAATGATCCTTCCTCTACCACTAAGCATCCTGGTCCATCTAATAGGATCCTTCCTCTACCACTAAGCATCCTGGGCCATCTAATACAATCCTTCCTCTACCACTAAGCATCCTGGTCCATCTAATAGGATCCTTCCTCTACCACTAAGCATCCTGGTCCATCTAATAGGATCCTTCCTCTACCACTAAGCATCCTGGTCCATCTGGTCCTTCCTCTACCACTAAGCATCCTGGTCCATCTAATAGGATCCTTCCTCTACCACTAAGCATCCTGGTCCATCTAATAGGATCCTTCCTCTACCACTAAGCATCCTGGGCCATCTAATACAATCCTTCCTCTACCACTAAGCATCCTGGGCCATCTAATACAATCCTTCCTCTACCACTAAGCATCCTGGTCCATCTAATAGGATCCTTCCTCTACCACTAAGCATCCTGGTCCATCTAATAGGATCCTTCCTCTACCACTAAGCACCCTGGTTCATCTAATAGGATCCTTCCTCTACCACTAAGCATCCTGGTCCATCTAATAGGATCCTTCCTCTACCACTAAGCATCCTGGGCCATCTAATAGGATCCTTCCCCACCTCTCCCTGCAGGGTCGAGCTCAAATGAAATTCCTTGGATGAGTTCCTAGTTATCAAGCTACAACAACTCGAGAGTGTAACTGTGTAAGAGGTTGACTTTGACACTTCTCCAAACTGGATCAGGGCCTGTATTCATAAAGCTTCTCAGAGTAAGGAGTGCTGATATACGATCAGTTTGGTCTATCAGATCATCATAAAATCAGATCACATGGACAAGCTGGATCTGATCCTAGATCAGCCCTCGTCCTCTGAGACGCTGCTGGTTTGACAACATGCCATGTAAGCTGTGCCAGCCATTATTCAATCCATATGGAACACCTAACACCCCTCTCTGGGTTGGTAGAGGAAGGATTCACCAGTCCCCAGACAGGGTTGTGTGTGTGTGTTTGACAAAGCCGAGACAAAAAGGCAAGCAGGAATGTACGGGATTGTAACCGATCCCCGTGGAGCCATCTTGATCCTGGTTGTAAATGAGTAGGGACTTGGCTGACGAGGAAGTTTGGTTACCAGCAACAGGCTTGTTGCTCTGACACCAGGCCCTGAGCACAGACGCATCACACAGGCCAAGACTCTTCTAATAACTGACCAATCACAACACTAAGCCATTCACCAGTCCCCAACCGCTGTCATCGTCAAATCAGTCAGTCAAAACCCAACCGTTGTCATCGTCAAATCAGTCAGTCAAAATTACGTTTCATGATCATTGTTTATTGAATAGAAAATGACTGTAGTGACTGACAGGTTGACCAGACTGATGACAGTATATAGAGGGGTCCTTCTCTCTCACCTGTAGTGACTGACAGGTTGACCAGACTGATGACAGTATATAGAGGGGTCCTTCTCTCTCACCTGTAGTGACTGACAGGTTGACCAGACTGATGACAGTATATAGAGGGGTCCTTCTCTCTCACCTGTAGTGACTGACAGGTTGACCAGACTGATGACAGTATATAGAGGGGCTCTTCTCTCTCACCTGTAGTGACTGACAGGTTGACCAGACTGATGACAGTATATAGAGGGGTCCTTCTCTCTCACCTGTACTCAGAGCAGTCCTCCAGGGCTCCAGTCAGAGCCGGGATCTGAAACTCCTCTACCTCATGGCACAGCAGCCGCCATTCCCTGCACGGCATGGACACAAAAAATGGTTAGTATTGACCGATAAAGAGCGGCCATTTTGGCTCACTGCCGTGTCCAGTTTCCCAGCTCCCTACTGTACTTGAACACAGAGGGCAGCAACAGACGTCCACATCTCAGGAAGTTGAGGATGTGTCTGAACATCGCTCCGTCGGCCTTGATCTGGAGACTCTGACCGAATACGATCCAGCTGCTCTTCCTGGGGTTGGACAGGAGCTCTGGGTGCTGGGACAGGGGGGAGATGGGACAGGACAGGGGGGAGATGGGACGGGGGGAGATGGGACAGGGAGGAGATGGGACGGGACGGGGGGAGATGGGACGGGACAGGGGGAGATGGGACGGGACAGGGAGAGATGGGACGGGACAGGGGAGAGATGGGACAGGGGGGAGATGGGACAGGGAGGAGATGGGACGGGACAGGGGAGAGATGGGACGGGACAGGGGGGAGATGGGACGGGACAGGGGAGAGATGGGACGGGACAGGGTGAGATGGGACAGGGGGGAGAAATGGGACGGGACGGGGGGGTGGGACGGGACAGGGGAGAGATGGGACGGGACAGGGAGGAGATGGGACAGGGAGGAGATGGACGGGACAGGGAGGAGATGGGACGGGACAGGGGAGAGATGGGACGGGAGGAGATGGGACGGGACAGGGGAGAGATGGGACGGGAGGAGATGGGACGAGGACAGGGGAGAGATGGGTCGGGAGGAGATGGGAACGGGAGAGGGGTGAGATGGGACGAGGACAGGGGAGAGATGGGTCGGGAGGAGATGGAGACGGGACAGGGGAGAGATGGGACGGGAGGAGATGGGACGGGACAGGGGAGAGAGGGACGGGACAGGGGAGAGATGGACGGGACAGGGGAGAGGAAACGGGAGAGGGGTCAGGGGAGAGGAAACGGGAGAGGGGTCAGGGGAGAGGAAACGGGAGAGGGGTCAGGGGAGAGGAAACGGGAGAGACGGGTCAGGGGAGGAGGAAACGGGTCAGGAGAGAGGTCGGGGAGAGGACACGGGAAGAGGGGTCAGGGGAGAGGAAACGGGAGAGACGGGACAGGGGAGGAGGAGACGGGTCAGGAGAGTCAGATGGGAGAGGAGGACAGGGGAGAGAGGACATAGTGCACTAGGTTAGGGCTCTTAGTAGTGCACCATATATAGGGAATAGGGTGCCATTGGGGATCCATCCCATCACTACCAGTGCCCTGATATTTTAGTGCATTTCTCTCCCCCTATACTGTATGTCTGCTGTTACTGTCCTACTTACTGCACCTCCCCCTATACTGTATGTCTGCTGTTACTGTCCTACTTACTGCACCTCCCCCTATACTGTATGTCTGCTGTTACTGTCCTACTTACTGCACCTCCCCCTATACTGTATGTCTGCTGTTACTGTCCTACTTACTGCACCTCCCCCTATACTGTATGTCTGCTGTTACTGTCCTACTTACTGCACCTCCCCCTATACTGTATGTCTGCTGTTACTGTCCTACTTACTGCACCTCCCCCTATACTGTATGTCTGCTGTTACTGTCCTACTTACTGCACCTCCACCTATACTGTATGTCTGCTGTTACTGTCCTACTTACTGCACCTCCCCCTATACTGTATGTCTGCTGTTACTGTCCTACTTACTGCACCTCCCCCTATACTGTATGTCTGCTGTTACTGTCCTACTTACTGCACCTCCCCCTATACTGTATGTCTGCTGTTACTGTCCTACTTACTGCACCTCCCCCTATACTGTATGTCTGCTGTTACTGTCCTACTTACTGCACCTCCCCCTATACTGTATGTCTGCTGTTACTGTCCTACTTACTGCACCTCCCCCTATACTGTATGTCTGCTGTTACTGTCCTACTTACTGCACCTCCCCCTATACTGTATGTCTGCTGTTACTGTCCTACTTACTGCACCTCCCCCTATACTGTATGTCTGCTTTTACTGTCCTACTTACTGCACCTCCCCCTATACTGTATGTCTGCTGTTACTGTCCTACTTACTGCACCTCCCCCTATACTGTATGTCTGCTGTTACTGTCCTACTTACTGCACCTCCCCCTATACTGTATGTCTGCTGTTACTGTCCTACTTACTGCACCTCCCCCTATACTGTATGTCTGCTGTTACTGTCCTACTTACTGCACCTCCCCCTATACTGTATGTCTGCTGACTGTCCTACTTACTGCACCTCCCCCTATACTGTATGTCTGCTGTTACTGTCCTACTTACTGCACCTCCCCCTATACTGTATGTCTGCTGTTACTGTCCTACTTACTGCACCTCCCCCTATACTGTATGTCTGCTGCTACTGTCCTACTTACTGCACCTCCCCCTATACTGTATGTCTGCTGTTACTGTCCTACTTACTGCACCTCCCCCTATACTGTATGTCTGCTGCTACTGTCCTACTTACTGCACCTCCCCCTATATGCTAACCCAGGGATATGAGTCTAGCTAACCCAGGGATATGAGTCTAGCTAACCCAGGGATATGAGTCTAGCTAACCCAGGGATATGAGTCTAGCTAACCCAGGGATATGAGTCTAGCTAACCCAGGGATATCCCAGACACCACTGGCGTGATTTCTATGACACTTGTGTTGAATGATGTGTCTTGCCATAGAGATGCAAACAAGTACACTGATTGGACCAAAGGAGGACGCTGCAAGATTCGTGGGGGACCACATGGGCGGCAGGTAGCCTAGTGGTTAGAGCGTTGGGTCAAGTAACCAGCAGGTAGCTTAGTGGTTAGAGTGTTGGGCCAGTAACCAGCAGGTAGCCTAGTGGTTAGAGCGTTGGGTCAGTAACCAGCAGGTAGCCTAGTGGTTAGAGCGTTGGGCCAGTAACCAGCAGGTAGCCTAGTGGTTAGAGCGTTGGGCCAGTAACCAGCAGGTAGCCTAGTGGTTAGAGCGTTGGGTCAGTAACCAGCAGGTAGCCTAGTGGTTAGAGCGTTGGGCCAGTAACCAGCAGGTAGCCTAGTGGTTAGAGCGTTGGGTCAGTAACCAGCAGGTAGCCTAGTGGTTAGAGCGTTGGGCCAGTAACCAGCAGGTAGCCTAGTGGTTAGAGCGTTGGGCCAGTAACCAGCAGGTAGTCTAGTGGTTAGAGTGTTGGGCCAGTAACCAGCAGGTAGCCTAGTGGTTAAAGCGTTGGGCCAGTAACCAGCAGGTAGCCTAGTGGTTAGAGCGTTGGGCCAGTAACCAGCAGGTAGCCTAGTGGTTAGAGTGTTGGGACAGTAACCAGCAGGTAGCCTAGTGGTTAGAGCGTTGGGCCAGTAACCAGCAGGTAGCCTAGTGGTTAGAGCGTTGGGCCAGTAACCAGCAGGTAGCCTAGTGGTTAGAGCCTAGTGGTTAGAGCGTTGGGACAGTAACCAGCAGGTAGCCTAGTGGTTAGAGCGTTGGGCCAGTAACCAGCAGGTAGCCTAGTGGTTAGAGCGCTGGGCCAGTAACCAGCAGGTAGCCTAGTGATTAGAGCGTTGGGCCAGTAACCAGCAGGTAGCCTAGTGGTTAGAGCCGAGTGGTTAGAGCGTTGGGCCAGTAACCAGCAGGTAGCCTAGTGGTTAGAGCGTTGGGCCAATAACCAGCAGGTAGCCTAGTGATTAGAGCGTTGGGCCAGTAACCAGCAGGTAGCCTAGTGGTTAGAGCGTTGGGCCAGTAACCAGCAGGTAGCCTAGTGGTTAGAGCGTTGGGCCAGTAACCAGCAGGTAGCCTAGTGGTTAGAGCGTTGGGCCAGTAACCAACAAGTAGTCTAGTGGTTAGAGCCTAGTGGTTAGAGCGTTGGGCCAGTAACCAGCAGGTAGACTAGTGGTTAGAGCCTAGTGGTTAGAGCGTTGGGCCAGTAACCAGCAGGTAGCCTAGTGGTTAGAGCCGAGTGGTTAGAGCGTTGGGCCAGTAACCAGCAGGTAGCCTAGTGGTTAGAGCTTTGGGCCAATAACCAGCAGGTAGCCTAGTGATTAGAGTGTTGGGACAGTAACCAGCATGTAGCCTAGTGGTTAGAGCGTTGGGCCAGTAACCAGCAGGTAGTCTAGTGGTTAGAGCGTTGGGCCAGTAACCAGCAGGTAGCCTAGTGATTAGAGCGTTGGGCCAGTAACCAGCAGGTAGCCTAGTGGTTAGAGCGTTGGGTCAGTAACCAGCAGGTAGCCTAGTGGTTAGAGCGTTGGGCCAGTAACCAGCAGGTAGCCTAGTGGTTAGAGCGTTGGACTAGTAACCAGCAGGTAGCCTAGTGGTTAGAGCGTTGGACCAGTAACCAGCAGGTAACCTAGTGGTTAGTGCGTTGGGCCAGTAACCAGCAGGTAGTCTAGTGGTTAGAGCGTTGGGCCAGTAACCAGCAGGTAGTCTAGTGGTTAGAGCCTAGTGGTTAGAGCGTTGGGCCAGTAACCATCAGGTAGACTAGTGGTTAGAGCCTAGTGGTTAGAGCGTTGGGCCAGTAACCAGCAGGTAGCCTAGTGGTTAGAGCCTAGTGGTTAGAGTGTTGGGCCAGTAACCAGCAGGTAGCCTACTGGTTAGAGCCGAGTGGTTAGAGCGTTGGGCCAGTAACCAGCAGGTAGCCTAGTGGTTAGAGCATTGGGCCAGTAACCAGCAGGTAGCCTAGTGATTAGAGTGTTGGGCCAGTAACCAGCAGGTAGCCTAGTGGTTAGAGTGGAGGGCCAGTAACCAGCAGGTAGTCTAGTGGTTAGAGCGTTGGGCCAGTAACCAGCAGGTAGCCTAGTGATTAGACCGTTGGGGGCCAGTACCCAGCAGGTAGCCTAGTGGTTAGAGCGTTGGGTCAGTAACCAGCAGGTAGCCTAGTGGTTAGAGCGTTGGGCCAGTAACCAGCAGGTAGTCTAGTGGTTAGAGCGTTGGACTAGTAACCAGCAGGTAGACTAGTGGTTAGAGCGTTGGACCAGTAACCAGCAGGTAACCTAGTGGTTAGAGCGTTGGGCCAGTAACCAGCAGGTAGTCTAGTGGTTAGAGCGTTGGGCCAGTAACCAGCTGGTAGCCTAGTGGTTAGAGCGTTGGACCAGTAACCAGCAGGTAGACAAGTGGTTAGAGCGTTGGGCCAGTAACCAGCAGGTAGACAAGTGGTTAGAGCGTTGGGCCAGTAACCAGCAGGTAGCCTAGTGGTTAGAGCGTTGGGCCAGTAACCAGCAGGTAGTCTAGTGCTTAGAGCGTTGGGTCAGTAACCAGCAGGTAGCCTAGTGGTTAGAGCATTGGGTCAGTACCCAGCAGGTAGCCTAGTGGTTAGAGCGTTGGGCCAGTAACAAGCAGGTAGCCTAGTGATCCTTACTACTAGAGATAATACCAGAGGGTAATACTGATCCTTACTGTAGCTACTAGAGATAATACCAGAGGGTAATACTGATCCTTACTGTAACTACTAGAGATAATACCAGAGGGTAATACTGATCCTTACTGTAGCTACTAGAGATAATACCAGAGGGTAATACTGATCCTTACTGTAGCTACTAGAGATAATACTGATCCTTACTGTAGCTACTAGAGATAATACCAGAGGGTAATACTGATCCTTACTGTAGCTACTAGAGATAATACCAGAGGGTAATACTAATCCTTACTGTAGCTACTAGAGATAATACCAGAGGGTAATACTGATCCTTACTGTAGCTACTATTGATAATACCAGAGGGTAACACTGATCCTTACTGTAGCTACTAGAGATAATACCAGAGGGTAATACTGATCCTTACTGTAGCTACTATTGATAATACCAGAGGGTAACACTGATCCTTACTGTAGCTACTAGAGATAATACTGATCCTTACTGTAACTACTAGAGATAATACCAGAGGGTAATACTGATCCTTACTGTAGCTACTAGAGATAATACTGATCCTTACTGTAGCTACTAGAGATAATACCAGAGGGTAATACTGATCCTTACTGTAGCTACTAGAGATAATACTGATCATTACTGTAGCTACTAGAGATAATACCAGAGGGTAATACTGATCCTTACTGTAGCTACTAGAGATAATACTGATCCTTACTGTAACTACTAGAGATAATACCAGAGGGTAATACTGGTCCTTACTGTAGCTACTAGAGATAATACCAGAGGGTAATACTGATCCTTACTGTAGCTACTAGAGATAATACCAGAGGGTAATACTGATCCTTACTGTAGCTACTAGAGATAATACCAGAGGGTAATACTGATCCTTACTGTAGCTACTAGAGATAATACTGATCCTTACTGTAGCTACCAGAGATAATACCAGAGGGTAATACTGATCCTTACTGTAGCTACTAGAGATAATACTGATCCTTACTGTAGCTACTAGAGATAATACCAGAGGGTAATACTGATCCTTACTGTAGCTACTAGAGATAATACCAGAGGGTAATACTGATCCTTACTGTAGCTACTAGAGATAATACCAGAGGGTAATACTGATCATTACTGTAGCTACTAGAGATAATACTGATCCTTACTGTAGCTACTAGAGATAATACTGATCCTTACTGTAGCTACTAGAGATAATACCAGAGGGTAATAATGATAGTAAGTACTTGTAAAGATGTGAAGGCACAAGGCCACTGGAGTGAGAAACAGTAATTGAAAACTTTGAGACGTAGGTTTGTTTGGAATTCCTATTGGTTGTAATGGGAATAGAGGCTAAGTTAAGATCTCTAGATATGTTGTAGATGACTTGAACAATTCTCCTATGAGCCTGAAGAGAGAAACGTGTGTTTACTGTCTATTAACGTGTGTTTTTGGTTATAATGACGGTGTAATAAGGGTAAGATACTTCTAGATTTTTCTACATTTTGAGTTTTATTTTTATGTTGATTTCTTTGTTGCATATGACTAAAGGAAAGCTGGAGCTTTGAAGCAGACACCAAATCATCCTGTATGGGGTGGAACAAGGTTGAGAAGACTAGCTGACCAGAACAGAGTGTGATGTAAATCTGTCGTCGATAGCCTACGGTCCCCTAGGCCTGAGTAAATAATTAAACATCCTGTATGGGGTGGAACAAGGTTGAGAAGACTAGCTGACCAGAACAGAGTGTGATGTAAATCTGTCGTCGATAGCCTACGGTCCCCTATGCCTGAGTAAATAATTAAACATCCTGTATGGGGTGGAACAAGGTTGAGAAGACTAGCTGACCAGAACAGAGTGTGATGTAAATCTGTCGTCGATAGCCTACGGTCCCCTATGCCTGAGTAAATAATTAAACATCCTGTATGGGGTGGAACAAGGTTGAGAAGACTAGCTGACCAGAACAGAGTGTGATGTAAATCTGTCGTCGATAGCCTACGGTCCCCTAGGCCTGAGTAAATAATTAAACATCCTGTATGGGGTGGAACAAGGTTGAGAAGACTAGCTGACCAGAACAGAGTGTGATGTAAATCTGTCGTCGATAGCCTACGGTCCCCTAGGCCTGAGTAAATAATTAAACATCCTGTATGGGGTGGAACAAGGTTGAGAAGACTAGCTGACCAGAACAGAGTGTGATGTAAACACACTCGATGACGACCAGGTCGTCAACACAGCCACAGCAGGTTGTGAGGCGTCACCAGGGCGGGGTACAGGCGGACCGTCTCCATGGCAACGAAGCAGTACAGCACCTCCTCGTCGCCGTCGCCCAGACGGAGTCCCCACCAGACCCAGGGGTACCGCGTCATGAACTACACAACAACACAGTGACGTGATATTGTAGCAATCCCCCCCCCCAGTGGGTATTGAAGCGGTTAGTCAGTTTTCCTACAGTCTGGGAAGCCCGGGTTCAAGACTATTGTCCAGCCATAATAACATGTATTGAGCTTGTGCTGGTGAACCTACCTGAGGACATTGGGCTGGCTATGGGGGGGCCTACCTGAGGACATTGGGCTGGCTATGGGGGGCCTACCTGAGGACATTGGGCTGGCTATGGGGGGCCTACCTGAGGACACTGGGCTGGCTATGGGGGGTCTACCTGAGGACACTGGGCTGGTTATGGGGGGCCTACCTGAGGACATTGGGCTGGCTATGGGGGGCCTACCTGAGGACACTGGGCTGGTTATGGGGGGCCTACCTGAGGACACTGGGCTGGTTATGGGTTCAGGCTGTCTGGTGTTACCTACCTGAGGACACTGGGCTGGTTATGGGGGGCCTACCTGAGGACACTGGGCTGGTTATGGGGGGCCTACCTGAGGACACTGGGCTGGTTATGGGGGGGCCTACCTGAGGACACTGGGCTGGTTATGGGTTCAGGCTGTCTGGTGTTACCTACCTGAGGACACTGGGCTGGTTATGGGGGGCCTACCTGAGGACACTGGGCTGGTTATGGGGGGGTCTACCTGAGGACACTGGGCTGGCTATGGGGGGCCTACCTGAGGACACTGGGCTGGCTATGGGGGGCCTACCTGAGGACACTGGGCTGGTTATGGGTTCAGGCTGTCTGGTGTTACCTACTTGAGGACACTGGGCTGGTTATGGGGGGCCTACCTGAGGACACTGGGCTGGTTATGGGGGGGTCTACCTGAGGACACTGGGCTGGCTATGGGGGGCCTACCTGAGGACACTGGGCTGGCTATGGGGGGCCTACCTGAGGACACTGGGCTGGCTATGGGGGGTCTACCTGAGGACACTGGGCTGGCTATGGGTTCAGGCTGTCTGGTGTTACAGATTCTGGTCTTCCAGTAGTTCAGAGAGGCTCTCTCAGTCACCTGTAGGTCTACTGGCCGGTCTCGCAGGAAATGCTTCCCTGACTGGAGGTTCTCTAAGGCCTAGTGTGAAATGAACCGAGGACATAGATCCCGAGTAGGCCCACTTCATATCAAATCAAATGTTATTTGTCAGATATAGTTCACAGCACCGGGGATATAAGGTGCAGTGGAATGCTTAGATCTACCTCCCTCAACATTACACTATCAATATCAATAATAATCAACCAATTTAATACAAAATAGCAATTAATTAGAGGAAGTTAGTATGCATAGTAATACAACTGATATGTACACAATTTGGGGTGGCAGGGTAGCCTAGTGGTTAGAACGTAGGGCTAGTAACCGCAAGGTTGCAAGTTCGAATCCCTGAGATGCCAAGGTAAAAATCTGTCGTTCTGCCCCTGAACCCACTGTTTGTAGACAGTCATTGAAAATAAGAATTTGTTCTTAACTGACTTGGCTAGTTAAATAAAGGTAAAATAGGATATACAATATAAATTATGATAGTGTAAACATGAACTATTTTAGGTGTAAGTTAACTTATTCTTAAAAAGTTGTCCAGTATCATTTTATGTTAGACTCAAGGTCTTCCCGACCAATCACATCAGACCTCTTCAAATCCAATCTTTTTCAAAGCTAAACTGATTGGTCAAAAGACCAATTATTGAAAACAAGATCAGAATTGGGCTGCCTGTCTAAATGCAGCCTTATTGTTTTGATGTCGTTTTTTTTAAACATTTAACCTTGATTGAATGTTGTTGTGAAACACAACAGTAGACTGCGTTACTTTACCATATCAGGTAGACTAATAATCATGTCCTTTACTTTGCAAACAGCAAAGGGTTGACTGATGAATTGATTTACCTGTAGCAGTGACGTTAGGCTCATATAAAATATTTAGTTCTGATACACATGATGTAGCTAGTTTCCCAGTTTGTAGATAATAATGTACATGTCTGAATGTGCATCCGTCTCTGTCGATAAACCACCGTGGATTGTGATCAGAAGACGTGTCTTTGAAAAGCAAAGAGTCTTGAAGGTGAGAAAGTCGGTTGAACGGGATGGAAAAAAAACAACCGCCAAACATTGAAGGAGCTAAATAGATTATCCTGCTCAGTTGCCATTTGGCATTATAGTAGATTACTCTTTTTACAAACTTTGGGCTTAAGCCAGGTACGAAACAGAAAGCTAGCTATAAAGCTAGCAGCAACTAACGTCTCCTCTTCACTTTGCCCGTTGCTAACCCCATGGTTAGCTATCAAAAATCACCGCAATTCATTATTCAACAGCTTCCTTCTTCTTAATCAAACTTTTATAGTAGCAAATTGTTTAACAAAAAAAAATAAAAAATGCACTACTTTTTCAAAAGCTAGACCGGCTATTGCGACGAAAGTATATTTTTGTAGCCGTTTTGACAGCCGGTTGCTAAGATACGTCAGACGGGAGCCGTTTTATATGTGGAACGTGACGTCAATGAAACGGTGTCTCTGCGTAGTGACGTCACATTAAAGGCCCGCTGGAGGAACACCGAGTAGCTTCGGAGGTTTACACTGGAAAAACGTCACTTTATTTACTGTTTACACTGGAAAAACATCACTTTATTTACTGTTTACACTGGAAAAACATCACTTATTTACTGTTTACACTGGAAAAACGTCACTTTATTTACTGTTTACACTGGAAAAACATCACTTATTTACTGTTTACACTGGAAAAACGTCACTTTATTTACTGTTTACACTGGAAAAACATCACTTTATTTACTGTTTACACTGGAAAAACATCACTTTATTTACTGTTTACACTGGAAAAACGTCACTTTATTTACTGTTTACACTGGAAAAACATCACTTTATTTACTGTTTACACTGGAAAAACATCACTTTATTTACTGTTTACACTGGAAAAACATCACTTTATTTACCGTTTACACTGGAAAAACATCACTTTATTTACTGTTTACACTGGAAAAACATCACTTATTTACTGTTTACACTGGAAAAACATCACTTTATTTACTGTTTACACTGGAAAAACATCACTTATTTACTGTTTACACTGGAAAAACGTCACTTTATTTACTGTTTACACTGGAAAAACGTCACTTTATTTACTGTTTACACTGGAAAAACATCACTTTATTTACTGTTTACACTGGAAAAACATCACTTTGTTTACACTGGAAAAACATCACTTTATTTACTGTTTACACTGGAAAAACATCACTTTATTTACTGTTTACACTGAAAAAACGTCACTTTATTTACTGTTTACACTGTAAAAACATCACTTTATTTACTGTTTACACTGGAAAAACATCACTTTATTTACCGTTTACACTGGAAAAACATCACTTTGTTTACACTGGAAAAACATCACTTTATTTACTGTTTACACTGTAAAAACATCACTTTATTTACTGTTTACACTGGAAAAACATCACTTTATTTACTGTTTACACTGGAAAAACATCACTTTATTTACTGTTTACACTGGAAAAACATCACTTTGTTTACACAGGAAAAACATCACTTTGTTATCATCTAATTACACAAATGACAATACAGAAAAGTGTTTTATGATGTGGTGAATTATTCATTTTTTTTATTTGATAAATACATTTGAGTGCTAATAAAAAGCAGGTCTATTACAAATACATTTTCAATGTAATTTCAAAGTATGCCAAACATAGCCTACAAACCTTACAGAGTAGGCTTTATTCATTACAACGCAGTACAGTCTTCGACAAAGGCTTGAATTGACGTTGGATGTTGAAGTCATTAGATCAGTCTGCTGGCTGGATTCTCTGGACTCTGGACTGTTATGTGTTCAATTAGATGTCCCAACAGAGAGTTATTATTGGACACCAAAGACCTGTGGAAAATACAGAAATACACTAAACATGTTTTTCTTGGGGGGGGGGGGATGACAAAAAGCTGAGTCTTGGCACAGACTTTTGACAGACAGAATTTTGAGTTAATTTGATGTGTGTGTGTGTGTGTGTGTGTGTGTGTGTGTGTGTGTGTGTGTGTGTGTGTGTGTGTGTGTGTGTGTGTGTGTGTGTGTGTGTGTGTGTGTGTGTGTGTGTGTTGACCTGTGATTGCCCTGTAGAAGCACAATGGTCTGCTCCAGCTGTCTGAGGTGTGTCTCCTGGTCTCTCAGAGCTACCACCTGTCTCTGTAGACACCTGTCCCAATGCCTGCCACCTACACACACACACACACACACACACACACACACACACACACACACACACACACACACACACACACACACACACACACACATATACACACACACACATACACACATATACACACACACACATACACACACACACACACACGCGCACACACACACATACACACACACACATACACTCACACACACACACACACACACACACACACACACACACACACACACACACACACATACACACACACACACACACACATACACACAACACACATACACACACACACACACATACACACACAGAGAGAGTGAGAGCAGAGAAGAGAGAGAGAGAGATTTGTCCACACCATCCAAAAGACACAGACATGGAGATATACACTGTGCCATAGACAAGGCAACTCACAGTAGGTCTCAGCAGTGGTAGAGGAGTCCTGCTTCAGGCTGGTTAGTCTCAAGTTGTAGTTTTCTTTCAGCGCCTCAACAAGCCTTTTCTTCAGGGAGTCCTGCAACACAGACCAATAGAGACACCGAGGGGCGAATCCTTCATTCCCATTAAGATGAATTTTCACTTAGTCATGCATTGATGTCAATGGGAGATTAAGTGGGACATTTGACTTAAGTAGAAGTTAAGGTTCGCCCCTGAGAGAAGATCATTTAGGTCAGGATTTAACCTAAACAAATTCAGATTCTGGTGCCAAATTATTGTCTGTTTTGCCCTATGGGCCATGGTCCAAAGTAGTGCACTATATTGGTCCAAAGTAGTGCCCTATATTCAGTAGGGAATAGAGTGCCATTTGGAACACAACCCTAGTGTTGTTGTGGTACTAACCAGCTGCTGTTGAGGTACTAACCAGCTGCTGTTGAGATACTAACCAGCTGCTGTTGAGGTACTAACCAGCTGCTGTTGTACTAACCAGCTGCTGTTGTGGTACTAACCAGCTGCCGTTGAGGTACTAACCAGCTGCTGTTGAGGTACTAACCAGCTGCTGTTGAGGTACTAACCAGCTGCTGTTGAGGTACTAACCAGCTGCTGTTGTGGTACTAACCAGCTGCTGTTGAGGTACTAACCAGCTGCTGTTGAGGTACTAACCAGCTGCTGTTGAGGTACTAACCAGCTGCTGTTGAGGTACTAACCAGCTGCCGTTGAGGTACTAACCAGCTGTTGAGGTACTAACCAGCTGCTGTTGAGGTACTAACCAGCTGCTGTTGAGGTACTAACCAGCTGCTGTTGTGGTACTAACCAGCTGCCGTTGAGGTACTAACCAGCTGCCGTTGAGGTACTAACCAGCTGCCGTTGAGGTACTAACCAGCTGCCGTTGAGGTACTAACCAGCTGCCGTTGAGGTACTAACCAGCTGCCGTTGAGGTACTAGCCAGCTGCCGTTGTGGTACTAACCAGCTGCCGTTGAGGTACTAACCAGCTGTTGAGGTACTAACCAGCTGCTGTTGAGGTACTAACCAGCTGCTGTTGAGGTACTAACCAGCTGCTGTTGAGGTACTAACCAGCTGCTGTTGTGGTACTAACCAGCTGCTGTTGAGGTACTAACCAGCTGCTGTTGAGGTACTAACCAGCTGTTGAGGTACTAACCAGCTGCTGTTGAGGTACTAACCAGCTGCCGTTGAGGTACTAACCAGCTGTTGAGGTACTAACCAGCTGCTGTTGAGGTACTAACCAGCTGCTGTTGAGGTACTAACCAGCTGCTGTTGTGGTACTAACCAGCTGCTGTTGAGGTACTAACCAGCTGCTGTTGAGGTACTAACCAGCTGCCGTTGAGGTACTAACCAGCTGCCGTTGAGGTACTAACCAGCTGCTGATGAGGTACTAACCAGCTGCTGTTGAGGTACTAACCAGCTGCTGTTGAGGTACTAACCAGCTGCTGTTGTGGTACTAACCAGCTGCTGTTGAGGTACTAACCAGCTGCTGTTGAGGTACTAACCAGCTGCTGTTGAGATACTAACCAGCTGCCGTTGAGGTACTAACCAGCTGTTGAGGTACTAACCAGCTGCCGTTGAGGTACTAACCAGCTGTTGAGGTACTAACCAGCTGCCGTTGAGGTACTAACCAGCTGTTGAGGTACTAACCAGCTGCCGTTGAGGTACTAACCAGCTGTTGAGGTACTAACCAGCTGCCGTTGTGTGACGGTCAGCTTCCTCTTCAGGAGAGCTACCTCACTGCACTGTGGAGTCACATCAACATGACTCTCACTCTGTTCTTGTCCTCCTCTGTTCTGTCCTTCTCTGTTTTCTTCACTCTCTCTCAGACAGGAAGTAGCAGGAGGTGATCCCAGGGCAGAGAGCAGGTCGTAGGCCTGGCCTGGAGGAGACAGAAGACAGGAAGTTACACGGTCTGAGAACGATATCTAGAAAGTTTCTTGTTATCGTTACAATGCCAAGCAAAGGACTAACTCATTTCTTAGTCTGAGGAAAATATGTTAGAATGGTTATATCTAGAATGGTTATATCTAGAATGGTTACATCTAGAATGGCTATATCTAGAATGGTTACATCTAGAATGGTTACATCTAGAATGGTTATATCTAGAATGGTTATATCTAGAATGGTTACATCTAGAATGGTTACATCTAGAATAGTTATATCTAGAATGGTTATATCTAGAATGGTTACATCTAGAGTGGTTACGTCTAGAACGGTTACGTCTAGAACGGCTACATCTAGAACGATTACATCTAGAATGGTTACATCTAGAATGATTACATCTAGAATGGTTACATCTAGAATGATTACATCTAGAATGGTTATATCTAGAATGGTTACATCTAGAATGGTTATATCTAGAATGGTTACATCTAGAATGATTACATCTAGAATGGTTATATCTAGAATGGTTACATCTAGAATGGTTATATCTAGAATGGTTAGAATGCCAGGTCTGAACCATCTGTTTGTGTGAGTGATGATGATGATACATAAATTCATCTCAGTGGTCAAAAGTAGTGCACTGCATATGTAAAAGGGTACTATTTGGGATGTAGGGTAGTAACTGATTGTGTACCCAGGAAGTCGGGGTTGAGGTGGAGGGAGCGTGTGCCAGCACATTGCTGATCCACCAGGTCCAGGAGTCCTCTCAGGCAGGAGGAGAGCTCTGCCACCCCAGGCTGAGGTGACAGAGTCCTGGGCACAGAGTGGCAGTCACTAAGCCCTAGTCTGGAGCTCTGAAAGAACAAAATACAACGGTCAAAAGGTCTTATCGTTCGAGTGAAAAACACAAGTCTGTCAAAAATGGTGTCATTTTTAAATGTCCTTGTTTCTTATAACAATAAGATCAGGTAATGTTTCTAACACTGTAATCTCACCTCACTGAAAAGTGTTCTTTCTACATTAGATTTAGTCTCTGAGGCCCGAGCGAGCACTTGCCCTAAAAATGTCTGTGTTGTGAGAGGCAGTGTTCCCACGGCCTCTCACATTACTAACGCTCCTCCCAAATGGCACCCTATTCCATTTATAGTGCATTAACCCCATAGGAACCCGATCAAAAGTAGTGCACACTTTATAAGGAATAGGGTGCCAATTTGGACTCCTAACCCCTAATGTTCCTAACCCAACCCTCCTTCCAGAACCTTTTAAGGAACAGATCCTCTTCCTCAGTACCGCCAAGTCCAATTTCCCTGCCAATCACAAAGTAATCAAATATTTTCACAGATAATTACTGTTCTTGGTTATGAACAGATAAGAGAGAGGTTTCAAAGCCAGTGTTGTCTTACCTAAAAAAAAAAAATTAAAACGCTCATCCCTCAATGAAATTAGCTTCTCAAATTAATTTCCCCATTTTCCCAAGGCAGTAAGACCGTTTGTGGAGATTACTCTCCAAGGGGTTGGCTTGGGATGTGAGAAATACTATCAAACATATGTAAGCTTACTGTCGGGCCACAGACCACAGTCTCCTTCCATTAGCGTTAAGGTCTGTAACCTCATGCAACATCAAAGGTGCCTACGGAATGACTTTATAATGGAATAATTGGCCTGTTGCTCTTCTAGTATTATTGATGCAGGCAGCTGTTGACTGCTATACACCACAACATGAATCTGTGAACACAACGTTTCTGATGCCACTTCTGTATTCATACTGTAGGCTACTGATGATGTGTCTGTTGTATGAAAATATCAGTCATTTTTCGTTTTATTTATTTAACCAGGAAGGGCTCATTTGAGATTTGAAATCTCTTTTTTTTTTTAAGAGTGTCCCAGATTAAGTTGGCACATGTTTGTATTCGCTATAAATTGTTCAGGTCTGGAGCATATGCTGACTAACTTTGTCCTGTTGTCTCCGTGGCTGAAAGCAGCCTCAAATCAAACTAGAATCTAGAATATATATGTGCCTGTTAACCTGTGTAGCGATGATGGAGTTGGATCTGGTGCCTGTCTGCAGGTCTGACCCTGGGGGAGATGGGCTGTAAAGACCAGAGTAGAGACCGGGCCCGGCAGCCTGCCCAGTGTAGTCTACCGGACCAGAGGGAGAGTAGAGACCGGGCCTGGCAGCCTGTCCAGTGTAGTCTACCGGACCAGGGGGAGAGTAGAGACCGGGCCTGGCAGCCTGTCCAGTGTAGTCTACCGGACCAGAGGGAGAGTAGAGACCGGGCCCGGCAGCCTGTCCAGTGTAGTTTACCGGACCAGGGGGAGAGTAGAGACCGGGCCTGGCAGCCTGTCCAGTGTAGTCGACCGGACCAGGGGGAGAGTAGAGACCGGGCCTGGCAGCCTGCCCAGTGTAGTCTACCGGACCAGAGGGAGAGTAGAGACCGGGCCTGGCAGCCTGTCCAGTGTAGTCTACCGGACCAGAGGGAGAGTAGAGACCGGGCCTGGCAGCCTGCCCAGTGTAGTCTACCGGACCAGGGGGAGAGTAGAGACCGGGCCCGGCAGCCTGTCCAGTGTAGTCGACCGGACCAGAGGGAGAGTAGAGACCGGACCCGGCAGCCTGCCCAGTGTAGTCTACCGGACCAGGGGGAGAGTAGAGACCGGGCCCGGCAGCCTGTCCAGTGTAGTCTACCGGACCAGGGGGAGAGTAGAGACCGGGCCCGGCAGCCTGTCCAGTGTAGTCGACCGGACCAGGGGGAGAGTAGAGACCGGGCCTGGCAGCCTGTCCAGTGTAGTCTACCGGACCAGGGGGAGAGTAGAGACCGGGCCTGGCAGCCTGTCCAGTGTAGTCTACCGGACCAGGGGGAGTAAGAGCAGCCAAACAGCCCTGCTCCATGCTCTGTCTCTGGGGAGATCCTCCATGTTGTATCCTGGAGGCCTGCTGAAGCCTGGGGCTCTGGTGATCCAGCAGCCTGTCCAAAGAGACACTCCGTGGGGCTGGACTCTGGCATCGACTGGCCCCTTCAGAGAACCGCCGGAGGACAGTGGAGTCGTCTGATAGGTCTGGAGTAAGAAGGAGATATCAACACACCCATCTCATAGAGAAGTAGCCTGGTCTGTAGAGGAGATACACCCATATCTTAGAGAAATAGCCTGGTCTGTAGAGGAGATACACCCATATCTTAGAGAAATAGCCTGGTCTGTAGAGGAGATACACCCATATCTTAGAGAAATAGCCTGGTCTGTAGAGGAGATACACCCATCTCTTAGAGAAATAGCCTGGTCTGTAGAGGAGATACACCCATCTCTTAGAGAAATAGCCTGGTCTGTAGAGGAGATACACCCATCTCTTAGAGAAATAGCCTGGTCTGTAGAGGAGATACACCCATCTCTTAGAGAAATAGCCTGGTCTGTAGAGGAGATACACCCATCTCTTAGAGAAATAGCCTGGTCTGTAGAGGAGATACACCCATCTCTTAGAGAAATAGCCTGGTCTGTAGAGGAGATACAGACTGGTGTTCTAAATGTCACTGTGTTCCCTATATAGTGCACTACACACCTTTGTCCAGAACTCATAGGGAATGAAGACAGTACAGGGTGCCATTTGGGACACAAACCCAATGACTAGGAGACCAATACGACCATTGACCCTGGTCTGTACTGTTCTCTAACGTGGGGATTTAGTTTCCTTGTACAAGTCTGCCCTCTAGTGGCTAGAATGAAACATGAGCATCAGTTAGGGAATGAGATTTCACAAGGAACATGCAATGAGTAGACCCAGTTAATAATGAGTAGACCCAGTTAATAATGAGTAGACCCAGTTAATGAGCAGACCCAGATAATGAGTAGACCCAGTTAATAATGAGTAGACCCAGTTAATGAGCAGACCCAGTTAATCAGCAGACCCAGTTAATGAGTAGACCCAGTTAATGAGCAGACCCAGTTAATGAGCAGACCCAGTTAATAATGAGTAGACCCAATTAATGAGCAGACCCAGTTAATGAGCAGACCCAGTTAATGAGTAGACCCAGTTAATGAACAGACCCAGTCAATGAGTAGACCCAGTTAATGAGTAGACCCAGTTAATGAGTAGACCCAGTTAATGAGTAGACCCAGTTAATGAGCAGACCCAGTTAATGAGTAGACCCAGTTAATGAGTAGACCCAGTTAATGAGCAGACCCAGTTAATGAGCAGACCCAGTTAATGAGTAGACCCAGTTAATGAGTAGACCCAGTTAATGAGCAGACCCAGTTAATGAACCCGTTGTTAGTAACCACTACTACTACTACTACTATTACCACTACTACTACACAGTGATATCACCAGATAGTTACTACTACTACTACTACTACTACTACTACTACTACTACTACTACTACTACTACTACTACTACTACACAGTGATATCACTAGATAGTAACTACTACTACTACTACTACTACTACTACACAGTGATATCACCAGATAGTAACTACTACTACTACTACTACTACTACTACTACTACTACTACTACACAGTGATATCACCAGATAGTAACTACTACTACTACTACTACTACTACCACTACTACTACTACTACTACTACTACTACTACTACTACTACTACTACTACTACCACACAGTGATATCACCAGATAGTAACTACTACTACTACTACTACTACTACTACTACTACTACTACTACAACACAGTGATATCACCAGATAGTAATGGACCACTTTCCACACACTGGCTGTGATTTGGTTTTCACCATATACTGTTAATTACTGTATTATACGGCATTATACTTAGAATCATATTATTCGTAAGTGTACTCTATATTACTGTTGGTAATTGATATGGTCTCTAACCTGAGGTGAGCCTCAGCAGTCTGCTGGTCCGGGCCTCCAGGTCCAGCTCTGTATCTCTGGGAGGTGGTGAAGCCAGGGGCTGGAGTACTGGAGTCAAGCTGGAGGAGAGGGAGGGCCAATGGGCATGGCTGCACTCAGGGGCCCAGGCTTTTGGGGCCTGTACTGGGTCTGTCCCCAATGGAGGGGTCCATGGTGCCTGTCCCCTGCCCAGTTGGGCATCATACGGCTGGAGGTTGGGCTGGAGGTTCTGAGGGTCGGGTGTTGACACATCAGAGGTGTTGTTGTCACTGGAACAGTCCTGAGCGAAGGTCACCCTACCTCGGTCTCTGGAGCGGGTTGGAGAGCGGCCGGAGCGCAGAGAGGAGCGAGGGGGAGAGGGGAGAGAGGAGCGAGGGGGAGAAGGCAGAGAGGAGCGAGGGGGAGAGGGGAGAGAGGAGCGAGGGGGAGAGGGGAGAGAGGAGCGAGGGGGAGAGGGGAGAGAGGAGCGAGGGGGAGAGGGGAGAGAGGAGCGAGAGGGAGAAGGCAGAGAGGAGCGAGGGGGAGAAGGCAGAGAGGAGCGAGGGGGAGAGGGGAGAGAGGAGCGAGGGGGAGAGGGGAGAGAGGAGCGAGGGGGAGAGGGGAGAGAGGAGCGAGGGGGAGAAGGCAGAGAGGAGCGAGGGGGAGAAGGCAGAGAGGAGCGAGGGGGAGAAGGCAGAGAGGAGCGAGGGGGAGAGGGGAGAGAGGAGCGAGGGGGAGAGGGGAGAGAGGAACTAGGGGGAGAGGGGAGAGAGCAACTAGGGGGAGAGGGGAGAGAGGAACTAGGGGGAGAGGGGAGAGAGGAACTAGGGGGAGAGGGGAGAGAGGAACTAGGGGGAGAGAGGAGAGAGGAACTAGGGGGAGAAGGGTAGGGGCTGGAACTCTGAACCACAGTTATGAGCAGATGTTAGATGAAGGTGTGATGTTTCTCTATGTTTGTTGGTTGAGTTGTTCTTTAATCATTAGTCCTGAACCAAAAAAAA
The DNA here is from genome assembly GCF_965601325.2 of Salmo salar. Classification (NCBI taxonomy): domain Eukaryota; kingdom Metazoa; phylum Chordata; class Actinopteri; order Salmoniformes; family Salmonidae; genus Salmo; species Salmo salar. Next base: position 52,546,258 of record NC_138316.1, on the reverse strand, counting down.
ACATTTATACAACCTACTGAATGGAACACAGATGAAATGTTGATCTGAAATGGCAATCCAAACTCTACATGTAGACCCAGGTCCTTACCCTCTTCCTGTAGGTCCTTACCCTCTCCCTGTAGGTCCTTACCCTCTCCCTGTAGCTCCATGTCCTTACCCTCTTCCTGTAGGCCCATGTCCTTACCCTCTCCCTGTAGGTCCATGTCCTTACCCTCTCCCTGTAGGTCTTTACCCTCTCCCTGTAGGCCCATGTCCTTACCCTCTCCCTGTAGGTCCATGTCCTTACCCTCTCCCTGTAGGCCCATGTCCTTACCCTCTTCCTGTAGGTCCTTACCCTCTTCCTGTAGGTCCTTACCCTCATCCTGTAGGTCCTTACCCTATTCCTGTAGGTCCTTACCCTCTTCCTGTAGGTCCATGTCCTTACCCTCTTCCTGTAGGTCCTTACCCTCTTCCTGTAGGTCCTTACCCTCATCCTGTAGGTCCTTACCCTATTCCTGTAGGTCCTTACCCTCTCCCTGTAGGTCCATGTCCTTACCCTCATCCTGTAGGTCCTTACCCTCTCCCTTTAGGCCCATGTCCTTACCCTCATCCTGTAGGTCCTTACCCTCTTCCTGTAGGTCCTTACCCTCTCCCTTTAGGCCCATGTCCTTACCCTCATCCTGTAGGTCCTTAACCTCTTCCTGTAGGTCCTTACCCTCTTCCTGTAGGTCCTTACCCTCATCCTGTAGGTCCATGTCCTTACCCTCTTCCTGTAGGCCCATGTCCTTACCCTCTCCCTGTAGGTCCATGTCCTTACCCTCTCCCTATAGGCCCATGTCCTTACCCTCTTCCTGTAGGTCCTTACCCTCTCCCTGTAGGTCCATGTCCTTACCCTCTCCCTGTAGGTCCATGTCCTTACCCTCTCCCTGTAGGTCCATGACCTTACCCTCTCCCTGTAGGTCCATGTCCTTACCCTCTTCCTGTAGGTCCTTACCCTCTTCCTGTAGGTCCTTACCCTCTCCCTGTAGGTCCATGTCCTTATCCTCTCCCTGTAGGTCCATGTCCTTACCCTCTCCCTGTAGGTCCATGTCCTTACCCTCTCCCTGTAGGTCCATGTCCTTATCCTCTCCCTGTAGGTCCATGTCCTTACCCTCTCCCTGTAGGTCCATGTCCTTACCCTCTTCCTGTAGGTCCTTACCCTCTCCCTTTAGGCCCATGTCCTTACCATCTCCCTGTAGGTCCTTACCCTCTCCCTGTAGGTCCTTACCCTCTCCCTGTAGGTCCATGTCCTTACCCTCTCCCTGTAGGTCCTTACCCTCTCCCTATAGGCCCATGTCCTTACCCTCTCCCTGTAGGTCCATGTCCTTACCCTCTTCCTGTAGGTCCTTACCCTCTCCCTGTAGGTCCATGTCCTTACACTCTCCCTGTAGGCCCATGTCCTTACCCTCTCCCTGTAGGTCCATGTCCTTACCCTCTTCCTGTAGGTCCTTACCCTCTCCCTGTAGGCCCATGTCCTTACCCTCTCCCTGTAGGTCCATGTCCTTACTCTCTCCCTGTAGGCCCATGTCCTTACCCTCTTCCTGTAGGTCCTTATCCTCTCCCTGTAGGTCCATGTCCTTACCCTCTCCCTGTAGGTCCATGTCCTTACCCTCTCTCTGTAGGTCCATGTCCTTACCCTCTCCCTGTAGGTCCATGTCCTTACCCTCTTCCTGTAGGTCCTTACCCTCTCCCTTTAGGCCCATGTCCTTACCCTCTTCCTGTAGGTCCATGTCCTTACCCTCTCCCTGTAGCCCCATGTCCTTACCCTCTCCCTGTAGGTCCTTACCCTCTCCCTGTAGGTCCTTACCCTCTCCCTGTAGGTCCTTACCCTCTCCCTGTAGGTCCCTACCCTCTCCCTATAGGCCCATGTCCTTACCCTCTCCCTGTAGGTCCATGTCCTTACCCTCTCTCTGTAGGTCCATGTCCTTACCCTGTCCCTTTAGGCCCATGTCCTTACCCTCTTCCTGTAGGTCCTTACCCTCTCCCTGTAGGTCCATGTCCTTACCCTCTCCCTGTAGGTCCTTACCCTCTCCCTGTAGGTCCTTACCCTCTCCCTGTAGGTCCATGTCCTTACCCTCTCCCTGTAGGTCCATGTCCTTACCCTCTCCCTGTAGGTCCATGTCCTTACCCTCTCCCTGAAGGTCCATGTCCTTACCCTCTCCCTGTAGGTCCATGTCCTTACCCTCTCCCTCTCCCTGTAGGTCCATGTCCTTACCCTCTCCCTGTAGGTCCATGTCCTTACCCTCTTCCTGTAGGTCCTTACCCTCTCCCTTTAGGCCCATGTCCTTACCCTCTTCCTGTAGGTCCTTACCCTCTCCCTTTAGGTCCATGTCCTTACCCTCTTCCTGTAGGTCCTTACCCTCTCCCTGTAGGTCCATGTCCTTACCCTCTCCCTGTAGGCCCATGTCCTTACCCTCTCCCTGTAGGTCCATGTCCTCTCCCTCTCCCTGTAGGTCCATGTCCTTACCCTCTCCCTGTAGGTCCATGTCCTTACCCTCTCCCTGTAGGTCCATGTCCTTACCCTCTCCCTGTAGGTCCTTACCCTCTCCCTGTAGGCCCATGTCCTTACCCTCTCCCTGTAGGTCCATGTCCTTACCCTCTCCCTGTAGGTCCATGTCCTTACCCTCTTCCTGTAGGTCCTTACCCTCTCCCTGTAGGTCCATGTCCTTACCCTCTCCCTGTAGGTCCTTACCCTCTCCCTGTAGGCCCATGTCCTTACCCTCTCCCTGTAGGTCCATGTCCTTACCCTCTTCCTGTAGGTCCTTACCCTCTCCCTGTAGGTCCATGTCCTTACCCTCTCCCTGTAGGTCCTTACCCTCTCCCTGTAGGCCCATGTCCTTACCCTCTCCCTGTAGGTCCTTACCCTCTCCCTGTAGGTCCTTACCCTCTCCCTGTAGGTCCTTACCCTCTCCCTGTAGGCCCATGTCCTTACCCTCTCCCTGTAGGTCCTTACCCTCTCCCTGTAGGCCCATGTCCTTACCCTCTCCCTGTAGGTCCTTACCCTCTCCCTGTAGGTCCATGTCCTTACCCTCTCCCTGAAGGTCCATGTCCTTACCCTCTCCCTGTAGGTCCATGTCCTTACCCTCTCCCTCTCCCTGTAGGTCCATGTCCTTACCCTCTCCCTCTCCCTGTAGGTCCATGTCCTTACCCTCTCCCTGTAGGTCCATGTCCTTACCCTCTTCCTGTAGGTCCTTACCCTCTCCCTGTAGGTCCATGTCCTTACCCTCTCCCTGTAGGTCCTTACCCTCTCCCTGTAGGCCCATGTCCTTACCCTCTCCCTGTAGGTCCTTACCCTCTCCCTGTAGGTCCTTACCCTCTCCCTGTAGGCCCATGTCCTTACCCTCTCCCTGTAGGTCCTTACCCTCTCCCTGTAGGCCCATGTCCTTACCCTCTCCCTGTAGGTCCTTACCCTCTCCCTGTAGGTCCATGTCCTTACCCTCTCCCTGTAGGTCAATGTCCTTGCCCTCTCCCTGTAGGTCCATGTCCTTACCCTCTCCCTGAAGGTCCATGTCCTTACCCTCTCCCTGTAGGTCCATGTCCTTACCCTCTCCCTCTCCCTGTAGGTCCATGTCCTTACTCTCTCCCTCTCCCTGTAGGTCCATGTCCTTACCCTCTCCCTGTAGGTCCATGTCCTTACCCTCTCCCTGTAGGTCCATGTCCTTACCCTCTCCCTGTAGGTCCTTACCCTCTTCCTGTATGTCCTTACCCTCTCCCTGTAGGTCCTTACCCTCTCCCTGTAGGTCCTTACCCTCTCCCTGTAGATCCATGTCCTTACCCTCTCCCTCTAGGTCCTTACCCTCTCCCTGTAGGTCCATGTCCTTAGCCTCTCCCTGAAGGTCCATGTCCTTACCCTCTCCCTGTAGGTCCATGTCCTTACCCTCTCCCTCTCCCTGTAGGTCCATGTCCTTACCCTCTCCCTGTAGGTCCTTACCCTCTCCCTGTAGGTCCTTACCCTCTCCCTGTAGGTCCATGTCCTTACCCTCTCCCTGTAGGTCCATGTCCTTACCCTCTTCCTGTAGGTCCTTACCCTCTCCCTGTAGGTCCATGTCCTTACCCTCTCCCTGTAGGTCCTTACCCTCTCCCTGTAGGCCCATGTCCTTACCCTCTCCCTGTAGGTCCTTACCCTCTCCCTGTAGGCCCATGTCCTTACCCTCTCCCTGTAGGTCCTTACCCTCTCCCTGTAGGTCCTTACCCTCTCCCTGTAGGCCCATGTCCTTACCCTCTCCCTGTAGGTCCTTACCCTCTCCCTGTAGGCCCATGTCCTTACCCTCTCCCTGTAGGTCCTTACCCTCTCCCTGTAGGTCCATGTCCTTACCCTCTCCCTGTAGGTCCATGTCCTTGCCCTCTCCCTGTAGGTCCATGTCCTTACCCTCTCCCTCTCCCTGTAGGTCCATGTCCTTACCCTCTCCCTCTCCCTGTAGGTCCATGTCCTTACCCTCTCCCTGTAGGTCAATGTCCTTGCCCTCTCCCTGTAGGTCCATGTCCTTACCCTCTCCCTGAAGGTCCATGTCCTTACCCTCTCCCTGTAGGTCCATGTCCTTACCCTCTCCCTCTCCCTGTAGGTCCATGTCCTTACTCTCTCCCTCTCCCTGTAGGTCCATGTCCTTACCCTCTCCCTGTAGGTCCATGTCCTTACCCTCTCCCTGTAGGTCCTTACCCTCTTCCTGTAGGTCCTTACCCTCTCCCTGTAGGTCCTTACCCTCTCCCTGTAGGTCCTTACCCTCTCCCTGTAGATCCATGTCCTTACCCTCTCCCTGTAGGTCCTTACCCTCTCCCTGTAGGTCCATGTCCTTACCCTCTCCCTGTATGTCCATGTCCTTACCCTCTCCCTGTAGGTCCTTACCCTCTCCCTGTAGGTCCATGTCCTTACCCTCTTCCTTACTGCCATTTGTCATCTTTCTGGAATGTTGTGGTTCCTGTATGAAACAGGAAATTAAGACTTGATTCAGTTTGATTGAGCCCATACAACATTATGCAATAATATATTCTGATACTGTAGTCTTGGTAACAGTATCATATAGAATGTTGGACCACTGTCTTCTTAACCTGATATTATACCACAGTCAGTGTTTATTGGTCAGATAAACTTCTGAGAGTGTTTTACCTCATCTGGACATTCTGACCACCGTGCTGCATAGACTGCAAATTTTGTCTATTGACTAGCGAGCTCCAGTATTGAGTCTTATTGGCTGAGTCATTGACTAGTGAGCTCCAGTATTGAGTCTTATTGGCTGAGTCATTGACTAGTGAGCTCCAGTATTGAGTCTTATTGGCTGAGTCATTGACTAGTGAGCTCCGGTATTGAGTCTTATTGGCTGAGTCATTGACTAGTGAGCTCCAGTATTGAGTCTTATTGGCTGAGTCATTGACTTGTGAGCTCCAGTATTGAGTCTTATTGGCTGAGTCATTGACTAGTGAGCTCCGGTATTGAGTCTTATTGGCTGAGTCATTGACTAGTGAGCTCCGGTATTGAGTCTTATTGGCTGAGTCATTGACTTGTGAGCTCCAGTATTGAGTCTTATTGGCTGAGTCATTGACTTGTGAGCTCCGGTATTGAGTCTTATTGGCTGAATCCTTGAAGCATAAATCAAATCAAATCAAATGTATTTATAAAGCCCTTCTTACATCAGCTGATATCTCAAAGTGCTGTACAGAAACCCAGCCTAAAACCCCCCAAACAGCAAGCAATGCAGGTGCAGAAACCTGTGAATGATTAGCATATCCATTCACTGAATGTAGCTTCCTGTCATCATAACCAATATGGGTTTGCGTCCCTATGGGCCCTGGTCAAAAAGTAGTGCACTATATAGAGAATAGGGTGCCATTTGGGACACGGACAATATAATATATGAGACCCCAGGCTGTGTCGCTCTGTGACGTTTCTAAAGCCTTCGTCTCTTATAAATCAAATTACATTTTATTGGTCACATACACATGGTTAGCAGATGTTAATGCGAGTGTAGCGAAACGCTATGTAGAGATTGAAGGTGATTCTGTAACTTCGGGCACTTTTTCCCTGCAAGCTTTCAGAAATTAAAACACAATTTTAGCATTATTATAATTGTCTTTGATTTGTCTAGAAACTATATCTGATAATGTCTGTGATCGTTCTATTCAGGAATTTAGATATTTTTCAAATTTTTCTCAGACAACAATTGTCACTGTTGTCGTAAGGAGAAGCGGACCAAAGTGCAGCGTGTGTGTCGTTCCACATTATATTTACACTGTGAAACTATGCGATACATATAAACTGAATGACAAAAACAACAAACCGTGACGCAGAGTTAACGTACATATACTCAAAAACAATCTCCCACAAACCCAGGTGGAAAAAAACCCTACTTAAGTATGATCTCCAATTAGAGACACACGAGGACCAGCTGCCTCTAATTGGAGATCATCCCCAAACAAAACCCCAACATAGAAATACAAAACTAGACCCTGACAACATAGAAATAGAAAACATAGAACAAAAAAAACTGTTACACCCTGATCTACTCTACCATAGAAAATAACATCTTTCTATGGTCAGGACGTGACAACAATAGAAAAATATCATTTACATCAAGTCATTAAACATCCATTTTTTTGTCAAATGAAATATTATACAATTCATTTATAACGGATTTCTTATACATTTGTACGTTAACTTGTATTGAATATAATTTTTAAGTGATTTTTAAGGTTTTCCTAAAAGTAATAATTCAACACGACGCCTGAATGTATAAACTTGCCTTGGTAACAGCTCAAAACATTTATCATGAAAAATAAGATATTTCCACCCAACCTTTTTGTGAGATTATGATAACAGCCATATGATTTCTCTATTTAAAACAAATCAATCAATGTAAATTATACATCATATATTAATTTTCCCGCAAAAATATGGGTGTGGTGGAAATGACATCTACGTTAAAAAAAAACGTATGTAAACAATATTTTATTGCAAACATTTTAAACAACAACCATTGTAAAACAAGACAAAGTAAGATTCCAAAAAGTTGCCGATGGGCAGAGCTCAAGGAAGTATATCATAAGGTGAACGCACCAATTTGTAAGTCGCTCTGGAGAAGAGCGTCTGCTAAATGACTTAAATGTAAAAATGTAAATGTAAGCAGGCCAGTGTTTTTGAGAGATGGGGCCCAGATTGCAGAGGGGTCATGCCACATGGAAGAGCTCAGTGAGCAAAGTGAAACTGTATCATTTGTTGTAATATCCAACACAGGTGTAGAGAATCTGCTTGTGAGAATCACAACTACCTGGATTTCACTGCTGTAGTTCTCTGCAAAGTCAATATGTTCGATGATCTCCTCTTTCCCCAGATTCTCTTTTAATTCTCTCCGTTTGGAGTATTGGTGTCGAATGTTGCACACGTGTTTCGCCAACTTCTCTTTCAATCCTTTTGGAGAAGTCCTCCGGTAGAATCTGCAGTGTGCCACATACCTTTTCTTTTACTGTCAAATGTACAGGGAACTTCTCTCTCTCTTTCCTTTTCTCTCTCTCTCTCTCTCTCTCTCTCTGTCTCTCTCTCTCTCTCTCTCTGTCTCTCTCTCTCTGTCTCTCTCTCTCTCTCTCTCTGTCTCTCTCTCTCTCTCTCTCTCTCTCTTTCTCTGTCTCTCTCTCCCCCCAGCTTTGTTTTTCCACTCACACCACCATGTCTACTCACCAGCATCAAAGTCAGATGTTTTAAGCTCTTTCGCTTGGCAAAGGGAGAACTCTGTTTACATGCACTCTTTCTTCAGGATCTCACAGCACAAAGACCCAATAAGGTTCTGACAGCACAAAGACTCAATAAGGTTCTCACAGCACAAAGACTCAATAAGGTTCTGACAGCACAAAGACCCAATAAGGTTCTGACAGCACAAAGACTCAATAAGGTTCTCACAGCACAAAGACTCAATAAGGTTCTGACAGCACAAAGACTCAATAAGGTTCTGACAGCACAAAGACTCAACAAGGTTCTCGCAGCACAAAGACCCAATAAGGTTCTGACAGCACAAAGACTCAATAAGGTTCTCGCAGCACAGAGACTCAATAAGGTTCTGACAGCACAAAGACCCAATAAGGTTCTGACAGCACAAAGACTCAACAAGGTTCTCGCAGCACAGAGACTCAACAAGGTTCTCACAGCACAAAGACTCAATAAGGTTCTCGCAGCACAGAGACTCAATAAGGTTCTGACAGCACAAAGACCCAATAAGGTTCTGACAGCACAAAGACTCAACAAGGTTCTCGCAGCACAGAGACTCAACAAGGTTCTCGCAGCACAAAGACCCAATAAGGTTCTGACAGCACAAAGACCCAATAAGGTTCTGACAGCACAAAGACCCAATAAGGTTCTGACAGCACAAAGACTCAACAAGGTTCTCGCAGCACAAAGACCCAATAAGGTTCTGACAGCACAAAGACTCAACAAGGTTCTCACAGCACAGAGACTCAATAAGGTTTTCGCAGCACAAAGACTCAATAAGGATCTGACAGCACAAAGTCCCAATAAGGTTCTCACAGCACAAAGACTCAATAAGGTTCTGACAGCACAAAGACTCAATAAGGTTCTGACAGCACAAAGTCCCAATAAGGATCTGACAGCACAAAGACTCAATAAGGTTCTCACAGCACAAAGACTCAACAAGGTTCTCGCAGCACAAAGACCCAATAAGGTTCTGACAGCACAAAGACTCAATAAGGTTCTGACAGCACAGAGACTCAATAAGGTTCTCACAGCACAGAGACTCAATAAGGTTCTGACAGCACAAAGACTCAATAAGGTTCTCACAGCACAGAGACTTAATATGGTTCTGACGACACAAAGACTCAATAAGGTTCTCACAGCACAAAGACTCTAAGGTTCTGAGAGAACAAGACTCAATAAGGTTCTGACAGCACAAAGACTCAATAAGGTTCTGACAGCACAAAGACTCAATAAGGTTCTGACAGCACAAAGACTCAACAAGGTTCTCACAGCACAAAGACTCAATAAGGTTCTCACAGCACAGAGACTCAATAAGGTTCTCACAGCACTGAGACTCAATAAGGTTCTGACAGCACAAAGACTCAATAAGGTTCTAACAGCACAAAGACTCAATAAGGTTCTCATAGCACAAAGACTCAATAAGGTTCTGACAGCACAGAGACTCAATAAGGTTCTGACAGCACAAAGACTCAACAAGGTTCTCACAGCACAAAGACTCAACAAGGTTCTCATAGCACAAAGACTCAATAAGGTTCTGACAGCACAAAGACCCAACAAGGTTCTGACAGCACAAAGACTCAACAAGGTTCTGACAGCACAAAGACTCAATAAGGTTCTGACAGCACAAAGACTCAATAAGGTTCTGACAGCACAAAGACTCAACAAGGTTCTCATAGCACAAAGACTCAACAAGGTTCTCAACGTGGTTGCAGCTGATCCCTTTGTGATGCTGTAGTTTGTCCACCATGAACTGGATGTTGACGTGAGTTTTTGCAGAGGCATGTGTCCCTATCCTGGACCGTTGGCTTGACAACCCAAAATTAGGGACGTATTTTACAGAATTCACAGTAGGACATTTTCATCTCTGAATATTCCCTCTTAAACTTCTGATAAAGGTTCTGAATTTTGTCATTCAAGAAGCGCTTCTGCTTTTTTTTCTTCTTGTACCTCGTTAGTGTGTCCTTTCCCCCCTCCCTGTTGTTGTTGTCCTGTTGACATCCTGTTCATAGAATCTAGTGATTTTCCACTTCTGTTGCTGTGCTAATTCTGTTACACTGCTTTTCCCTGGAGTATTGAAGAGTTGTTGACCTGTTTTCATTTGCCCTCATTGCTTTTACATGAAAATCCAAAATGTTCTGTTTGCAGCTTTGACCAGGCCATACTTTCTCAGGATGTACCAGATGTGACGTCCAGAAGTTGAAGAAAAATCTAGGTACATATTTATTGTGTAGAGAATTTCCAAACAGGGTATAATTTCTTTAATTTGTGGTTGAATTTTGAAAACAATGTGTATATTTTATGTATTTAGTGTAAACTATATGCTAGCTGTAATGCTAACCAAAGCATGCTAAACAGACTGTACTTTTTCTTCAAAACCTGTAGAAGTGTCATTACCATCACAGTCATTACCATCACAGTCATTACCATCACAGTCATTACCATCACAGGCATTACCATCACAGTCATTACCATCACAGTCATTACCATCACAGTCATTTCCATCACAGTCATTACCATCACAGTCATTACCATCACAGGCATTACCATCACAGTCATTACCATCACAGTCATTACCATCACAGTCATTTCCATCACAGTCATTACCATCACAGTCATTACCATCACAGTCATTTCCATCACAGTCATTTCCATCACAGTCATTACCATCACAGTCATTACCATCACAGGCATTACCATCACAGTCATTACCATCACAGGCATTACCATCACAGTCATTTCCATCACAGTCATTACCATCACAGTCATTACCATCACAGTCATTACCATCACAGTCATTTCCATCACAGTCATTTCCATCACAGTCATTTCCATCACAGTCATTACCATCACAGTCATTACCATCACAGGCATTACCATCACAGTCATTACCATCACAGGCATTACCATCACAGTCATTTCCATCACAGTCATTACCATCACAGGCATTTCCATCACAGTCATTTCCATCACAGTCATTTCCATCACAGTCATTACCATCACAGTCATTACCATCACAGGCATTACCATCACAGTCATTTCCATCACAGTCATTACCATCACAGGCATTTCCATCACAGTCATTACCATCACAGTCATTACCATCACAGTCATTACCATCACAGTCATTTCCATCACATTCATTACCATCACAGTCATTTCCATCACAGTCATTTCCATCACAGTCATTACCATCACAGTCATTACCATCACAGGCATTACCATCACAGTCATTACCATCACAGTCATTTCCATCACAGTCATTACCATCACAGGCATTTCCATCACAGTCATTTCCATCACAGTCATTTCCATCACAGTCATTACCATCACAGTCATTACCATCACAGGCATTACCATCACAGTCATTACCATCACAGTCATTACCATCACAGTCATTTCCATCACAAACTTTAACTGTGGTGGTAATGACAGACCGTGGTGGAAATGATCTCCTCATGGACTGCACCAGATTTGCCAGTTCTTGCTGTGAGATGTTACACCACTTTTCCACCAAGGCACCTGCAAGTTCCCGGACATTTCTGGGGGAATGGCCCTCACCCTCCGATCCAACAGGTCCCAGACGTGCTCAATGGGATTGAGATCCGGGGTCTTCGCTGGCCATGGCAGAACACTGACATTCCTGTCTTGCAGGAAATCACGCACAGAACGAGCAGTATGGCTGGTGGCATTGTCATGCTGGAGGGTCATGTCAGGATGAGCCTGCAGGAAGGGTACCACATGAGGGAGGAGGATGTCTTCCCTGTAACACACAGCGTTGAGATTGCCTGCAATGACAACAAGCTCAGTCCGATGATGCTGTGACACACCGCCCCAGACCATGACGGACCCTCCACCTCCAAATCGATCCCGCTCCAGAGTACAGGCCTCGGTGTAACGCTCATTCCTTCGACGATAAACGCGAATCCGACCATCACCCCTGGTGAGACAAAACCGCGACTCGTCAGTGAAGAGAACTTTTTACCAGTCTTGTCTGCTCCAGCGACGGTGGGTTTGTGCCCATTGGCGACATTGTTGCCGGTGATGTCTGGTGAGGACCTGCCTTACAACAGGCCTACATGCCCTCAGTCCAGTCTCTCTCAGCCTATTGCGGACAGTCTGAGCACTGATGGAGGGATTGTGCGTTCCAGGTGTAACTCGGGCAGTTGTTGTTGCCATCCTGTACCTGTCCCGCAGGTGTGATGTTCGGATGTACCGATCCTGTGCAGGTGTTGTTACACGTGGTCTGCCACTGTGAGAACAATCAGCTGTCCGTCCTGTCTCCCTGTAGCGCTGTCTTAGGCGTCTCACAGTACGGACATTTAAATGTATTGCCCTGGCCACATCTGCAGTCCTCATGCCTCCTTGCAGCATGCCTAAGGCATGTTCACGCAGATAAGCAGGGACCCTGGGCATCTTTCTTTTGGTGTTTTTCAGAGTCAGTAGAAAGGCCTCTTTAGTGTCCTAAGCTTTCATAACTGTGACCTTAATTGCCTACTGTCTGCAAGCTGTTAGTTTCTTAACGACCGTTCCACAGGTGCATGTTCATTCATTGTTTATGGTTCATTGAACAAACATGGGAAAACAGTGTTTAAACCCTTTACAATGAAGATCTGTGAAGTTATTTGGATTTTTTTTACGAATTATCTTTGAAAGACAGGATCCTGAAAAAGGGACGTTTCTTTTTTTTTGTTGCTGAGTTTAGTAGAAGCTCAAAAATCTGGGTCAGAGACAAGGGAAAAACAGTGAAATTGAGGTATAAAATGCATCTGAAAAGTAGCTAAAATACTTGATAGAGAGGTTGTAACCCAGAGGACATTGAAGTTCCCGTAGTTACAGAATCCCCCTTAAACGTCATGGACATAGTTAGTTGGCTGTAAAATGGCTGCTTCCTGTAGCCTTGATTCTCTCTGTTTCTCTGTACGTCATCCTCGTCAGATCCCATATTCACTCCAAAGACAAACACATGTCTCTTAATGTCTTTGCAGTGTCCTGTCTTCTGTGGAGGGTTTTCTATGTGTAAGGCAACCTTCTGTCAGTGGGTTTTTATATAGAATATATCCTAGCCGTAATATGCCTTTGTGGACGCAAAGAAAGAGAGGGAGGGAGAAAGATTGGGAAAGAGAGGTAGAGAGAGAGGCAGAGAGGGTGGAAGAGGGAAGCAGAGGTAAGAGACAGAGAGAGAGAGAGACAGAGAGAGAGAGATATAGATAGATAGAGAGGTAAGAGGCAGCGAGAGAGAGAGAGGCAGAGAGAGAGAGAGAGAGATATAGATAGATAGAGAGGTAAGAGGCAGCGAGAGAGAGAGAGGCAGAGAGAGAGAGATATAGAGGTAAGAGGCAGAGAGAGCGAGAGAAAGAGATGTAAGAGACAGCGAGAGAGAGAAAGAGAGATAGAGGCAGAGGTAATAGGCAGCGAGAGAAAGAGAGAGAGGCAGAGGTGAGAGAGAGCGATAGAGGTAAGAGGCAGAGAGAGAGAGAAAGAGAGCGATAGAGAGAGGCAGAGGTGAGAGAGAGAGACAGACAGAGGCAGAGGTGAGAGGCAGAGAGAGAGAGAAAGATAGAGAGGCAGAGGTGAAAGGCAGAGAGAGAGAGAGAGAGGGAGAGAGAGGTGAGAGAGAGAGAGGGGCAGAGGTGAGAGAGAGAGCGAGATGAGAGCGAGAGAGGCAGAGGTGAGAGAGAGGCAGAGAGAGAGATGAGAGAGATGAGAGAGAGCGAGAGAGAGAGATGAGAGAGAGAGAGAGAGACAGAGGTGAGAGGCAGAGAGAGAGAGAGCGACAGAGGTGAGAGGCAGAGAGAGAGAGAGAGAGAGAGAGAGAAGCTCAGATTGGTTGTGTAATTGGAGGTTATATTATCTTGTTGTCCTCAGTGACTGTATGAGAGCTGTTGTCATCATACTGCTCATACAGTAGAAACAGACTGCTGAGGTCAGTTGATAACCTGATTCACATGATTTAGTATCTCTATTTATTTATTATCTGTATTTATTTAGTATCTCTATTGATTTATTTTCTCTATTTATTTATTTATTTATTTATTATCTCTATTTATTTAGTATCTCTATTTATTTAGTATCTCTATTTATCTCTATTTATTTAGTATCTCTATTTATTTAGTATCTCTATTTATTTATTATCTCTATTTACCCTATTGGCCAACAAAGGTTCATGTATTCATTCCAGCATTACTCAGTGTGGTTCTGCTATGACATGATAGTTTGGCATTTGACACTCTTAAGATTCCCAGTCGTATTCCTCCTTACCTGATGAAATACGTCTGAGTTTCCTCTCTGCTTCTGCCTTCAGATCGTCTCTCTGAATCCTCTTCCAACAGCCTGTAAACTCCCAAAACACTGAGACAAATATAGAAGAGTATCTCTAGTGATTTATAGGATCTCTGAGGTGCCAGACAGGTTGAGGAGAAATGTGCTATAGCCACAGGGGCGATACAAAAGACATCTTCACTACATGAAGGTGGTTGGCGGTTGGGTTACCTGGCCGTGCTCTCCAGGTGCATTCCTGGTCGTCGTGGATACAGCTTGTCTCCTAGTTAAACATTAGAACAGGTGAAGGTTTGAAGAGCAAAGGGGGGAAAAGACTAGACCGGGATTTAGTTGTGGTAACAATAGTAAAAAAACTAACTTCGTTGGCATTTGACAATGTCTTAGATGTACTGCAGTTAATAGTAGTGACATTATACAGTATATTCATAGTACTGTAGTTAATAGTATTGACATTATACAGTATATTCATAGTACTGTAGTTAATAGTATTGACATTATACAGTATATTCATAGTACTGTAGTTAATAGTAGTGACATTATACAGTATATTCATAGTACTGTAGTTAATAGTATTGACATTATACAGTATATTCATAGTACTGTAGTTAATAGTAGTGACATTATACAGTATATTCATAGTACTGTAGTTAATAGTATTGACATTATACAGTATATTCATAGTACTGTAGTTAATAGTAGTGACATTATACAGTATATTCATAGTACTGTAGTTACCCTGTAGTTAATAGTATTGACATTATACAGTATATTCATAGTACTGTAGTTAATAGTGACATTATATAGTATATTCATAGTACTGTAGTTACCCTGTAGTTAATAGTATTGACATTATACAGTATATTCATAGTACTGTAGTTAATAGTAGTGACATTATACAGTATATTCATAGTACTGTAGTTACCCTGTAGTTAATAGTATTGACATTATACAGTATATTCATAGTACTGTAGTTACCCTGTAGTTAATAGTATTGACATTATACAGTATATTCATAGTACTGTAGTTAATAGTAGTGACATTATACAGTATATTCATAGTACTGTAGTTAATAGTATTGACATTATACAGTATATTCATAGTACATTTACATTTACATTTAAGTCATTTAGCAGACGCTCTTATCCAGAGCGACTTACAAATTGGTGCATTCACCTTATAATATCCAGTGGAACAACCACTTTACAATAGTGCATCTAAATCTAGTACTGTAGTTAATAGTATTGACATTATACAGTATATTCATAGTAGGAAACCTTTGTTGTTCTTTTATAGTTATTTTGATATTTTGTAGCATTGTGTAACTAACTACCTTATTAGAATTGTCTGAGGTGTGTTCAGCGCCCCCTGTGGACACACATGTACCTCACACTCAGTCGCCTCCTCCTCCCTCTTGGAGAAGCTGTGTTTTTCATCATAATGAAACAATCACTTTTCTGTTTAACCTCCGTTGCTACAATACATTTTTCTTTACAAACATATGAACCAATATTGTACAGATTTAGTTCCGCTTGCAAGCGGCCACATGATCGAACCCAAATTATTTGGCTCTAGAATCACCGTGACAGCTCAGCGTAGGAGAGACCTCTTCAAAAATCTGCAGTTCTGTACTGTACGGTACTTTTTCCTGGAGTATTGGGTGCATTCGTTTTGCATCGCCCGGTGCCCCGGTTGGATGGAGATGTGACTTTAGGACCAATGGAAATGGGTAAACCACTCCCAGCTGGGGCACGGCAACGCGAAACAAACGCACCCTCTTTTGACCTACTGCAAGGTTGTTATACAGGGTAGATTTTCTGCAGCCGTTGCAACAGGTGCAACCCAGAACTGGACGTTTTGCCGCTATTGTATGGAAACTGGTATCTGTTGTGTGTTAAGTAACCAGCTGACACAAGATAAAGAAAGTAGAGTTTGAACTTCATCCCGTCTGTTTTAGGCAGAGGAAAAAAATAAAGACACAGAAAACATCTTGAGCAATGCTGTGTGAATTAACCCAAGACTCTGAATATCCACATCTGTATCTATAACTACTGTTGTTTCCATGTAACCATTTAGGGTGGAAACCCGGGGAAAAAAAATGTTGAACCAATAAAAATACACAAAAAAAAAAAAAACCCAGATGTTATATAGGAGGTGATAAACTTTAATATGTCAACTGGGACTCTTAGTCCTCCTATTCCCCCCTATTCCCTATAGGGCTCTAGTCTAAAAGTAGTGCACTACATAGGGGATATGGTGCCATTTGGGACATCCTAGTCTCTGTGCCAAAGCCTCAAATTAGACCAGTGTTAGCCCAGCTTGTTCTGGTTTAATCTGCTTTATCCTGAGCAGACAGGACTACTGGTTTAGTCTGCTTTATCCTGAGCAGACAGGATTACTGGTTTAGTCTGCTTTATCCTGAGCAGACAGGACTACTGGTTTAGTCTGCTTTATCCTGAGCAGACAGGACTACTGATTTAGTCTGCTTTATCCTGACCAGACAAGACTACTGGTTTAGTCTGCTTTATCCTGACCAGACAGGACTACTGGTTTAGTCTGCTTTATCCTGAGCAGACAGGACTACTGGTTTAGTCTGCTTTATCCTGAGCAGACAGGACTACTGATTTAGTCTGCTTTATCCTGAGCAGACAGGACTACTGGTTTAGTCTGCTTTATCCTGAGCAGACAGGACTACTGATTTAGTCTGCTTTATCCTGAGCAGACAGGACTACTGATTTAGTCTGCTTTATCCTGAGCAGACAGGACTACTGGTTTAGTCTGCTTTATCCTGAGCAGACAGGACTACTGGTTTAGTCTGCTTTATCCTGAGCAGACAGGACTACTGGTTTAGTCTGCTTTATCCTGAGAAGGCAGGACTACTGGTTTAGTCTGCTTTACCCTGAGCAGACAGGACTACTGATTTAGTCTGCTTTATCCTGACCAGACAAGACTACTGGTTTAGTCTGCTTTATCCTGAGCAGACAGGACTACTGGTTTAGTCTGCTTTATCCTGAGCAGACAGGACTACTGGTTTAGTCTGTTTTATCCTAAGCAGACAGGACTACTGGTTTAGTCTGTTTTATCCTAAGCAGACAGGACTACTGCCATCACCTTCAGCCTAATCTTGCTCTGATTCTCATAATGACCACTGCAGTTTGGGGTTGGAGAGACTGAGGTTGGAGAGACTGAGGTTGGAGGGACTGAGGTTGGAGGGGCTGAGGTTGGAGGGGCTGAGGTTGGAGGGGCTGAGGTCGGAGGGGCTGAGGTCGGAGGGGCTGAGGTCGGAGGGGCTGAGGTCGGAGGGACTGAGGTCGGAGGGGCTGAGGTCGGAGGGACTGAGGTCGGAGGGACTGAGGTCGGAGAGGCTGAGGTCGGAGAGGCTGAGGTCGGAGAGACTGAGGTCGGAGAGGCTGAGGTTGGAGGGACTGAGGTTGGAGGGACTGAGGTTGGAGAGGCTGAGGTTGGAGAGGCTGAGGTTGGAGGGACTGAGGTTGGAGAGACTGAGGTTGGAGGGACTGAGGTTGGAGGGACTGAGGTTGGAGAGGCTGAGGTTGGAGGGACTGAGAAAATTGTGCCGTCTGGTTTGCTTAATATAAGAAATGATTTATACTTTTACTTTTGGTACTTAAGTATTTTACTGCTTGACTTTTACTTTTACTTGAGTCATTTTCTATCAAGGTATCTTTACTTTTACTCAAGTATGAGAATTAGGTACTTTCTCCACCACTGTCAATTCCCTCTATAGTGCTCTACTGTTGACCAGAGTCCTAGGGGCCCTATTCCCTATATAGTGCTCTACTGTTGACCAGAGTCCTAGGGGCCCTATTCCCTATATAGTGCTCTACTGATGACCAGAGTCCCAGGGGCCCTATTCCCTATATAGTGCTCTACTGTTGACCAGAGTCCTAGGGGCCCTATTCCCTATATAGTGCTCTATTGTTGACCAGAGTCCTAGGGGCCCTGTTCCCTATATCATGCTCTACTGTTGACCAGAGTCCTAGGGGCCCTATTCCCTATATAGTGCTCTACTGTTGACCAGAGTCCCAGGGGCCCTATTCCCTATATAGTGCTCTACTGTTGACCAGAGTCCTAGGGGCCCTATTCCCTATATAGTGCTCTATTGTTGACCAGAGTCCTAGGGGCCCTGTTCCCTATATCATGCTCTACTGTTGACCAGAGTCCTAGGGGCCCTATTCCCTATATAGTGCTCTACTGTTGACCAGAGTCCCAGGGCCCTATTCCCTATATAGTGCTCTACTGTTGACCAGAGTCCTAGGGGCCCTATTCCCTATATCATGCTCTACTGTTGACCAGAGTCCTAGGGGCCCTATTCCCTATATAGTGCTCTGTTGACCAGTCCTGGGGGCCCTATTCCCTATATAGTGCTCTACTGTTGACCAGAGTCCTAGGGGTCCTATTCCCTATATAGTGCTCTACTGTTGACCAGAGTCCCAGGGGCCCTATTCCCTATATAGTGCTCTACTGTTGACCAGAGTCCCAGGGTCCCTATTCCCTATATAGTGCTCTATTGTTGACCAGAGTCCTAGGGGCCCTTTTCCCATACAGTGCTCTACTGTTGACCAGAGTCCTAGGGGCCCTATTCCCTATATAGTGCTCTGTTGACCAGTCCTAGGGGCCCTATTCCCTATATAGTGCTCTACTGTTGACCAGAGTCCTAGGGGTCCTATTCCCTATATAGTGCTCTACTGTTGACCAGAGTCCCAGGGGCCCTATTCCCTATATAGTGCTCTACTGTTGACCAGAGTCCCAGGGTCCCTATTCCCTATATAGTGCTCTATTGTTGACCAGAGTCCTAGGGGCCCTATTCCCATACAGTGCTCTACTGTTGACCAGAGTCCTAGGGGCCCTATTCCCTATATAGTGCTCTACTGTTGACCAGAGCCCTAGAGGCCCTATTCCCTATATAGTGCTCTACTGTTGACCAGAGTCCCAGGGGCCCTATTCCCTATATAGTGCTCTACTGTTGACCAGAGCCCTAGAGGCCCTATTCCCTATATAGTGCTCTACTGTTGACCAGAGTCCCAGGGGCCCTATTCCCTATATAGTGCTCTACTGTTGACCAGAGTCCTAGGGGCCCTATTCCCTATATAGTGCTCTACTGTTGACCAGAGTCCTAGGGGCCCTATTCCCTATATAGTGCTCCTGGAGCTGTTGAGTCCATGGTTACCTGGTTACGCCTGTTATCTCTGCTGGAGCTGTTGAGTCCATGGTTACCTGGTTACGCCTGTTATCTCTCCTGGAGCTGTTGAGTCCATGGTTACCTGGTTACGCCTGTTATCTCAGCTGGAGCTGTTGAGTCCATGGTTACCTGGTTACGCCTGTTATCTCAGCTGGAGCTGTTGAGTCCATGGTTACCTGGTTACGCCTGTTATCTCAGCTGGACCTGTTGAGTCCATGGTTACCTGGCAACGTCTGGACCTGCCCACGATGACTGATGGGACACATTCACAAAGGTCAACATGATTTCACCTCAGAACAGACACTCAATCACCTACATTTAGCGCTCTAAAGTCACACAATCGCTTGAGCACAAACACACGCACACTCACACACACACACACACACACACACACACACACACACACACACACACACACACACACACACACACACACACACACACACACACACACACACACACACACACACACACACACTTGAGCAGACACACAGACACAAAGGGAGCCCTTGTAGATGTCATGTCAGAACACGCTTGAGGGCCAGCTCCAGGTCAACCCTGTTTGCAGAATGTGACAGAGACAGATGTTTAAAAGGCCCAACCTCTAATATGACTTCATGTTGGCTTTCCTGTTTAACTTCCTGGTTGGTCTGGGGGGGTTGTCACTGTTTAACCTCTCAGGAGGTAGAGCTGTTCTGGGGGGGTTGTCACTGTTTAACCTCTCAGGAGGTAGAGCTGTTCTGGGGGGGTTGTCACTGTTTAACCTCTCAGGAGGTAGAGCTGTTCTGGGGGGGTTGTCACTGTTTAACCTCTCAGGAGGTAGAGCTGTTCTGGGGGGGTTGTCACTGTTTAACCTCTCAGGAGGTAGAGCTGTTCTGGGGGGGTTGTCACTGTTTAACCTCTCAGGAGGTAGAGCTGTTCTGGGGGGGTTGTCACTGTTTAACCTCTCAGGAGGTAGAGCTGTTCTGGGGGGGTTGTCACTGTTTAACCTCTCAGGAGGTAGAGCTGTTCTGGGGGGGTTGTGTCTGTTTAACCTCTCAGGAGGTAGAGCTGTTCTGGGGGGGTTGTGTCTGTTTAACCTCTCAGGAGGTAGAGCTGTTCTGGGGGGGTTGTCACTGTTTAACCTCTCAGGAGGTAGAGCTGTTCTGGGGGGGTTGTCACTGTTTAACCTCTCAGGAGGTAGAGCTGTTCTGGGGGGGTTGTCACTGTTTAACCTCTCAGGAGGTAGAGCTGTTCTGGGGGGGTTGTCACTGTTTAACCTCTCAGGAGGTAGAGCTGTTCTACAGTGGAGCAGAAAGCCAGAAAACCCCTGTCCTTGTTTCAGTACAATCCTCCTGTCATCCTAAACAGCCAGACATCCATGCTGTCTGCACAGCCCGGAGAGAGAGAGAAGGGAGGAAGACCAAAAAAGGTCCAGTCGCCAGGATCACAAATACAAATTCCATCTAGACACCGTTGCCTTAGCGCGCACAAAAAACGATACATACCTCGACCTAAACATCAGCGCCACAGGTAACTTCCACAAAGCTGTGAACGATCTGAGAGACAAGGCAAGAAGGGCCTTCTACGCCATCAAAGGAACATAAAATTTGACATCCCAATTAGGATCTGGCTAAAAATACTTGAGTCAGTTAAAGAACCCATTGTGAGGTCTGGGGTCCGCTCACCAACCAAGAATTTACAATATGGGGCAAACACCTAGACTAGAGAGAGAGAGAGACACTGGAGGGGAGAGAGAGGAGAGGAGAGGAGAGTGAGAGACTAGAGAGTGAGAGACTAGAGAGAGAGAGAGACTAGAGAGAGTGAGAGTGAGACAGAGAGAGACCAGAGAGAGATGGAGAGAGACTAGAGAGACAGAGAGAGAGAGAGAGACAGAGAGAGAGAGACCAGAGCGAGAGAGAGACTAGAGAGAGAGAGCGAGAGAGAGAGAGAGAGAGAAAGACTGGAGGGGAGAGAGAGGAGAGGAGAGGAGAGGAGAGTGAGAGACTAGAGAGTGAGAGACTAGAGAGACAGAGAGAGAGAGACAGAGAGAGAGAGACCAGAGCGAGAGAGAGACTAGAGAGAGAGAGACAGAGAGAGAGAGAGAGAGACTAGAGAGAGAGAGACAGAGAGAGAGAGAGAGAGAGAGAGAGAGAGACAGAGAGAGAGAGAGAGAGAGAGACTAGAGAGAGAGAGACAAGAGAGAGAGAGAGAGAGAGAGAGAGAGACTAGAGAGAGAGAGAGAGAGAGAGACTAGAGAGAGAGAGACAGAGAGAGAGAGAGAGAGAGAGAGACTAGAGAGAGAGAGACAGAGAGAGAGAGAGAGAGAGAGAGAGAGAGACAGAGAGAGAGAGAGAGAGAGAGACTAGAGAGAGAGAGACAGAGAGAGAGAGAGAGAGAGAGAGACTAGAGAGAGAGAGACAGAGAGAGAGAGAGAGAGAGAGAGAGAGAGAGAGACTAGAGAGAGAGAGACAGAGAGAGAGAGAGAGAGAGAGAGAGAGAGAGAGAGACTGGAGGGGGACAGAGAGAGACAGAGAGAAATTAGACCGTATCTTTAACTCTGAGGTTGTAACTCAACAGGATCCTCTTATGTCATCAGACTGAGCCAAGCTGCCAGTGAGCATGTCATCAATCAGACAATTTATTACCAACAGCAGCCCACATCACCTTTAACCCTGGGGCTATTACCTCAACCCCAGTCCTAACCACGGCCTTAACCCCAGCCCTAACCCACGGCCCCAGCCCTAACTCCAGCCCTAACCCCAGCCCTAACCCCAGCCCTAACTCCAGCCCTAACCCCAGCCCTAACCCCAGCCCTAACCCCAGCCCTAACCCCAGCCCTAACTCCAGCCCTAACCCCAGCCCTAACTCCAGCCCTAACCCCAGCCCTAACTCCAGCCCTAACCCCAGCCCTAACTCCAGCCCTAACCCCAGCCCTAACCCCAGCCCTAACTCCAGCCCTAACCCCAGCCCTAACCCACGGCCCCAGCCCTAACTCCAGCCCTAACTCCAGCCCTAACCCCAGCCCTAACCCCAGCCCTAACCCCAGCCCTAACCCCAGCCATAACCCCAGCCCTAACCCCAGCCCTAACCCCAGCCATAACCCCAGCCCTAACCCCAGCCCTAACCCCAGCCCTAACCCACGGCCCCAGCCCTAACCCCAGCCCTAACTCCAGCCCTAACCCCAGCCCTAACCCCAGCCCTAACCCCAGCCCTAACCCACGGCCCCAGCCATAACCCCAGCCCTAACCCACGGCCCCAGCCATAACCCCAGCCATAACCCACGGCCCCAGCCATAACCCCAGCCCTAACCCACGGCCCCAGCCCTAACCCCAGCCCTAACCCCAGCCCTAACCCCAGCCCTAACCCCAGCCATAACCCCAGCCATAACCCACGGCCCCAGCCATAACCCCAGCCCTAACCCACGGCCCCAGCCCTAACCCCAGCCCTAACCCCAGCCCTAGCCACTTAGCTGCAGTCCTACTCCCCAGAGCCAGCCACCGACTGAGAAGGGGTTCTGAAGTCACAAGAGCACATGTGACTGCGTTAGCTGCCGTGCCATTGGTCAACCCATGACGGAGATAGCCACAGCAACAAGAGTTGGGCTGGGGGGGGGGGGGGACGAGGACCGCCCCCCCGGCGGGGCGAGATATGTTTTTGATTCGAGCTTCCAAGGAGACGTCCCAAACAACCAGCGTTGCCATGAACTTGTGTGTTTGGTTACAAACAAAGAAGAGAGAGCGAGAGAGAGAGAGAGAGAGAGAGGGGGAGAGGGGGATGGGGAGAGAGAGCGATAGAGAGGGAGGGGAGAGGGGGAGAGAGAGTGATAGAGAGGGAGGAGGGTGAGGGTGAAAGAGAGAGAGAGAAATAGAGAAAGAGGGAGGGAAGCAGAGAGAGAGAGACCATTGGAGCCAGGTGCTGAAGTGTTATTTTGTGTACACTTGTGCTGCCATGACAACAAGGGACCCGCGTGGGCTTCCTGTTCCCTATTTCTGGACACAGACAGAGTGTACTGCTGGGGAGGGAGTGTGTGTAGGGGGGGAGGGGTGACTGGCTGTTCTGCTCTCTGACTCTGTGTTCAAGGCAACACTTCATAGGCTGTGTGTCCCAAATGGCTGGGGTGAAGGCAGTAGATGGTTTGAAATGGCACCCTATTCCCTCCATATAGTTCACTACTTGTACCCTGGCACCCTATTTCATCTATTTAGTTCACTACTTCTACCCTGGCACCCTATTCCATCTATTTAGTTCACTACTTCTACCCTGGCACCCTATTCCCTCTATATAGTTCACTACTTCTACCATGGCACCCTATTCCCTCTATATAGTTCACTACTTCTACCCTGGCACCCTATTCCATCTATTTAGTTCACTACTTCTACCCTGGCACCCTATTCCATCTATTTAGTTCACTACTTCTACCCTGGCACCCTATTCCCTCTATAGAGTTCACTACTTCTACCCTGGCACCCTATTCCCTCTATTTAGTTCACTACTTCTACCCTGGCACCCTATTCCATCTATTTAGTTCACTACTTCTACCCTGGCACCCTATTCCCTCTATATAGTTCACTACTTCTTCCCTGGCACCCTATTCCCTCTATATAGTTCACTAGGATCACCCTATTCTGTATATAGTTCAATACTATATAAACTCTTATTAGTAAAGGTGCCTGGAAGAACCTTTGGGTTGCCAATAATCTGGCAGAACCTTTCCTGTTGAAAAAGGTTCCTTGAGGAACCCCCGTGTAAAGGTTCCTTGAGGAACCCCCGTGTAAAGGGTCTTTGTGTACACTTGTGCTGCCATGACAACAAGGGACCCGCGTGGGCTTCCTGTTCCCTATTTCTGGACACAGACAGAGTGTACTGCTGGGGAGGGAGTGTGTGTAGGGGGGGAGGGGTGACTGGCTGTTCTGCTCTCTGACTCTGTGTTCAAGGCAACACTTCATAGGCTGTGTGTCCCAAATGGCTGGGGTGAAGGCAGTAGATGGTTTGAAATGGCACCCTATTCCCTCCATATAGTTCACTACTTGTACCCTGGCACCCTATTCCATCTATTTAGTTCACTACTTCTACCCTGGTACCCTATTCCCTCTATATAGTTCACTACTTGTACCCTGGCACCCTATTCCATCTATTTAGTTCACTACTTCCACCCTGGCACCCTATTCCCTCTATTTAGTTCACTACTTCTACCCTGGCACCCTATTCCATCTATTTAGTTCACTACTTCTACCCTGGCACCCTATTCCATCTATTTAGTTCACTACTTCTACCCTGGCACCCTATTCCCTCTATAGAGTTCACTACTTCTACCCTGGCACCCTATTCCCTCTATTTAGTTCACTACTTCTACCCTGGCACCCTATTTCATCTATTTAGTTCACTACTTCTACCCTGGCACCCTATTCCATCTATTTAGTTCACTACTTCTACCCTGGCACCCTATTCCCTCTATATAGTTCACTACTTCTACCCTGGCACCCTATTCCCTCTATATAGTTCACTACTTCTACCCTGGCACCCTATTCCTCTATTTAGTTCACTACTTCTACCCTGGCACCCTATTCCCTCTATTTAGTTCACTACTTCTACCCTGGCACCCTATTCCCTCTATATAGTTCACTACTTCTTCCCTGGCACCCGATTCCCTCTATATAGTTCACTACTTCTTCCCTGGCACCCGATTCCCTCTATATAGTTCACTAGGATCACCCTATTCTGTATATAGTTCAATACTATATAAACTCTTATTAGTAAAGGTGCCTGGAAGAACCTTTGGGTTGCCAATAATCTGGCAGAACCTTTCCTGTTGAAAAAGGTTCCTTGAGGAACCCCCGTGTAAAGGTTCCTTGAGGAACCCCCGTGTAAAGGTTCCTTGAGGAACCCCCGTGTAAAGGGTCTTTGTGTACACTTGTGCTGCCATGACAACAAGGGACCCGCGTGGGCTTCCTGTTCCCTATTTCTGGACACAGACAGAGTGTACTGCTGGGAGGGAGTGTGTGTAGGGGGGGAGTGGCTGTTCTGCTCTCTGACTCTGTGTTCAAGGCAACACTTCATAGGCTGTGTGTCCCAAATGGCTGGGGTGAAGGCAGTAGATGGTTTGAAATGGCACCCTATTCCCTCCATATAGTTCACTACTTGTACCCTGGCACCCTATTCCATCTATTTAGTTCACTACTTCTACCCTGGTACCCTATTCCCTCTATATAGTTCACTACTTCTACCCTGGCACCCTATTCCCTCTATTTAGTTCACTACTTCTACCCTGGCACCCTATTCCATCTATTTAGTTCACTACTTCTACCCTGGCACCCTATTCCATCTATTTAGTTCACTACTTCTACCCTGGCACCCTATTCCCTCTATATAGTTCACTACTTCTACCCTGGCACCCTATTCCCTCTATATAGTTCACTACTTCTTCCCTGGCACCCGATTCCCTCTATATAGTTCACTAGGATCACCCTATTCTGTATATAGTTCAATACTATATAAACTCTTATTAGTAAAGGTGCCTGGAAGAACTTTGGGTTGCCAATAATCTGGCAGAACCTTTCCTGTTGAAAAAGGTTCCTTGAGGAACCCCGTGTAAAGGTTCCTTGAGGAACCCCCGTGTAAAGGTTCCTTGAGGAACCACTGTGTAAAGGTTCCTTGAGGAACCACTGTGTAAAGGTTCCTTGAGGAACCCCCGTGTAAAGGTTCCTTGAGGTAACTAGGGGGGTATTTCCAGTGTACATCGGTGGCTCCTGTTGGTCAAAAGAATATTTAGGACAGCCAAATGATCACAGATGACGTCGCACAGTCCGTAGCGTAGGATAGCCTTTCGCCTTCTCCCGAAACTAATACCAAACCATTCAGGTGGTTGTTTGACAAAACAAAGCTTCGGGACGTCATTGATCACGTTCTTCTGATAAAGTGATTACAAGCATCGGGCACATTGTTTTGAAGGAAACTTCTTAGACGATTTT
Organism: Salmo salar; assembly: GCF_965601325.2. NCBI lineage: Eukaryota > Metazoa > Chordata > Actinopteri > Salmoniformes > Salmonidae > Salmo > Salmo salar. The sequence continues at coordinate 52,520,121 of NC_138316.1, read as the reverse complement.
ACTACGTATGTGTCAGAGCTCAGAGTATCAAACTTTAACATCACTCACTTCCCGTTAACGTAAACGTCATCCTCGTTCATCATGTTAAGTTTGTACGCTGCAAATTAAAATATTTTCCTTGAATATTTATCCATATATTATATATTTCTAAAAGAATAATAAGGATTATATTAACATTGCTGATTACATACAGAAAGGGGTAACCATTTCATCTTTGGGATTATGCATAAACTGGTGAGGAACTCATACACCCAAACTGTCAGTGTTCAGCCTTACCATGTGATGACAATTACAACAGAACAGATGAACAGGAATGACATTTACTGTAACGGGTGGCCCAAAAAAAAAATATATATCTTAATGCCACGCCCCTACTAAACCACGCCTCCACTCCGTTGCTATAGCGAATCATGAACTAATCCCCCTAGAACCCCTCTGCTGACCGAAGGTACAACTATAAACCACTGACTAGCAATCAATCCTTGAGGATCTCCATGGTTTCCTCGACACGCTACTAATTCTAAGAGTGTACTTGATACTTCTGCCCTGACACCCTATTCCCCTATTGGCCCTGGTCAAAAGTAGTGCACTACACGTGGAAATAGGGTGCTGTTTGGAACATAGACCAGCTTGTTGAGCTCCAGATGTGTCAGTGCTGTGTTGAAAATGTCACATTGACGAGGAGGCAACGAGGCAGTACCGCGTGAAACGGGACGCATAAACATTAGGACCAGATTCTCCCCTTCCCCTTCCTGCTGTTACCACGGTGACTCCTGTCAGCCCGAGGGCCCAGCTCCTAGTGAGTGCAGGGTGACCACACTACAGCCAAGTCAGCCAAATGGCACCCTTTTCCCCTGTATAGTGTACTACTAGTCCTGGGCTCTGGTCATAAGTAGTGCACTATGTACAGATGTAGGATCTTAATTTGACCAGTATTGTCACAGCAAAATAATCCTGCAGCAACAGGATTTTAATGTTTACTCCATAATGTTGCTTGATCGGTGGTTAGGCTATTAGCTGGACAAAAGTATTAGAATACAATGTAACACAGGCTAGTTACCTGTTTATTAGGATAATACAATGTAACACAGGCTAGTTACCTGTTTATTAGGATAAACAATGTAACACAGACTAGTTACCTGTTTATTAGAACACAATGTAATACAGACTAGTTACCTGTTATTAGGATAATACAATGTAACACAGGCTAGTTACCTGTTTATTAGGAGAATACAATGTAACACAGACTAGTTACCTGTTTATTAGGATAATACAATGTAACACAGGCTAGTTACCTGTTTATTAGGATAAACAATGTAACACAGACTAGTTACCTGTTTATTAGGAGAACACAATGTAACACAGGCTAGTTACCTGTTTATTAGGATAATACAATGTAACACAGGCTAGTTACCTGTTTATTAGAGAATACAATGTAACACAGACCAGTTACCTGTTCATTAGGAGAATACAATGTAACACAGACCAGTTACCTGTTCATTAGGAGAATACAATGTAACACAGACCAGTTACCTGTTCATTAGGAGAATACAATGTAACACAGACCAGTTACCTGTTCATTAGGAGAACACAATCTTTTTCTAGACATGAGAAGGCCTGTGGCTAAAGGCACATGCCATTGGACACTTCCTGGTTTGGTAAGTGATGATTGGCTCACTGAGTAATGACATTTGTTATAAATACCACTCAGAATCAGAATAACAGAAACCACAAACTAAAGAGAAACACTTTATTACCGTTTTTTTTATTCATTACCAGTTTCTACAAACAAACAAATGAAAACAAACAAAAAAACAGAGAAAAATTAATTGAAACGTTTTGAAAGCAACGAGCGTTAAAGAAACAGTGTCAGAATAAAAAGCTAGCTAGTTCTAAAACAAGTCTTAAAGACGTAACCCTGAAACTATGAGTTTGAGAGATGTTTTGTACTGTAAGAAATATGAAATATACTGTAAGAAAGATGAAATATACTGTAAGAAAGTGAACTGAATTCAAAATCAAAGAGGCCGTTCATGGTTTGAAGCCTGTGGAACGCGGTACAATGTCAGATTATTTTACCAGAATGTATTTTTTTGTTGTTGTCTAATCGCGATCTTGACGCTGACGTTTTTACTTTACGGTGGATGTTTCGTTAAATTCCAGATCAACTCTTGCATCAGTATGTCACAGTCCAACTCAACATGTTAAAAACAAATCCAAGGTAAAGAAAGGTATGCTATATCACAGGTCTATGTACAGTCTCAGGGCAGGCCAGGTGTGACAGTGAACAGAGCATTCTGATCGAGTCATGTGTAAACACACATCGTTCATATATCTCTGTTTAAGGACATCACCTCACACAAGCTCTCTAACTATAACATCCTCAGAGTAAAAAGCATGCTCTCTCATCATCCCCAATTACAACACACACACACACACACACACACACACACACACACACACACACACACACACACACACACACACACACACACACACACACACACACACACACACACACACACACACACACACACACACACACACCCTCAGAACATATCAAAGATAAGAGAGGAACAGCCTCTGTCGACAGGGCCTGGGGTTGAGCCTGTGGTTAGGGG
>NC_138316.1:52477500-52512500 GCF_965601325.2 Salmo salar | reverse complement strand
GTAGTTGGTTGTTATTGAAACTCACTTGACTTTAGTGAAGACGATATCCACGTCAGTGCCGGTGACATTCTTCCCGTCGATGATCTTGCAGTCCTTACACAGTTTAGCCCAGTTCTTCCCGTTCATCTCCTTCCCTGTAGCCTTGGTGTCTCCGTGGATCGCAAACTTCTTAAAAGAGCTCATCAGCTGTTCCAGGTCCGTGCTCTCCGCCATCTTGAAGAATATCTACTAAATAAGACAACATGGGTCATTATAAATATGTAAGCACTTTTGTCTGACACTAAAGCATGTTTATAATTTTGTTTTTTAAAGAAGCAGGTGCATTTAAAGCAGCCTGATTACAAGACTCAAGCTGTGTTCGAATACCCATACTAACATACTGTATACTACATACTTAATGAGTACATACTATTAGTTCATTTTAGAATACTGTATACTACATACTTAATGAGTATATACTATATACTATTAGTTCATTTTAGAATACTGTATACTACATACTTAATGAGTATATACTATATACTATTAGTTCATTTTAGAATACTGTATACTACATACTTAATGAGTATATACTATATACTATTAGTTCATTTTAGAATACTGTATACTACATACTTAATGAGTATATACTATATACTATTAGTTCATTTTTAGAATACTGTATACTACATACTTAATGAGTATATACTATATACTATTAGTTCATTTTAGAATACTGTATACTACATACTTAATGAGTATATACTATATACTATTAGTTCATTTGTAGAATACTGTATACTACATACTTAATGAGTATATACTATATACTATTAGTTCATTTTAGTATACTGTATACTACATACTTAATGAGTATATACTATATACTATTAGTTCATTTTTAGAATACTGTATACTACATACTTAATGAGTATATACTATATACTATTAGTTCATTTTAGTATACTGTAAACGAAGAGTATCGTTCCAGTTGAGCGTACTTTAAAATAAAAACAATCCTAGAGCTTCTCCCGTCCACCGGAAGTTGATGCCGTTGCTATGCAACGTCTTGCTAGCTAGTTAGCATAACAAAATCACCAGCTAGACGTTTTACGATGTCGGGGTGTGTTCGTAAATTCATTAATGGAGTGCCAGAGTACTTCATTCTGGGCCTTCCCGTTGTCAGATTGTCAGTTCGTATATATCTCGGAGCGTTCAGAGCTAAATATATATATAACTAACATACTGTGTATATATATATATATATATATATTTGGACGCTCTGGTCGAGGAGTAGGGTTGATCCGAGCGTTCAACGGCAGTCAAACACCCAAGCTAACTGGCTAACGTTGGCTAGCTACTTAAAAAATATATATATTTTAAATTTGACACATTTTATTGATAGTGGAAAAGAGTCATCTTGCAGGATAAAAATGTAGTCTGAAATGATGGACGTCTTGATATCGGTCACACTGGTGGCTGTAGTTGTGAATGGCCTGGCTAGCTGCTTCCAGACAGCTCACTGTGACCATTATACTCTCTCTCCCTAGCAGAGCTGGTCAGGCTGCTTCCATATTAACTCTGTTCCTGGCAACAATTTCATTTATCTTTTTTTGTTTGTTGTTTGCGCCGACGTTTACTGACACCGGTCAAAGCTTATTGAAACGCACGACGACTATACCACTTAACTAAGAATGATGTGAATAATCAAGTCAATAAACGTTGGGTAATAAGATAGCAGATCGTTAATATACTGCCTGGCTAGTTAGATGTATCGGTAGGCAACTAACGTTAGGTAACTAGCTAACATACTGCTGCAACGCTATGCACTTCTTAAGGACAGCGCTGTCACGGTTGTCGTAAGGATTTGACCAAAATGCAGTGGGAATATGTATACTCATCTTCTTTTTATTTGAAGAAGGAGAAACAAATAAATACAAATACAACAAACCGAAACAGTCCTGTCAGGTGCAACAAACACTAAACAAGGAACAACTACCCACAAAACCCCATAGAAAAAATACCCCTCTTAAATAGGACCTTCAATTAGAAGCAACGAGGAGCAGCTGCTTCCAATTGAAGGTCAACCCCCTTTAACTAAACATAGAAAATAGAAAGACTAGAACGAACATAGAAATATACTAAATTAGAACATTAACCACAACCCCGAAACACATAAAACAAACACCCCTCTTACATAGTAACATAGACCAACAAACCCCCTGAAACACACTAAACAAACACCCCCTGCCACGTCCTGACCAAACTACAATAACAAATAACCCCTTTACTAGTCAGAACGTGACAAGCGTAGATAATATGTTTTCAGCCAACATAGCGTGTAACAAAACTTATTTCAAAAGTTATTACTTTATTACATTGCTCAATTAAAATAAAAAATAAAATAAAAAACATTTGTCATAATTAGTTAAAGCAATGAATTTGTATCTGCTCTCCTCAGGCTGTATATTCCCCCCCCCCCCCATTTTCTCCAATCTGAAAACGTAGTGAAGCCACACACATTTTCTGAAGAATTGCATTATGGGTCCTAAAAGCATGGATATAGTGTACACTGCATGTTTACTTCGTATTTTGGCAAATTTAGTACGACATCCGGGAACTTTTGACATACTAACTACTAACTAACATACTAACTATGACCAATGAGCATACTATATACTCAATTCACCTCACAAATATTACGGTTAGTGTGGTTAGTATGAGTTTTCTAACACCTTAAGACTTTCTATACTGCTCAAAAAAATAAAGGGAACACTAAAATAACACATCCTAGATCTGAATGAATGAAATAATCTTATTAAATACTTTTTTCTTTACATAGTTGAATGTGCTGACAACAAAATCACACAAAAATAATCAATGGAAATCCAATTTATCAACCCATGGAGGTCTGGATTTGGAGTCACACTCAAAATTAAAGTGGAAAACCACACTACAGGCTGATCCAACTTTGATGTAATGTCCTTAAAACAAGTCAAAATGTGGCTCAGTAGTGTGTGTGGCCTCCACGTGCCTGTATGACCTCCCTACAACGCCTGGGCATGCTCCTGATGAGGTGGCGGATGGTCTCCTGAGGGATCTCCTCCCAGACCTGGACTAAAGCATCCGCCAACTCCTGGACAGTCTGTGGTGCAACGTGGCGTTGGTGGATGGAGCGAGACATGATGTCCCAGATGTGCTCAATTGGATTCAGGTCGGGGGAACGGGCGGGCCACGCCATAGCATCAATGCCTTCCTCTTGCAGGAACTGCTGACACACTCCAGCCACATGAGGTCTAGCATTGTCTTGCATTAGGAGGAACCCAGGGCCAACCGCACCAGCATATGGTCTCACAAGGGGTCTGAGGAACTCATCTCGGTACCTAATGGCAGTCAGGCTACCTCTGGCGAGCACATGGAGGGCTGTGCGGCCGCCCAAAGAAATGCCACCCCACACCATGACTGACCCACCGCCAAACCGGTCATGCTGGAGGATGTTGCAGGCAGCAGAACGTTCTCCACAGCATCTCCAGACTCTGTCACGTCTGTCACGTGCTCAGTGTGAACCTGCTTTCATCTGAGAAGAGCACAGGGCGCCAGTGGCGAATTTGCCAATCTTGGTGTTCTCTGGCAAATGCCAAACGTCCTGTACGGTGTTGGGCTGTAGGCACAACCCCCACCTGTGGACGTCGGGCCCTCATACCACCCTCATGGAGTCTGTTTATGACCGTTTGAGCAGACACATGCACATTTGTGGCCTGCTGGAGGTCATTTTGCAGGGCTCTGGCCGTGCTCCTCCTGCTCCTCCCTGCACAAAGGCGGCGGTAGCGGTCCTGCTGCTGGGTTGTTGCCCTCCTACGGCCTCCTCCACGTCTCCTGATGTACTGGCCTGTCTCCTGGTAGCGCCTCCATGCTCTGGACACTACGCTGACAGACACACAAACCTTCTTGCCACAGCTCGCATTGATGTGCCATCCTGGATGAGCTGCACTACCTGAGCCACTTGTGTGGGTTGTAGACTCCGTCTCATGCTACCACTAGAGTGAAAGCACCGCCAGCATTCAAAAGTGACCAAAACATCAGCCAGGAAGCATAGGAACTGAGAAGTGGTCTGTGGTCCCCACCTGCAGAACCACTCCTTTATTGGGGGTGTCTTGCTAATTGCCTATAATTTCCACCTGTTGTCTATTCCATTTGCACAACAGCATGTGAAATGTAATGTCAATCAGTGTTGCTTCCTAAGTGGACAGTTTGATTTCACAGAAGTGTGATTGACTTGGAGTTACATTGTGTTGTTTAAGTGTTCCCTTTATTTTTTTGAGCAGTGTATAATGGATGTTCCATAGTATAGTATTTCTTTGAATGGCATATGACATGCATACTTGATCCCATGGTAGATACCTTGTCAACGACTAAAGAACATGTCAAAGTTTACTTGACTGATTTGTTGTGTTCGTTTTGTACCTACTAATAACGTCTGTCTCTGCTCCAGATGACCCTCGGGACTTTAACATGAATATCACATCTCCTCTAACACCACTCGACTTGACCTCTCAGTCCTTCCCTTCAGGGATCTGGGTTCACACAATCTGTTGAAACGATTCCTTTACTTAAAAATAAAAAAAAGAGAACAGGAGAGGAGGAGGAGAAGGAGGCAGAGAAGCGAGGAGAGGAGGAGGAGGAGGGAGGAGGAGGAGGAGGAGAGGAGGAGGAGGAGGAGAGGAGGAGGAGGAGGAGGGAGAGAGGAGGGGAGAGGAGGAGGAGGAGGAGAGGAGGAGGAGGGAAGAGGAGGAGGAGGGAGGGAGAGAGAGGAGAGGAGGGAGGGAGAGGAGGAGAGAGAGGGAGAGAAGACAGGAGTGGGGAAGAGGAGAGAGGAGGAGGAGAGGAGAGAGGAGGAGGAGAGGAGAGAGGAGGAGGAGAGGAGAGAGGAGGGAAGAGGAGGAGGAGAAGGAGGAGAGAAGAGAGGAGAGGAGGGAAGAGGAGAAGGAGGAGAGAAGAGAGGAGAGAAGACAGGAGTGGGGAAGAGGAGGAGGAGAAGGAGGCAGAGAAGCGAGGAGAGGAGTGAGGAGGAGGAGAGGAGAGAGGAGGGAAGAGGAGGAGGAGAAGGAGGAGAGAAGAGAGGAGAGGAGGGAAGAGGAGAAGGAGGAGAGAAGAGAGGAGAGAAGACAGGAGAGGAGAGAAGGAGGAGAGAAGAGAGGAGAGGAGGAGGAGAGAAGAGAGGAGAGGAGGGAAGAGGAGAAGGAGGAGAGAAGAGAGGGGAGGAGAAGGAGGAGGAGAGAAGGGACTGGAGGAGAGGTCAAGGAGAGGAGAGAACATCATGTGTTTCCAGAACCCATCCTGCAGCTCTTCACAGTCCGAGAACTCCAGTCTTGAAGGTTCACATCTTTAACACAGCTAATGAATAAGAACCTGTGTTCTGATAGCTAGCTAGCCGTGGCTAACGTTAGTGTCGTCATGAAAAAGGGTCATGGGGGAAGCTCTACAATATTACGCTTTGTGAGAACGCTTAGAAGCAGGTAATGTTGAAAAGTCATCTTTACTTGGACTTTTTCTTAAATGTAGTTTTGTAATTGACTTAAACATGCAGACAACAACAACATTGCCAATAACCAAGGTAACCACGGGTTGTTTTCCCACAACGTTCTATTTAAGGCAGATCCCATGTCCACAGCCTTACTGGGGCACAATAGGATGACGGGAGGCCTCCTCTCTCTCTGGGGACAGAAGGACAGTTCTCTCTCTCTCTGGGGACAGAAGGACAGTTCTCTCTCTCTCTGGGGACAGAAGGACAGTTCTCTCTCTCTCTGGGGACAGAAGGACAGTTCTCTCTCTCTCTGGGGACAGAAGGACAGTTCTCTCTCTCTGCGGGACAGAAGGACAGTTCTCTCTATCTCTCTCTCTAGCTCTCTGTGGGACAGAAGGACAGTTCTCTCTCTCTCTCTCTCTGGGGACAGAAGGACAGTTCTCTCTCTCTCTCTCTCTGGGGACAGAAGGACAGTTCTCTCTCTCTGCGGGACAGAAGGACAGTTCTCTCTCTCTCTCTCTCTAGCTCTCTGCGGGACAGAAGGACAGTTCTCTCTATCTCTCTCTCTAGCTCTCTGTGGGACAGAAGGACAGCTCTCTCGATCTCTATCTCTCTGTGGGACAGAAGGACAGTTCTCTCTATCTCTATCTCTCTGTGGGACAGAAGGACAGCTCTCTCGATCTCTATCTCTCTCTATCTCTCTGGGGACAGAAGGACAGTTCTCTCTATATCTCTCTCTCTGGGGACAGAAGGACAGTTCTCTCTCTCTCTCTCTCTGGGGACAGAAGGACAGTTCTCGCTATCTCTATCTCTCTCTCTCTCTCTCTCTACAGTACAGGAGAGATCCCAGTTCCACAACCTGAATCTGACCCAATAGTTTCCTGGTATTTTCTCCTTACCAGATTACAATGGGTTGTGTATGATAGAAACCTATCTAGGAAGACAGAAAGAGGAAGGAGAGGAACAGAGACCAGGAAGGAGAGGCACAGAGACCAGGAAGGAGAGGAACAGAGACCAGGAAGGAGAGGGACAGAGACCAGGAAGGAGAGGAACAGAGACCAGGAAGGAGAGGAACAGAGACCAGGAAGGAGAGGGACAGAGACCAGGAAGGAGAGGAACAGAGACCAGGAAGGAGAGGAACAGAGACCAGGAAGGAGAGGAACAGAGACCAGGAAGGAGAGGAACAGAGACCAGGAAGGAGAGGAACAGAGACCAGTAAAGAGGAAGGAGAGGAACAGAGACCAGGAAGGAGAGGAACAGAGACCAGGAAGGAGAGGAACAGAGACCAGGAAGGAGAGGAACAGAGACCAGTAAAGAGGAAGGAGAGGAACAGAGACCAGGAAGGAGAGGAACAGAGACCAGGAAGGAGAGGACAGAGACAGGAAGGAGAGGAACAGAGACCAGGAAGGAGAGGGACAGAGACCAGGAAGGAGAGGAACAGAGACAGGAAGGAGAGGAACAGAGACCAGGAAGGAGAGGAACAGAGACCAGGAAGGAGAGGGACAGAGACCAGGAAGGAGAGGGACAGAGACCAGGAAGGAGAGGGACAGAGACCAGGAAGGAGAGGGACAGAGACCAGGAAGGAGAGGAACAGAGACCAGGAAGGAGAGGGACAGAGACCAGGAAGGAGAGGAACAGAGACCAGGAAGGAGAGGAACAGAGACCAGGAAGGAGAGGACCAGAGACCAGGAAGGAGAGGACCAGAGACCAGGAAGGAGAGGACCAGAGACCAGGAAGGAGAGGAACAGAGACCAGGAAGGAGAGGAACAGAGACCAGGAAGGAGAGGACCAGAGACCAGGAAGGAGAGGACCAGAGACCAGGAAGGAGAGGAACAGAGACCAGGAAGGAGAGGACCAGAGACCAGGAAGGAGAGGACCAGAGACCAGGAAGGAGAGGGACAGAGACCAGGAAGGAGAGGAACAGAGACCAGGAAGGAGAGGGACAGAGACCAGGAAGGAGAGGAACAGAGACCAGGAAGGAGAGGGACAGAGACCAGGAAGGAGAGGAACAGAGACCAGGAAGGAGAGAAACAGAGACCAGGAAGGAGAGGGACAGAGACCAGGAAGGAGAGGAACAGAGACCAGGAAGGAGAGAAACAGAGACCAGGAAGGAGAGGGACAGAGACCAGGAAGGAGAGGGACAGAGACCAGGAAGGAGAGAAACAGAGACCAGTAAAGAGGAAGGAGAGGAACAGAGACCAGGAAGGAGAGGGACAGAGACCAGGAAGGAGAGAAACAGAGACCAGGAAGGAGAGAAACAGAGACCAGTAAAGAGGAAGGAGAGGAACAGAGACCAGGAAGGAGAGGAACAGAGACCAGGAAAGAGGAAGGAGAGGACTAGAGACCAGGAAGGAGAGGAACAGAGACCAGGAAGGAGAGGGACAGAGACCAGGAAGGAGAGGAACAGAGACCAGGAAGGAGAGGAACAGAGACCAGGAAGGAGAGGAACAGAGACCAGGAAGGAGAGGGACAGAGACCAGGAAGGAGAGGAACAGAGACCAGGAAGGAGAGGGACAGAGACCAGGAAGGAGAGGGACAGAGACCAGGAAGGAGAGGAACAGAGACCAGGAAGGAGAGGGACAGAGACCAGGAAGGAGAGGAACAGAGACCAGGAAGGAGAGAAACAGAGACCAGGAAGGAGAGGGACAGAGACCAGGAAGGAGAGGGACAGAGACCAGGAAGGAGAGGAACAGAGACCAGGAAGGAGAGGAACAGAGACCAGGAAGGAGAGGGACAGAGACCAGGAAGGAGAGGAACAGAGACCAGGAAGGAGAGGGACAGAGACCAGGAAGAAGAGAAACAGAGACCAGTAAAGAGGAAGGAGAGGAACAGAGACCAGGAAGGAGAGGAACAGAGACCAGGAAGGAGAGGGACAGAGACCAGGAAGGAGAGGAACAGAGACCAGGAAGGAGAGGAACAGAGACCAGGAAGGAGAGGAACAGAGACCAGTAAAGAGGAAGGAGAGGAACAGAGACCAGAAGGAGAGGAACAGAGACCAGGAAGGAGAGGAACAGAGACCAGGAAGGAGAGGAACAGAGACCAGTAAAGCGTACTGGGACGTAGCCATTGGGGGTGTGAGACATGATCTCACGCTGGAGATTACACAGTACTGATGCAGTCCCTAACACAAGGGTAGTCATGGTTACTGTCCCCTCATGCCTTCTCATTCCACATCACATAGAGAGTCCTTTTGGATGTTGCTACAACGTTGTAGTAGCTAATAGTTTGGTTGTTGCTGCAACATGTGGGTGGGTGGGTCTTAGATGGGTGTGGGTGGGTGGGTGGGATGTGGGTGTAGGTGGGTGGGTGGGTCTTAGATGTGGGTGGGTAGGATGTGGGTGGGTGGGATGTGGGTGTGGGTGGGTGGGGTGTGGAATAACGTATAGCTGTAGTAGAAAGCAGCTGTAGCAGCAGTAGTACTGTAGTTGTTATGACATTGAGTAATGAAAACACCAGTCATGGCTCTGTAGTGCTCTGTAGTGCTCTGTAGTGCTCTATAGTGCTCTATAGTGCTCTATAGTTCTCTGTAGTGCTCTATAGTGCTCTGTAGTGCTCTATAGTGCTCTGTAGTGCTCTATAGTGCTCTGTAGTGCTCTATAGTGCTCTGTAGTGCTCTATAGTGCTCTGTAGTGCTCTATAGTGCTCTGTAGTGCTCTATAGTGCTCTATAGTGCTCTGTAGTGCTCTATAGTGCTCTGTAGTGCTCTATAGTGCTCTGTAGTGCTCTATAGTGCTCTGTAGTGCTCTATAGTGCTCTGTAGTGCTCTATAGTGCTCTATAGTGCTCTGTAGTGCTCTATAGTGCTCTGTAGTGCTCTATAGTGCTCTATAGTGCTCTGTAGTTATATAGTGCTCTATAGTTCTCTGTAGTTATATAGTGCTCTGTAGTTATATAGTGCTCTGTAGTGCTCTGTCAGTTGTTATGGGACTAGTGAAGTTGATATTTCATAGTAGATGTGATTTAGAGTGAACAGAGTCTTGTCTGTGGAACAGCCAGTCAGCAGGGTCTAGAAGAGGAGGTGTTGCTGAAACAGTGGGTGGCCTTGGATAGAAGTCAGCTTCTCTCTATACCAGCTGCTTCCACTCTAGAAAACTTCCTCAACGAGGCCGTTCGTTTAGCAGCAATCACAAAACATACAGATAAAATCACATATTACAAACTACAGGATCAAGCTAGCAAAGGATAGCAAGCAAGTAGGATGGTAAAGTGCAGTGTAATTTCCTAATAAAACATGTCGGGAATAAGGCTTCATGTAAAGTGCCTGTGCTTTACCAGACAGTCGTAATCCAGAGGGATTTACTGGAGCAATTAGAGTTAAGTGCCTTGCTTATGGGCACATTGACCGATTTATTCACCTAGTTGGCTCAGGGATTTGAACCAGTGACCTTTCGGTTACTTGCCCAACGGTCTTAACCGCTAGGCTACCTACCGACCCGTGTGTGTGTGTGTGTGTGTGTGTGTGTGTGTGTGTGTGTGTGTGTGAGTGAGTGAGTGTGTGTGTGTGTGAGTGTGTGTGTGTGTGTGTGTGTGTGTGTGTGGTGGTGGTGGTGGTGGTGGTGGTGGTGGTGGTGGTGTGTGTGGTGGTGGTGGTGTGGTGGTGGTGGTGTGGTGTGGTGAGTGAGTGATATTGCAGACATGACTCTTAGTTTGCGCTGCCTAGCAATAATAATAGTGTGTGTAATGAACTGTTCTTGTGTAGTAGGTGCTGTGTGGGGGGGTGAAGCACAGTCCAGGGACAGACAGACAGACAGACAGACAGACAGACAGACAGACAGAGCATTGCATCCTACAGCCAGAGAGTAGAAAGAGCATATTGAGAGAGAGAGAGAGAGAGAGAGACGGTATGTCCCAAATGGCACCCTATTCCCTGTACTGTATAGTGCACTACCACAGGCTCCTGGTCAAAAATTTGTGCACTATAAAGGCAATAGGGAACCAGTTGGGACGTAGAACCCAGATTCCACCCCTGCTCTTCCGTCTAGCACAGAGGACAAGTTCCCAGTGATCCTACCATTTAGAGAACCTCTCCATGGTGAAGAACCAGCTGATCAGTTAGACTCAGTCCCTGTGGAGGACTAGAGATACAAGGACTGCATCACTCCAGGTACTGTAGGCTGCAATGCATCACAAGGTTTTAGGTGGTGAATTTGCTATTTCATTCAAATCCCATTCAATTGGGGGCGGCAGGTAACCTAGTGGTTAGAGCCTAGTGGTTAGAGCGTTGGGCTAGTAACCAGCAGGTAGCCTAGTGGTTAGAGCGTTGGCGCCAGTAACCAGCAGGTAGTCTAGTGGTTAGAGCGTTGGGCCAGTAACCAGCAGGTAACCTAGTGGTTAGAGCGTTGGGTCAGTAACCAGCAGGTAGCCTAGTGGTTAGAGTGTTGGGCCAGTAACCACCGGTTAGCCTACTGGTTAGAGCGTTGGGTCAGTAACCAGCAGGTAGCCTAGTGGTTAGAGTGTTGGGCCAGTAACCAGCAGGTATCCTAGTGGTTAGAGCGTTGGGCCAGTAACCAGCAGGTAGCCTAGTGGTTAGAGCGTTGGGCCAGTAACCAGCAGGTAGCCTAGTGGTTAGAGCGTTGGGTCAGTAACCAGCAGGTAACCTAGTGGTTAGAGCGTTGGGCCAGTAACCAGCAGGTAGTCTAGTGGTTAGAGCGTTGGGCCAGTAACCAGCAGGTAGCCTAGTGGTTAGAGCATTGGGCCAGTAACCAGCAGGTACCCTAGTGGTTAGAGCGTTGGGCCAGTAATAAGCAGGTAGACTAGTGGTTAGAGCGTTGGGCCAGTAACCAGCAGGTAGTCTAGTGGTTAGAGCGTTGGCGCCAGTAACCAGCAGGTAGCCTAGTGGTTAGAGCGTTGGCGCCAGTAACCAGCAGGTAGCCTAGTGGTTAGAGCGTTGGGCTAGTAACCAGCAGGTAGCCTAGTGGTTAGAGCGTTGGGCCAGTAACCAGCAGGTAGTCTAGTGGTTAGAGCGTTGGGCCAGAAACCAGCAGGTAGCCTAGTGGTTAGATCGTTGGGCCAGTAACCAGCAGGTAACCTAGTGGTTAGAGCGTTGGGCCAGTAACCAGCAGGTAGCCTAGTGGTTAGAGCGTTGGACCAGTAACCAGCAGGTAGCCTAGTGGTTAGAGCGTTGGGCCAGTAACCAGCAGGTAGCCTAGTGGTTAGAGTGTTGGGCCAGTAACCAGCAGGTAGTCTTGTGGTTAGAGCTTTGGGCCAGTAACCAGCAGGTAGCCTAGTGGTTAGAGCGTTGGGCCAGTAACCAGCAGGTAGCCTAGTGGTTAGAGCGTTGGGCCAGTAACCAGCAGGTAGCCTAGTGGTTAGAGCGTTGGGCCAGTAACCAGCAGGTAGCCTAGTGGCTAGAGCGTTGGGCCAGTAACCAGCAGGTAGCCTAGTGGTTAGAGCGTTGGGCCAGTAACCAGCAGGTAGCCTAGTGGTTAGAGCGTTGGGCCAGTAACCAGCAGGTAGTCTTGTGGTTAGAGCGTTGGGCCAGTAACCAGCAGGTAGCCTAGTGGTTAGAGCGCTGAGCCAGTAACCAGCAGTAATCCTAGTGGTTAGAGTATTGGGCCAGTATCCGAAAGGTTGCTGGATTGAATCCCTGAGCTGACAAGGTAAAAATCTGTCGTTCTGCCCCTGAACAAGGCAGTTTAACCCACTGTCCCCCTGAACAAGGCAGTTTAACCCACTGTTCCCTGGTAGGCCGTCATTGAAGATAAGAATTTATTCTTAACTGACTTGACTAGTTAAATAAATAAACAATTCTATGATGAACTGAATTAGCAGCATGGTTCTGTAAAATCTCTAGACTCTTCACTCCATCCATATGGTGATGAACTGAAATGGCAGTATTGCTCTGCTACTAATGTAAAGTACATTTACATTTTAGTCATTTAGCAGACGCTCTTATCCAGAGCGACTTGCAGTAGTGAATGCATACATTTCATTTCATGCATTTTTTTGTACTGACCCCCCGTGGGAATCGAACCCACAACCCTGGCGTTGCACACACCATGCTGGCATTGCAAACACCATGCTCTACCAACTGAGCCACAGGGAAGGCTATGATACATGGTAATGAACTGAAATGGCAGTATTGCTCTGCTACTAATGTAAAGTACATGGTAGTGTTGTAGATACAATACATGACCAAAAGTATGTGGACATCTGCTCGTCAATCACCTCATTCCAAAATCCTGGCCATTAATATGGAGTTGGTCCCCCCTTTGCTGCTAGAACAGTCCTCCACTCTTCTGGGAACAATTTCCTCTAGATGTTGGAACATTGCTGAGGGGACTTGCTTCCGTTCAGCCACAAGAGCATTAGTGAGGTTGAGCACTGATGTTGGGCGATTAGTCCTGGCTCGCAGTCGGCGTTCCAATTCATCCCAAAGGTGTTCGATGGGGTTGAGGTCAGGGCTCTATGCAGGCCAGTCAAGTTCTTCCACACCGATCTCGACAAACCACTTCTGTATGAACCTCGCTTTGTGCACGGGGGCATTGTCATGCTGAAACAGGAAAGGGCCTTCCCCAAACTGTTGCCACAAAGTTGGAAGCACAGAATCATCTAGAATGTCATTTTATGCTGTAGGGTTAAGATTTCCCTTCACTGGAACTAAGGGGCCCGGACCATGAAAAACAGCCCCAGACCATTCATCCTCCTCCACCAAACTTTACAGTTGAGCATTATGCTTAGGGGCAGGTAGCGTTCTCCTGGCATCTTCCAAACCCAGATTCATCCGTCAGACCACCAGATAGTGAAGTGTGATTCATCACTCCAGAGAACGTGTTTCCACTGCTCCAGAGTCCAATGGCAGCAAGCTTTACACCCCTCCAGCTGACTCTTGGCGTTGCGCATGGTAATCTAAGGCTTGTGAAAACCCATTTCATGAGGCTCCCCCGATGAACAGTTATTGTGCTGACGTTTGCTTCCAGAGGCAGTTTGGAACTCGGTAGTGAGTGTTGTAACCGCGCTATGCACTTCAGCACTCGCCGATCCCGTTCTGTGAGCTTCTGTGGCCTACCACTTCGCGGCTGAGCCGTTGTTGCTCCTAGACATTTCCACTTCACAATAACAGCACTTACAGTGCTGACCGGGGGCAGCTCTAGCAGGGCAGAAACTTGACGAACTGACTTGTCTATGGAGATTGCATGGGCTGTGTGCTTGATTTTATACACCTGTCAGCAACGGGTGTGGCTGAAATGGCCGAATCCACTAATTTGAAGGGGTGTCCACATACTTTTAGTGTACAGTACATGTCATAGCAAGTTTACATCTATATCTGTGGTGAAGTCTGGTCACACACACACACACGCACACACACAGACACGCACACGCACACACACACACGCAGACACACACACACGCAGACACACACACACACACACACACACACACACACACACACACACACACACACACACACACACACACACACACACACACACACACACACACACACACACACAAATCTGTGTTGCAGTCTGGTCTAGTCTGGTTGTCTCCCTGCAGGTTTCTAGGTATTGACCCCAGTCTGAGCACCAGGCACGAGCCAATCAGCGTGTTAGTAGTGTGGACAGCAACAGACCCTGCAGCCAGTAGTGCACTAAATAGGAAAAGGGTGTCATTTGGGATGGGTCTGGTTGGTTCTGGCTTTCATCATCAATACAGACAAAACACTCTCCCTCACTGGATAACGTCTGTCTGCAGGGCTGTTGGAAATGGACACGTGTATAATTCTACGGTAGCAGCATCCTAATATGACATACTGTAATATAATAACAATGTATTATATGCCACTTGCCGTTATATCCAATGCAGATGCTTTCATCCAAAGTGATTTACAGTAAGGACAGTGAGTTATTTCATCCAAAGTGATTTACAGTAAGGACAGGGAGTTCTTTCATCCAAAGTGATTTACAGTAAGGACAGTGAGTTCTTTCATCCAAAGTGATTTACAGTAAGGACAGTGAGTTATTTCATCCAAAGTGATTTACAGTAAGGACAGTGAGTCCTTTGATCCAAAGTGATTTACAGTAAGGGCAGTGAGTTCTTTCATCCAAAGTGATTTACAGTAAGGACAGTGAGTTATTTCATCCAAAGTGATTTACAGTAAGGACAGTGAGTCCTTTGATCCAAAGTGATTTACAGTAAGGACAGTGAGTTCTTTCATCCAAAGTGATTTACAGTAAGGACAGTGAGTTCTTTCATCCAAAGTGATTTACAGTAAGGACAGTGAGTTCTTTCATCCAAAGTGATTTACAGTAAGGACAGTGAGTCCTTTGATCCAAAGTGATTTACAGTAAGGACAGTGAGTTCTTTCATCCAAAGTGATTTACAGTAAGGAAAGTGAGTCTGTTCATCCAAAGTGATTTACAGTAAGGACAGTGAGTCCATACATTTCCAGTATATGTGCTGTATGTGATTGCTGTAGGAATCTACATGCTGTATCATAGATCATCTCCCGATAGGTGATACTGTATCTCTGTTCACAGTTCTTTATCTTCTGTTAGCTTATCAATGGGTTTTTGTCATTGATCTCTTATATTGTACAGTGTGTAGAGTATGAGAAAGTATCTCTGTACTTGACCCCTACCTACATGTACATATTACCTCAATTACCTCTACCACGTACCCCTGGACATTGACTCAGTACCGGTATGCCCTGTATATAGCCTCCATATTGACTCTGTACCGTAACACCCTGTATATAGCCTCCACATTGACTCTGTACCGGTAACACCCTGTATATAGCCTCCACATTGACTCTGTACCGTAACACCCTGTATATAGCCTCCACTTTGACTCTGTACCGGTACCCCCTGTATATAGCCTCCACATTGACTCTGTACCGGTAACACCCTGTATATAGCCTCCACATTGACTCTGTACCGTAACACCCTGTATATAGCCTCCACATTGACTCTGTACCGTAACACCCTGTATATAGCCTCCACATCGACTCTGTACCATAACACCCTGTATATAGCCTCCATATTGACTCTGTACCATAACACCCTGTATATAGCCTCCACATTGACTCTGTACCGGTATCCCCTGTATATAGCCTCCACATTGACTCTGTACCGGTACCCCCTGTATATAGCCTCCACATTGACTCTGTACCGGTAACACCCTGTATATAGCCTCCACATTGACTCTGTACCATAACACCCTGTATATAGCCTCCACTTTGACTCTGTACCGGTAACACCCATGTATATAGCCTCCACATTGACTCTGTACCGGTACCCCTGTATATAGCCTCCACATTGACTCTGTACCATAACACCCTGTATATAGCCTCCACATTGACTCTGTACCGGTACCCCCTGTATATAGCCTCCACATTGACTCTGTACCGGTACCCCCTGTATATAGCCTCCACATTGACTCTGTACCGGTACCCCCTGTATATAGCCTCCACATTGACTCTGTACCGGTACCCCCTGTATATAGCCTCCACATTGACTCTGTACTGGTACCCCATGTATATAGCCTCCACATTGACTCTGTACTGGTACCCATGTATATAGCCTCCACATTGACTCTGTACCGTAACACCCTGTATATAGCCTCCACATTGACTCTGTACCGTAACACCCTGTATATAGCCTCCACATTGACTCTGTACCGTAATACCCTGTATATAGCCTCCACATTAACTCTGTACCGGTACCCCCTGTATATAGCCTCCACATTGACTCTGTACCGGTACCCCCCTGTATATAGCCTCCACATTGACTCTGTACCGTAATACCCTGTATATAGCCTCCACATTAACTCTGTACCGTAATACCCTGTATATAGCCTCCACATTGACTCTGTACCGGTACCCCCTGTATATAGCCTCCACATTGACTCTGTACCGTAATACCCTGTATATAGCCTCCACATTAACTCTGTACCGTAATACCCTGTATATAGCCTCCACATTGACTCTGTACCGGTACCCCCTGTATATAGCCTCGTTATTGTTATTTTATTGTGTTATAATTTTTTCTTTCGTTTAATTACCACATTTTTCTTAGTTACTTTTTAAAACTCTGCATTGTTGGTTAAGTTCTCGTAAGTAAGCACTTCACTGTGAGGTCTACACCTGTTGTATTATTCGGCGCATGCGACAAAATTAAATTTGATTTGGACAGCAAAATATTCTGATTATGATGCAGATTAATAATTGTATTTAACTGAACATTTTATCCACAGCATATTACTGGGAATGTTCTAAATGGTGTTCGCTTGACTTGAGCGAAATTGTCCAAAGTATAATTCTCTAATCTGTTTCTATAAACGTCAAATATTTTAAAAACTTTTTTCTAAACTTACAGTATATCGTCAAGATCTTTTCCCTCAACTCTTGACTGAAGTATTTGCCCAGAGAGGAAAGAACAGTGAGGTAATATTACCTGGTGTATATTATGCTAGGGGAGAGGGTAGCCGTGACTAATATATACACACGGGTGTGTTGTTATTCACACAGCCAGACACAAGTATTCACTAACCATTCAGGAACCACTGTACAAACCTAGAATCACCTCAATTACAGTTACAATCCATCCCACCCCACCCCCCCCCCCAAAAAAAACCCAGCACTAATACATTACAAATACAAAATCAGCAGGCCAGAAATTAAACAATGTTTGATATTTTAATGATATCAATCGCTTCTCTATTTGTTATGTCAATATTAAATGTGTCACAGCAAAGCAATGCCATAGGAACATAACATAGTATCATAGCAACACACAACAAGCCGCTTCTCAGATCGCTAAGTCACAGATGAAGAAGGCTTGTAACAGGAACAGCATTGTTGAGCAGTAAAAAAAACCCCAGCTCTGTTGATGATACAGTGTTAATGTTAGGATTGTTGTGCATATGCTGTGTAGCCGACAGGGATCTGGCATACACACACACACACACACACACACACACACACACACACACACACACACACACACACACACACACACACACACACACACACACACACACACACACACACACACACACACACACACACACACACAGAGAGGTAATCTACAGCCTACAGTACAGTTACCCAGCAGTAGTAGTAGCAGAGCCCCAGATCTCCCAGAGCCCCCAGATCTCTCAGAGCCCCCCCAGATCTCTCAGAGCCCCCAGATCTCTCAGAGCCCCTCCAGATCTCTCAGAGCCCCCAGATCTCCCAGATCTCCCAGAGCCCCCAGATCTCTCAGAGCCCCCCCAGATCTCTCAGAGCCCCCAGATCTCTCAGAGCCCCTCCAGATCTCTCAGAGCCCCCAGATCTCCCAGATCTCCCAGTGCCCCCCCAGATCTCCCAGAGCCCCCCAGATCTCCCAGATCTCCCAGAGCCCCCCAGATCTCCCAGTGCCCCCCAGATCTCCCAGTGCCCCCCAGATCTCCCAGAGCCCCCCAGATCCCCCAGAGCCCCCC
Organism: Salmo salar; assembly: GCF_965601325.2. NCBI lineage: Eukaryota > Metazoa > Chordata > Actinopteri > Salmoniformes > Salmonidae > Salmo > Salmo salar. Next base: position 52,494,578 of record NC_138316.1, on the reverse strand, counting down.
CAGACCTCTCAGAGCCCCAGAGCCCCCAGATCTCCCAGATCCCCCAGAGCTAGAAAGCAACACTAAACTGCAGCAGCTCTTACCTCTTGCTAATGTCAAGTCCCTTCTGCCTCTGTCTCTGTCCTGCACTGCCTCTCCTTGCCCCACCTCAAACGCCAACCCATACACTCAAATGAGCTTTAAAGGCTGCTGAGCATTTGTTATCATCTGTTTATCCCTGTCTCCATAGAGACATCCTGTTCAACATCAAGGGAGGGCAATAAAAGAGAGAGAGAGAGAGAGAGAGAAAGAGAAACTAAGGGAGGGAGGGAGAGGAAGAGGGAGTGACCACGGTCCTTTAGAGGGGCTGGGGTTGGGTGAGGAGAGACTGAGGAGAGGCTGAGGTAGGCTGAGGAGAGGCTGGGGTAGGCTGAGGAGAGACTGAGGTAGGTTGAGGAGAGGCTGGGGTAGGTTGAAGAGAGGCTGGGGTAGGCTGAGGAGAGGCTGAGGAGAGACTGGGGTAGGTTGAGGAGAGGCTGGTGTAGGTTGAAGAGAGGCTGGGGTAGGTTGAAGAGAGACTGGGGTAGGCTGAGGAGACATTGGGATAGGCTGAGGAGAGACTGGGGTAGGCTGAGGAGAGACTGGGGTAGGTTGAAGAGAGACTGGGGTAGGCTGGGGTAGGTTGAGGAGAGGCTGAGGTAGGTTGAGGAGAGACTGGGGTAGGCTGAGGAGAGACTGGGGTAGGCTGAGGAGAGGCTGAGGAGACATTGGGGTAGGCTGAGGAGAGACTGGGGTAGGCTGAGGAGAGGCTGAGGAGAGACTGGGGTAGACTGAGGAGAGGCTGGGGTAGGCTGAGGAGAGGCTGAGGAGAGACTGGGGTAGACTGAGGAGAGGCTGGGGTAGCCTGAGGAGAGGCTGGGGTAGGCTGAGGAGAGGCTGGGGTAGGCTGAGGAGAGGCTGGGGTAGGCTGAGGAGAGGCTGAGGTAGGCTGAGGAGAGGCTGGGGTAGGCTGGGGTAGGTTGAGGAGAGGCTGAGGTAGGTTGAGGAGAGACTGGGGTAGGCTGAGGAGAGGCTGAGGTAGGTTGAAGAGAGACTGGGGTAGGCTGGGGTAGGTTGAGGACAGGCTGAGGTAGGTTGAGGAGAGACTGGGGTAGGCTGAGGAGAGACTGGGGTAGGCTGAGGAGAGGCTGAGGAGACATTGGGGTAGGCTGAGGAGAGACTGGGGTAGGCTGAGGAGAGACTGGGGTAGGCTGAGGAGAGACTGGGGTAGGCTGAGGAGAGGCTGAGGAGAGGCTGGGGTAGGTTGAGGAGAGACTGGGGTAGGCTGAGGAGAGACTGGGGTAGGCTGAGGAGAGAGGCTGAGGAGAGGCTGGGGTAGGCTGAGGAGAGGCTGGGGTAGGCTGAGGAGGAGGCTGGGGTAGGCTGAGGAGAGGCTGAGGAGAGGCTGGGGTAGGCTGAGGAGAGGCTGGGGTAGGCTGAGGAGAGGCTGGGGTAGGCTGAGGAGAGACTAGGGTAGGCTGAGGAGAGGCTGAGGAGAGGCTGAGGTAGGTTGAGGAGAGACTGGGGTAGGCTGAGGAGAGGCTGAGGAGACATTGGGGTAGGCTGAGGAGAGACTGGGGTAGGCTGAGGAGAGACTGGGGTTGGGTGAGGAGAGGCTGGGGTAGGTTGAGGAGAGGCTGGGGTAGGCTGGGGTAGGTTGAGGAGAGGCTGAGGTAGGCTGAGGAGAGGCTGGGGTAGGCTGAGGAGAGGCTGAGGAGAGGCTGAGGAGAGGCTGGGGTAGGCTGAGGAGAGGCTGGGGTAGGCTGAGGAGAGGCTGGGGTAGGCTGAGGAGAGCCTGGGGTAGGCTGGGGTAGGCTGAGGAGAGGCTGGGGTAGGCTGGGGTAGGCTGAGGAGAGGCTGAGGAGAGGCTGGGGTAGGCTGAGGAGAGGCTGAGGAGAGGCTGGGGTAGGTTGAGGAGAGACTGGGGTAGGCTGAGGAGAGGCTGGGGTAGGCTGAGGAGAGGCTGAGGAGAGGCTGGGGCCTGAAACATTTCTGGGTGGGGTGGATGAGGTTTGGACTGAGCAGACTGAACAGTTTTGTGAGAGGTGTATCAGGTCGCTACACTTTAGGAAATCCATGGGTCCATTTGGAGTAGATTACATTGATACTGCAGATGCACAGGGTATTTTGTGACTGTGGTATTTAAGGAAATAGGATACTTCAAGTTAAGGCCATAGCACTAGCAGCAGCTGCACCTACTCCTCACAATGCTTGCCTTCACTCACTGTATAATAGTTGACAGACTTGTTGGCCACTACTGTCAGATTAGGGAGAGAGAGCAATGAGGACATAACAAAAATCATGATTGATAGAAATTATTCTGGAACACATTTTAAGTCTGATGTTTTGATATGCCTGATTTAATCCAAGACATTCATCTATCTTAGTTCGTCTAAGTGCCAAAGCTCATCTGAAAGAAAAAGTTATTTAACCTCTACGGGGGCGGTGACCCCGCCCCGCCCCGCGGGACTGTTGAGCTAACGTGCGCTAATATGATTAGCATGAGGTTGTAAGTAACAAGAATATTTCCCAGGACGTAGACATGTTTTATATGGGCAGAAAGCTTAAATTCTTGTTAATCTAACTGCACTGTCCAATTTATTGTAGCTACTACAGGGAAAAATTTGCATGCTATTGTTTGAGGAGAGTGCACAGTTATGTAGTTGAAAATGTGTCAATTGGCCAATTAGGCACATTTGGGCAGACTTGATACAACATTTAGTACAGTAATGCAATGGTTCATTGGATCAGTCTAAATCTTTGCACATACGTTGCTGCCATCTAGTGGCCAAAATCAAAATTGCGCCTAAGTCATAATGGCTTTTCTCTTGCATTTCAAAGATGATTGAACAAAAAAAATGTTAATAGAAAACGCATGTTTTTATTCTTTCGTATTATCTTTTACCAGATCTAATGTGTTATATTCTCCTACATTCATTTCACATTTCCACAAACTTCAAAGTGTTTCCTTTCAAATGGTATCAAGAATATGCATATCCTTGTTTCAGGTCCTGAGCTACAGGCAGTTAGATTTGGGTATGTCATTTTAGGAGAAACTTTTTTAAAAAAGGGTTCGATCCATTTGCACCTATGACGCCGTTTTATTTTCAACAGAGCTGTGCAATGCTGTCAGTTTTGGCCACTATTTTACATCCAGTCTAGAACAGATTAATATATACTTGGATATGTCCAGTAATTATTTATGGCAATAATTGTCATTCCTAGTTTGCTGTGTCATCCAATGCAGTAGGGGGGGGGGGGTGCTGTGCTTGTAACTCAGAGCTATCCAGTCTAGTCAGGATCAAACCCTCCTCTGTTCTCCTCTCCTCTCCTCTCCTTTTCTCTCCTCTCATACTCCCTCTTTTTCTCTCCTCATTGGCACCAAGCTGAAACTATGCCATTATTTCTTCCAGCCCCCCCCTCTCCTCTCTCACCCACCCTCTCCCCCCTCTCTCTCACTGTCTCTCCTCCCCTCTCTCTCTTCCCCCTCTTTCTCTCCCTCTCTCCCCCACCCCCCCTTGCTCTCTCCCCCTCCTCTCTCTCTCCTCCCATCTCTCCTCCCCTCTCTCTCTTCCCCCTCTTTCTCTCCCCCACCCCCCTTGCTCTCTCCCCCTCCTCTCTCTCTCCCACCCTCTCCCTCACTGTCTCTCCCCCCCTCTCTCTCTCTCCCCCCTTTCTCTCTCCTCCCCCCTCTCTCTCCTCCCCTCTCTCTCTCCTCCTCTCTCTCCCCCCCTCCTCTCTCTCTCCCACCCTCTCCCCCCTCTCTCTCACTGTCTCTCCTCCCCTCTCTCTCTTCCCCCTCTTTCTCTCCCTCTCTCCCCCACCCCCCCTTGCTCTCTCCCCCTCCTCTCTCTCTCCTCCCATCTCTCCTCCCCTCTCTCTCTCCTCCTCTCTCTCCCCCCCTCCTCTCTCTCTCCCACCCTCTCCCCCCTCTCTCTCACTCTCTCCCCTCCCCTCTCTCTCCCCCCCCCCCCCTCTCTCTCTCCCCCCTCTCTCTCTCTCCAGACATAAGTGCTGTCCAGGGATAATGTAGTGCAGTGTGATGCCATCCAGTCAGATATTAGTAATAATCTCTGGCTTTAATTAGGCTCTGGGATCTGACCTACCAGTTAAAAGGTCTGCCATGTTAGAAACAAATCCTAGCGGTTTATGCTGCCTTGTAGACTTCCTCTCCATGGGCCTTGGTCAAAAGGTAGTAGGGAATAGGAGGCCATCTAGGACACTGCTTCTGTCTGTCTGTCTGTCTGTCTGTCTGTCTGTCTGTCTGTCTGTCTGTCTGTCTGTCTGTCTGTCTGTCTGTCTGTCTGTCTGTCTGTCTGTCTGTCTGTCTGTCTGTCGAAACATCCACAGCAGGTTGAGAGTCTGCCTCTGGCTAGACATGGCACAGTCATTAATATGATATAACATGATATACTGTAAGATATGACAACATACCATACTCTACTTACCTCTGCCTGGACCTCAGCCTAGACTGGACCTCAGCCTGGACCTCAGCCTGAACCTCAGCCTGGACCTCAGCCCGGACCTCTGCCTGGACCTCAGCCTGGACTGGACCTCAGCCTGGACTGGACCTCAGCCTGGACCTCTGCCTGGACCGGACCTCAGCCTGGACCTCAGCCTGGACCTCAGCCTGGACCTCAGCCCGGGCCTCTGCCTGGACTTCAGCCTGGACCTCAGCCCGGACCTCAGCCCGGACCTCAGCCTGGACCTCAGCCTGGACTGGACCTCTGCCTGGGCCTCTGCCTGGATCTCAGCCTGGACTGGACCTCTGCCTGGGCCTCTGCCTGGACCTCAGCCTGGACCTCAGCCTGGACTGGACCTCAGCCTGGACCTCTGCTGCTGCTCCCCAGTATACCATACAGGATCAACAGTTTCTCCACTCCAGTCTCCAGTAGTCTCCAGGCTGCTGCTCCCCAGTATACAGGATCAACAGTTTCTCCACTCCAGCCTCCAGTAGTCTCCAGGCTGCTGCTCCCCAGTATACAGGATCAACAGTTTCTCCACTCCAGCCTCCAGTAGTCTCCAGGCTGCTGCTCCCCAGTATACAGGATCAACAGTTTCTCCACTCCAGCCTCCAGTAGTCTCCAGGCTGCTGCTCCCCAGTATACAGGATCAACAGTTTCTCCACTCCAGCCTCCAGTAGTCTCCAGGCTGCTACTCCCCAGTATACAGGATCAACAGTTTCTCCACTCCAGCCTCCAGTAGTCTCCAGGCTGCTGCTCCCCAGTATACAGGATCAACAGTTTCTCCACTCCAGCCTCCAGTAGTCTCCAGGCTGCTGCTCCCCAGTATACAGGATCAACAGTTTCTCCACTCCAGCCTCCAGTAGTCTCCAGGCTGCTACTCTGTACTGCTCTCTCTGTTTGTTTTGTTGCCATTCACAATAATTAGCTAATGAAATAATCAATCTCAGCCGAGCAGCTCCCCTGACAAGAGTCACATACGGGGGGAGGGGGGTTAGTGGGGGTTAACATGGATCTCCGGGTGTTAGTGGGGGGTTTACATGGATCTCTGGATGTTAGTGGGGGTTTATATGGATCTCTGGGTGTTAGTGGGGGTTGACATGGATCTCTGGGTGTTAGTGGGGGTTGACATGGATCTCTGGGTGTTAGTGGGGGTTGACATGGATCTCTGGGTGTTAGTGGGGGTTGACATGGATCTCTGGGTGTTAGTGGGGGTTGATATGGATCTCTGGGTGTTAGTGGGGGTTGATATGGATCTCTGGGTGTTAGTGAGGGTTGATATGGATCTCTGGGTGTTAGTGGGGGTTGACATGGATCTCTGGGTGTTAGTGGGGGTTGATATGGATCTCTGGGTGTTAGTGGGGGTTGATATGGATCTCTGGGTGTTAGTGAGGGTTGATATGGATCTCTGGGTGTTAGTGAGGGTTGATATGGATCTCTGGGTGTTAGTGGGGGTTGACATGGATCTCTGGGTGTTAGTGAGGGTTGATATGGATCTCTGGGTGTTAGTGGGGGTTGATATGGATCTCTGGGTGTTAGTGGGGGTTGACATGGATTGACATGGATCTCTGGGTGTTAGTGGGGGTTGATATGGATCTCTGGGTGTTAGTGGGGGTTGACATGGATCTCTGGGTGTTAGTGGGGGTTGATATGGATCTCTGGGTGTTAGTGGGGGTTGATATGGATCTCTGGGTGTTAGTGGGGGTTGACATGGATCTCTGGGTGTTAGTGGGGGTTGACATGGATCTCTGGGTGTTAGTGGGGGTTAACATGGATCTCTGGGTGTTAGTGGGGGTTGACATGGATCTCTGGGTGTTAGTGGGGGTTGACATGGATCTCTGGGTGTTAGTGGGGGTTGACATGGATCTCTGGGTGTTAGTGGGGGTTGACATGGATCTCTGGGTGTTAGTGGGGGTTAACATGGATCTCTGGGTGTTAGTGGGGGTTGGCATGGATCTCTGGGTGTTAGTGGGGGTTGACATGTATCTAAAGGGTTTGGCCTGCCGACACATGAGCAGTCAGCACCACCACCACCGCCACCACCGCCACCGCACTGCAACTCAATTCACAGTCTATGTTATGCAAATGTGTGGCTGAGGCCTGGGGAGGCTGGCCCTGGGTTGGCTGAGGCCTGGGGAGAATATTCCTGGGTTGGCTTAGGCCTGGGGAGAATATCCCTGGGTTGGCTGAGGCCTGGGGAGGCTGTCCCCATCACCATAGGAACAGAATGGACAGTGGTGTTGTATTGTTGTCATACATACTACAACAGACCAGAATAGTCAGACATGTTCTAGAGAATAATACTGCCCTACCAAACAAAAAGGCAGTAACTGCTCATAGTGTGGAACTGAGAAAATTTGCTTTTATTTACCTTGGTTTCACAGTAACTTTATGCAGTTACTGCTAACATGGCCCCCGTTTTCTCCTGAACACAATAGAGGCAGGATACTTGTCCACATGATTAAGCCTGTATTTAAATGTAGCAAAAATGACATACATTTATTCTTCGACCAAATTAGCAGTTACTGCCTTTTTTTTGCTCGTTAGGTCAGAATACACTACTTCAGTTTATGTCAAATCTACGACACACTCACAGTGTGGTTACGTCTTTAGAAACACAGCGATAAACACAAACATACATTCATTGTTTCACTTTAAAAACAACAGTTTTATAATAACCGGATAAATAATCTGTCATATTGTGGTCACACGTCAGAAAGAGATGACAGCCAGCCTGGACTTCTAGAATGAACCATTGTATTGTTTCAGGCAACCTCAGCGTCAGAGGTAGACAGAGAGTTACCTCAGCGTCAGAGGTAGACAGAGAGTTACCTCAGCGTCAGAGGTAGACAGAGAGTTACCTCAGCGTCAGAGGTAGACAGAGAGCTACCTCAGCGTCAGAGGTAGACAGAGAGTTACCTCAGCGTCAGAGGTAGACGGAGAGTTACCTCAGCGTCAGAGGTAGACAGAGAGTTACCTCAGCGTCAGAGGTAGACAGAGAGTTACCTCAGCGTCAGAGGTAGACAGAGAGTTACCTCAGCGTCAGAGGTAGACAGAGAGTTACCTCAGCGTCAGAGGTAGACAGAGAGTTACCTCAGCGTCAGAGGTAGACAGAGAGCTACCTCAGCGTCAGAGGTAGACAGAGAGCTACCTCAGCGTCAGAGGTAGACGGAGAGTTACCTCAGCGTCAGAGGTAGACGGAGAGTTACCTCAGCGTCAGAGGTAGACGGAGAGTTACCTCAGCGTCAGAGGTAGACGGAGAGTTACCTCAGCGTCAGAGGTAGACAGAGAGTTACCTCAGCGTCAGAGGTAGACAGAGAGTTACCTCAGCGTCAGAGGTAGACAGAGAGTTACCTCAGCGTCAGAGGTAGACAGAGAGTTACCTCAGCGTCAGAGGTAGACAGAGAGTTACTCTAGACTAGGTCATATAGAAGTACCACAGTACTGCAGATAGTGAGCGTGACAGAAGGAGTCTATCTTCAAACTCCCTGTCGTATATCAACCAAGGCGCAGCGTGCTTGTAATTCCACGTCTTTTATTGAGGTGAAACCGAACAAAACAAAAAAACAGGATAAACAGAAAAGAACGTGACGCAACCGAGGTTGCACACAAAACACTCACAGAAAATAATAATTACCCACAAACACAGGTGGGGAAAAGGGCTGCCTAAGTATGGTTCCCAATCAGAGACAACGATAGACAGCTGCCTCTGATTAGGAACCATACTCGGCCAAAAACAAAGAAATACACAACATAGAATGCCCACCCCACATCACACCCTGACCTAACCAAAATAGAGGAAATAAAACGTCTCTCTAAGGTCAGGGCGTGACACCTTCATAGTGTGGTCTCATCTCAGAAACAGATACACAGCCGTGGATTATTATTATTTCAGACAGCGTTGACAATCACAGTTCATGCAGAAACCGAAATGTTTGCAATATTCGCTGTGTACAGCAGAACAATAGGTCATGTCTGTCTGTCTTCGGACAGTGTAGTTGCTGCTTTCTCAATAGCCAATGGGGATGCTAATAAAATACCAAACACTGATCATACCACGCTCAAAGTCGCTTAGCCTGTTAGGGCTAGGGGGCAGTATTGACACGGCTGGATAAAAAACATACCCGATTTAATCTGGTTACCACTCCTACCCAGTAACTAGAATATGCATATACTTATTACATATGGATAGAAAACACCCTAAAGTTTCTAAAACTGTTTGAATGGTGTCTGTGAGTATAACAGAACTCAAATGGCAGGTCAAAAACTGAGAGATTCCTTTACAGGAAGTGGCCTGTCTGACCATTTCTTGAACTTCTTTTCCATCTCTATCTTTTACTAAGGATCTCTGCTCTAACGTGACACTTCCTACGTCGTCCATAGGCGCTCAGAGCCCGGGAAAAACCTGAATGTCGTCATCCCAGCCCCAGGCTGAAACACATTATCGCCTTTCTCAAGTGGCCGATCAAGGGACTCTGGGCTTAGGCGCGTGACCTGACCTCCCCCGTCTTTGTGATTTTTTCCTCTGTTTGCCGAAAAGGAGATTCCCGGTCGGAATATTATCGCTTTTCTACGAGAAAAATGGCATAAAAATTGATTTTAAACGGCGGTTGACATGCTTCGAAGTACGGTAATGGAATATTTAGAATTTTTTTGTCACGAATTGCGCCATGCGCGCGACCCTTCTTTACCATTTCGGATAGTGTCTGGAACGCACAAACAAAACGCCGCTATTCGGATATAACGATGGATTATTTTGGACCAAACCAACATTTGTTATTGAAGTAGCAGTCCTGGGAGTGCATTCTGACGAAGACAACAAAAGGTAATCAAACTTTTATAATAGTAAATATGATTATGGTGAGTGGTAAACTTGCCGGGTGTCTAAATAGCTAGCCCGTGATGCCTGGGCTATGTACTTAGAATATTGCAAAATGTGCTTTCACCAAAAAGCTATTTTAAAATCGGACATATCGAGTGCATAGAGGAGGTCTGTATCTATAATTCTTAAAATAATTGTTATGCTTTTTGTGAACGTTTATCGTGAGTAATTTAGTAAAATGTTAGCGAATTCCCCGGAAGTTTGCGGGGGGTATGCTAGTTCTGAACGTCACATGCTAATGTAAAAAGCTGGTTTTTGATATAAATATGAACTTGATTGAACAAAACATGCATGTATTGTATAACATAATGTCCTAGGGTTGTCATCTGATGAAGATCATCAAAGGTGAGTGCTGCATTTAGCTGTCTTCTGGGTTTTTGTGACATTATATGCTAGCTTGAAAAATGGGTGTCTGATTATTTCTGGCTTGGTACTCTGCTGACATAATCTAATGTTTTGCTTTCCTTGTAAAGCCTTTTTGAAATCAGACAGTGTGGTTAGATTAACGAGAGTCTTGTCTTTAAAATGGTGTAAAATAGTCACATGTTTGAGAAATTGAAGTAATAGGATTTTTAAGGTTTTGAAAATCGCGCCACAGGCTTCAAGTGGCTGTTACGTAGGTGGGACGAATTCGTCCCGCCTAGCCCAGAGAGGTTAGGTTACTACTTCTGCCCCATTCTCTAACATTTAATAGATCAGTAACTGAATGCCTCGATGCCGGTCTGCCTGCTTTAATATAGACAGCCACGGCCATGTGACTCACTGTCTGTAGGAGAGAAGCCATTTTCGTGAACGGGGTGGTGTACCTAAGAAACTGTTGATTACGAGCTCACTGGAGCCACTGTAAACATTAGAGAATTAGAGAAGAGTAAATATAATTTATAAAAGCAGTCGTGGAAACCTTAGAGAATTAGAGAAGAACTTGAGTAAAGACCATTAGCTCTGTTTTACTCATTGTCTTTGTGAAGGGAAAAATACATGGTACTTTGGGAGTGGCTCTTTTTATGTTAAAAGTGAGATGTACATATAGTTTGACGTTGTAGTCTTGTCCATACACATGTAATAAGACATTAGGCTGATTCATCGTTACTCATAGAACGTGTTTCCTTTATCGTTTATGTAATTATAGCCTCCACATTGACTCTGTACCGTAACACCCTGTATATAGCCTCCACATTGACTCTGTACCGTAACACCCTGTATATAGCCTCCACTTTGACTCGGTACCGGTACCCCCTGTATATAGCCTCCACATTGACTCTGTACTGGTACCCCCTGTATATAGCCTCCACATTGACTCTGTACCGGTACCCCCTGTATATAGCCTCCACATTGACTCTGTACCGGTACCCCCTGTATATAGCCTCCACATTGACTCTGTACTGGTACCCCCTGTATATAGCCTCCACATTGACTCTGTACCGTAACACCCGGTATATAGCCTCCACATTGACTCTGTACCAGTACCCCCTGTATATAGCCTCCACATTGACTCTGTACCGTAACACCCTGTATATAGCCTCCACATTGACTCAGTACTGGTACCCCCTGTATATAGCCTCCACATTGACTCGGTACCGGTACCCCCTGTATATAGCCTCCACATTGACTCTGTACCGGTACCCCCTGTATATAGCCTCCACATTGACTCTGTACTGGTACCCCCTGTATATAGCCTCCACATTGACTCTGTACCGTAACACCCGGTATATAGCCTCCACATTGACTCTGTACCAGTACCCCCTGTATATAGCCTCCACATTGACTCTGTACCGTAACACCCTGTATATAGCCTCCACATTGACTCAGTACTGGTACACCCTGTATATAGCCTCCACATTGACTCGGTACCGGTACCCCCTGTATATAGCCTCCACATTGACTCTGTACTGGTACCCCCTGTATATAGCCTCCACATTGACTCTGTACCGGTACCCCCTGTATATAGCCTCCACATTGACTCTGTACCGGTACCCCTGTATATAGCCTCCACATTGACTCTGTACTGGTACCCCCTGTATATAGCCTCCACATTGACCCTGTACTGGTATACCCTGTATATAGCCTCCACATTGACTCTGTACTGGTACCCCCTGTATATAGCCTCCACATTGACTCTGTACCGGTACCCCCTGTATATAGCCTCCACATTGACTCTGTACCGGTACCCCCTGTATATAGCCTACACATTGACTCTGTACCAGTACACCCTGTATATAGCCTCCACATTGACTCTGTACCGGTACCCCCTGTATATAGCCTTGTTATTGTGTTACTTTCAATTTTTTTAACTCTTATTTTTCTTAAAACTGCATTGTTGGAAGTCAGCATTTCATGGTGTTTTATATTGAACCTTTATTTAACTAGGCAAGTCAGTTAAGAACAAATTCTTATTTTCAATGACGGCCTACCGGGGAACAGTGGGTTAAACTGCCTTGTTCAGGGGGCAGAACGACAGATTTGTACCTTGTCAGCTCGGGGATTCGATCTAGCAACCTTTCGGTTACTAGTCCAACGCTCTAAATACTAGGCTACCTGCCGCCCCAGTGCACTATGAGCCCCAAGCACTATGAGTGCTTGTTCCAGCCTGCAACATGGGTGGGGTTGACCATTTTGGGACTATTCTATTGGTCCATTAAGCCAGGCAAGCTGAACCAAGCACAGATAAAGTATTTGAAATGATTTGAAATACAAGTTGAATCCTTAGTTACTTAGCAGCAGAGCTACAGGTCACACCATTGGCCTGGTCTATGTTCTGAAAACTCCCTACTCAAAATCAAATCTACATTAGTCACATGCGCCGAATACAACAGGTGTAGTAGACCTAACAGAGAAATGCTGAATACAACAGGTGTAGTAGACCTTACAGTGAAATGCTGAATACAACAGGTGTAGTAGACCTCACAGTGAAATGCTGAATACAACAGGTGTAGTAGACCTTACAGTGAAATGCTGAATACAACAGGTGTAGTAGACCTTACAGTGAAATGCTGAATACTACAGGTGTAGTAGACCTTACAGTGAAATGCTGAATACAACAGGTGTAGTAGACCTCACAGTGAAATGCTGAATACAACAGGTGTAGTAGACCTCACAGCGAAATGCTGAATACAACAGGTGTAGTAGACCTTACAGTGAAATGCTGAATACAACAGGTGTAGTAGACCTCACAGTGAAATGCTGAATACTACAGGTGTAGTAGACCTCACAGTGAAATGCTGAATACAACAGGTGTAGTAGACCTTACAGTGAAATGCTGAATACAACAGGTGTAGTAGACCTTACAGTGAAATGCTGAATACAACAGGTGTAGTAGACCTCACAGTGAAATGCTGAATACAACAGGTGTAGTAGACCTTACAGTGAAATGCTGAATACAACAGGTGTAGTAGACCTTACAGTGAAATGCTGAATACAACAGGTGTAGTAGACCTTACAGTGAAATGCTGAATACAACAGGTGTAGTAGACCTCACAGTGAAATGCTGAATACAACAGGTGTAGTAGACCTCACAGTGAAATGCTGAATACTACAGGTGTAGTAGACCTTACAGTGAAATGCTGAATACAACAGGTGTAGTAGACCTCACAGTGAAATGCTGAATACAACAGGTGTAATAGACCTTACAGTGAAATGCTGAATACAACAGGTGTAGTAGACCTCACAGTGAAATGCTGAATACAACAGGTGTAGTAGACCTTACAGTGAAATGCTGAATACAACAGGTGTAGTAGACCTTACAGTGAAATGCTGAATATAACAGGTGTAGACCTTTACAGTGAAATGCTGAATACAACAGGTGTAGTAGACCTTACAGTGAAATGCTGAATACAACAGGTGTAGACCTCACAGTGAAATGCTGAATACAACAGGTGTAGTAGACCTCACAGTGAAATACTGAATACAACAGGTGTAGTAGACCTCACAGTGAAATGCTGAATACAACAGGTGTAGTAGACCTTACAGTGAAATGCTGAATACAACAGGTGTAGTAGACCTTACAGTGAAATGCTGAATACAACAGGTGTAGTAGACCTCACAGTGAAATGCTGAATACAACAGGTGTAGTAGACCTCACAGTGAAATGCTGAATACAACAGGTGTAGTAGGCCTCACAGTGAAATGCTGAATACAACAGGTGTAGTAGACCTCACAGTGAAATGCTGAATACAACAGGTGTAGTAGACCTCACAGTGAAATGCTGAATACAACAGGTGTAGTAGACCTCACAGTGAAATGCTGAATACAACAGGTGTAGTAGACCTCACAGTGAAATGCTGAATACAACAGGTGTAGTAGACCTTACAGTGAAATGCTGAATATAACAGGTGTAGACCTCACAGTGAAATGCTGAATACAACAGGTGTAGTAGACCTCACAGTGAAATGCTGAATACAACAGGTGTATTAGACCTTACAGTGAAATGCTGAATATAACAGGTGTAGACCTCACAGTGAAATGCTGAATACAACAGGTGTAGTAGACCTCACAGTGAAATGCTGAATACAACAGGTGTAGTAGACCTCACAGTGAAATGCTGAATACAACAGGTGTAGTAGACCTCACAGTGAAATGCTGAATACAACAGGTGTAGTAGACCTTACAGTGAAATGCTGAATACAACAGGTGTAGTAGACCTCACAGTGAAATGCTGAATACAACAGGTGTAGTAGACCTTACAGTGAAATGCTGAATACAACAGGTGTAGACCTAACAGTGAAATGCTGAATACAACAGGTGTAGTAGACCTCACAGTGAAATGCTGAATACAACAGGTGTAGTAGACCTTACAGTGAAATGCTGAATACAACAGGTGTAGTAGACCTTACAGTGAAATGCTGAATACAACAGGTGTAGACCTCACAGTGAAATGCTGAATACAACAGGTGTAGTAGACCTCACAGTGAAATGCTGAATACAGTAGGTGTAGTAGACCTTACAGTTAAATGCTGAATACAACAGGTGTAGTAGACCTCACAGTGAAATGCTGAATACAACAGGTGTAATAGACCTTACAGTGAAATGCTGAATACAACAGGTGTAGTAGACCTCACAGTGAAATGCTGAATACAACAGGTGTAGTAGACCTTACAGTGAAATGCTGAATACAACAGGTGTAGTAGACCTCACAGTGAAATGCTGAATACAACAGGTGTAGTAGACCTCACAGTGAAATGCTGAATACAACAGGTGTAGTAGACCTCACAGTGAAATGCTGAATACAACAGGTGTAGACCTCACAGTGAAATGCTGAATACAACAGGTGTAGTAGACCTTACAGTGAAATGCTGAATACAACAGGTGTAGTAGACCTTACAGTGAAATGCTGAATACAACAGGTGTAGTAGACCTCACAGTGAAATGCTGAATACAACAGGTGTAGTAGACCTCACAGTGAAATGCTGAATACAACAGGTGTAATAGACCTCACAGTGAAATGCTGAATACAACAGGTGTAGTAGACCTCACAGTGAAATGCTGAATACAACAGGTGTAGTAGACCACACAGTGAAATGCTGAATACAACAGGTGCAGTAGACCTCACAGTGAAATGCTGAATACAACAGGTGTAGTAGACCTCACAGTGAAATGCTGAATACAACAGGTGTAGTAGACCTCACAGTGAAATGCTGAATACAACAGGTGTAGTAGACCTCACAGTGAAATGCTGAATACAACAGGTGTAGTAGACCTCACAGTGAAATGCTGAATACAACAGGTGTAGTAGACCTTACAGTGAAATGCTGAATACAACAGGTGTAGTAGACCTCACAGTGAAATGCTGAATACAACAGGTGTAGTAGACCTCACAGTGAAATGCTGAATACAACAGGTGTAGTAGACCTTACAGTGAAATGCTGAATACAACAGGTGTAGTAGACCTCACAGTGAAATGCTGAATACAACAGGTGTAGTAGACCTCACAGTGAAATGCTGAATACAACAGGTGTAGTAGACCTTACAGTGAAATGCGGAATACAACAGGTGTAGTAGACCTCACAGTGAAATGCTGAATACAACAGGTGTAGTAGACCTCACAGTGAAATGCTGAATACAACAGGTGTAGTAGACCTCACAGTGAAATGCTGAATACAACAGGTGTAGTAGACCTTACAGTGAAATGCTGAATACAACAGGTGTAGTAGACCTCACAGTGAAATGCTGAATACAACAGGTGTAGTAGACCTCACAGTGAAATGCTGAATACAACAGGTGTAGTAGACCTCACAGTGAAAAAATACAGATAAGAATAAGAGATAAAAGTAACAAGTAATTAAAGAGCAGCAGTAAAAAACAATATATACAGGGAGGTGCCGGTACAGAGTCAATGTGCGGGGGCACCGGTTAGTTGAGGTAATATATACATGTAGGTAGATTTATTAAAGTGACTGTGCATAGATGACAACAGAGTGTGGCAGTGGTGTGGAGAGGGGTGAGGCAATGCAAATAGTCTGGGTAGCCATTTGACTAGATGTTCAGGAGTCTTATGGCTTGGAGGTAGAAGCTATTCAGAAGCCTCTTGGACCTAGTCTTGGCGCTCCGGTACCGCTTTCCGTGCGGTGGCAGAGAGAACAGTCTATGACTAGGGTGGCTGGAGACTTTGACAATTTTTAGGGCCTTCCTCTGTTCTGTTCTCATAAAAGCCCCTGTGTGTTTGTGACGATGCAGTGAGCTGCTTGAATGAGCAGTCTGTCCTGCTATTCACATTACAACCTGAAGACCTGCACTTCTTCCTCTCTTCTTGTTAAGTTCCCTTCGGTCTGTTGAGGAACGCTCATCATGGCTCATTATTAGCTCATTCTGGCCCCGTGATGGAGAGATGAGAGGAAAGCAGGAAGAGGGTGAGGACAGAAGAGGAAACAGATGTCCAACCTCCACACTTCTGTGATGAACAAAAGCTCTGGAGCTGAGCAGCAGAGATCTCCATAACCTCTAAACCACCCCTCAAATTACTGCTGCTGCTGGCCCACTACAGCCACCTAGCTGGACACTAGTACTACTACTGCTGCTGGCCCACTACAGCCACCTAGCTGGACACTACTACTACTACTGCTGCTGGCCCACTACAGCCACCTAGCTGGACACTACTACTACTACTGCTGCTGGCCCACTACAGACACCTAGCTGGCCACTACTACTACTACTGCTGCTGGCCCACTACAGCCACCTAGCTGGATACTACTACTACTACTACTACTACTGCTGGCCCACTACAGCCACCTAGCTGGACACTAGTACTACTACTGCTGCTGGCCCACTACAGCCACCTAGCTGGACACTACTACTACTACTGCTGCTGGCCCACTACAGCCACCTAGCTGGACACTACTACTACTACTGCTGCTGGCCCACTACAGACACCTAGCTGGCCACTACTACTACTACTGCTGCTGGCCCACTACAGCCACCTAGCTGGATACTACTACTACTACTACTACTACTGCTGGCCCACTACAGCCACCTAGCTGGACACTACTACTACTACTGCTGCTGGCCCACTACAGCCACCTAGCTGGACACTACTACTACTACTGCTGCTGGCCCACTACAGCCACCTAGCTGGACACTACTACTACTACTGCTGCTGGCCCACTACAGACACCTAGCTGGCCACTACTACTACTACTGCTGCTGGCCCACTACAGCCACCTAGCTGGATACTACTACTACTACTACTACTACTGCTGGCCCACTACAGCCACCTAGCTGGACAC
>NC_138316.1:52432500-52470000 GCF_965601325.2 Salmo salar | reverse complement strand
CAACTCTACCATCCAGACAGGATCGTTATAGTACAACTCTACCATCCAGACAGGATCCTTATATTACAACTCTACCATCCAGACAGGATCCTTATATTACAACTCTACCACCCAGACAGGATCCTTATATTACAACTCTACCACCCAGACTGGATCATTATATTACAACTCTACCACCCAGACAGGATCCTTATATTACAACTCTACCACCCAGACAGGATCCTTATATTACAACTCTACCATCCAGACAGGATCCTTACAGTACAACTCTACCATCCAGACAGGATCCTTATATTACAACTCTACCATCCAGACTGGATCATTGTATTACAACTCTACCACCCAGACAGGATCCTTATATTACAACTCTACCACCCAGACAGGATCGTTATATTACAACTCTACCACCCAGACAGGATCGTTATAGTACAACTCTACCATCCAGACAGGATCGTTATAGTACAACTCTACCATCCAGACAGGATCCTTATATTACAACTCTACCATCCAGACTGGATCCTTATATTACAACTCTACCACCCAGACAGGATCCTTATATTACAACTCTACCACCCAGACAGGATCCTTATATTACAACTCTACCACCCAGACAGGATCCTTATATTACAACTCTACCACCCAGACAGGATCATTATATTACAACTCTACCACCCAGACAGGATCCTTATATTACAACTCTACCACCCAGACAGGATCATTATATTACAACTCTACCACCCAGACAGGATCCTTATATTACAACTCTACCACCCAGACAGGTTCATTATATTACAACTCTACCACCCAGACAGGATCCTTATATTACAACTCTACCACCCAGACAGGATCCTTATATTACAACTCTACCACCCACACAGGATCATGATATTACAACTCTACCATCCAGACAGGATCATTATATTACAACTCTACCACCCAGACAGGATCCTTATATTACAACTCTACCACCCAGACAGGATCATTATATTACAACTCTACCACCCAGACAGGATCCTTATATTACAACTCTACCACCCAGACAGGATCATTATATTACAACTCTACCACCCAGACAGGATCCTTATATTACAACTCTACCACCCAGACAGGATCATTATATTACAACTCTACCACCCAGACAGGATCATTATATTACAACTCTACCACCCAGACTGGATCATTATATTACAACTCTACCACCCAGACAGGATCATATACATCAGATACTCTGTGTGGTACAGACAGACAGACAGACAGACAGACAGACAGACAGACAGACAGACAGACAGACAGACAGACAGACAGACAGAGACAGAGAGAAACAGACAAGACAGACAGACAGACAGACAGACAGACAGACAGACAGACAGACAGACAGACAGACAGACAGACGTATGGTGTCCATCAGCTTTAGCAGTACAGACTTATGGGTAACAGGGGTCCGGGCTGATAACCTAGGGCTGTCTTTTGCAGCAATAGCCCTACATTGAGGTCACAACAAAGACAACGACAGTAGTGTACACTACTTTCAGAGAGAAATCCTAAGAATGTGCACTACCAGAACTTTTCTAAAGAAAAGCCACATGAAGCAGTAGATTACAGGAGAATAGAATGAGGGGTGACTCTGCCTGTGTCCCAAAACGGAAAACATATTCCCTACATAGTGCACTACTTTTGCATGGGCCCTGTTCATATGCGGAGCCGTTTGGGGATGCACTTCCCTCCCTCTCCTGTCGACACATTCGACCTCATGCTTTCTCCTCTGCCCGGGGTCGGGCCTTGATTGACACTGTTATGATGTCGTAGTGTTCCGTTGCCGAGGTAACCCCCTCGGCTTCCCGCTGGGGGACGGGACTGTGCAGCAGGAGACAGCTAGGCAGAAGGTGGACCGTGCCAGAGAGTCAACCAGTTACCCCAACAATATACACACTGTAAATAGATAGCACAGCAACCAGCCAACCGGCAGGAAGGAAGAGAGAGGGAGGGAGGGAGAAAGAGAGAACGGGAGAGGGTACGGCCCAGTACATCACCGGGGACAAGCTTCCTGCCATCCAGGACCTCTATACTAGGTGGTGTCAGAGGAAGGCCCTAAAACATTGTCAAAGTCTCCAGCCACCCTAGTAATAGACTGTTCTCTCTGCTACCGCACGGAAAGCGGTACCGGAGCGCCAAGTCTAGGTCCAAGAGGCTTCTGAACAGCTTCTACCTCCAAGCCATAAGACTCCTGAACACCTAGTCAAGTGGCTAACCTAAACCATTTGCATTGGCCCCCCCCCCCCCCCCCCCCCCACACCTCCTCTTTTATGCCACTGCTACTCTCTGTTATTATCTATGCATAGTCACTTTAATAACTCTACCTACATGTACATATTACCTCAATTACCTCCACACCGGTACCCCCTGTATATAGCCTCCACATTGACTCAGTACCGTAACACCCTGTATATAGCCTCCACATTGACTCAGTACCGTAACACCCTGTATATAGCCTCCACTTTGACTCAGTACCGTAACACCCTGTATATAGCCTCCACTTTGACTCAGTACCGGTACCCCCTGTATATAGCCTCCACATTGACTCTGTACCGGTACCCCCTGTATATAGCCTCCACATTGACTCAGTACCGTAACACCCTGTATATAGCCTCCACATTGACTCAGTACCGTAACACCCTGTATATAGCCTCCACATTGACTCTGTACCGGTACCCCCTGTTTATAGCCTCCACATTGACTCTGTACCGGTACCCCCTGTATATAGCCTCCACATTGACTCTGTACCGGTACCCCCTGTATATAGCCTCCACATTGACTCTGTACCGGTACCCCCTGTTTATAGCCTCCACATTGACTCTGTACCGGTACCCCCTGTATATAGCCTCCACATTGACTCTGTACCGGTACCCCCTGTATATAGCCTCCACATTGACTCTGTACCGTAATACCCTGTATATAGCCTCCACATTGACTCTGTACCGGTACACCCTGTATATAGCCTCCACATTGACTCTGTACCGTAACACCCTGTATATAGCCTCCACATTGACTCTGTACCGTAACACCCTGTATATAGCCTCCACATTGACTCTGTACCGGTACCCCCTGTATATAGCCTCCACATTGACTCTGTACCGTAACACCCTGTATATAGCCTCCACATTGACTCTGTACCGTAACACCCTGTATATAGCCTCCACATTGACTCTGTACCGTAATACCCTGTATATAGCCTCCACATTGACTCTGTACCGTAATACCCTGTATATAGCCTCCACATTGTTATTTTACTGCTGCTCTTTAATTACTTGTTACTTTTATTTCTTATTCTTTATAGTTTTTTTATTTTTAACTGCATTGTTGGTAAGGTGGCTTGTAAGTAAACATTTCACTGTAAGGTCTACACCTGTAGACGGCGCACGTGACCAATAAAATATGCTTTGATTTGAGGAGGGGGAGAAAGGGACACACACAGACAGACAGACAGAGAGACAGACAGACAGAGAGAGAGAGAGAGAGACAGAGAGAGAGAGAGAGACAGAGAGAGAGAGAGACAGAGAGAGAGAGAGACAGAGAGAGAGAGAGAGAAGTGAGGAAGGAATTTTTTCCCCGCCCTACAGACGGCTATATCGGTCAGCTAATACAGGACTAGTAAAGGCCCAGAGCACTACTTTTACACCCTGTTTATACCTGCCCGTAACATGCGTCCTGCCTCCTGATCTTGGCCACATCTTCACAACAAAGCATATAACGTTCTGAGAACCGTATGTTTCTTAAGAGCTTGGTGAGAGTTATCCTATTGTTATTTTAGTTTTACTTGCTATATTGTATTTCCTTCGCCACCATGGCCTTTTTGCCTTTACCTCCCTTATCTCACCTCATTTGCTCACATTGTATATAGACTTATTTTTCTACTGTATTATTGACTGTATATTTGTTTTACTCCATGTGTAACTCTGTGTTGTTGTATGTTGTCGAACTGCTTTGCTTTATCTTGGCCAGGTCGCAGTTGTAAATGAGAACTTGTTCTCAACTGGCCTACCTGGTTAAATAAAGGTGAAATAAAAATATATATTTTTTGTTGTTGCATACAACCTTCCCACAAAGTTCTGGGAATAGTGCAGGATAGTTGCTAGGCTTTAAAACATTCTCAGCACATTTAAGCAATAATACAAAAAAATATATATATATATGAAAAATAAAATACTTTTCTTGGTATTTCATAACTTTAACAGAACATTTCCTAAAAGTTCAAATATGGATACGTTTAATTTCACATTGGAAAATGTTCTCAAATAGTTCAGAGAACGTAAAAAAAAAAAAAAAAAACGTTCTTCTGTGGGAATTTCAATACTTTCGTACATGTTTTCTACATGGTTCATATTTAATGTTCTCTATTGTTTATAAAACCACCAGAAAACGTTAGTAACGTTCAGAGAACAATTCTAAGAACGTTATTTAAAAACATCTACATTCCGTTCTCAGCGTCAACAAAACTCTCTCCGTCCTCCATCTTGTTAAGTGTGTTCAGATGTGTTGGCCGTTTGAATCTCACTGACGCTGTGCCACAATAAGACAAAAAGTGAATGTCTAAACAAATTAATTTCCATGTGTCCTATCTGTGCTGGAAGTTCAAAACAGTTTAACCAAAATCTAAACTCACAGTGTTATTAAAAGTTTTATTGAAACATGTTCTCAGAACGTTAATGAAATCTCCCATAAAAACGTTCAGGGAACCATAGTAAAACATTGTCATTACCTCCCTGAAACCTATACATTTACATCCCCAGAACCAGGAGAAATGTTCACTTCCGTTCTCAGAACATTAAAAACGTTCAGTTTTACCCGGTCAGGAAACGTATGGATTAGTTTCCAGAAACAAAAACGGATGTTCCCGCAACTTCCGAGGAACAAAATGTGTTAGCTGGGTTGTCTGTTCACATTTATAAGATCAAATCACAATCAATAGTGGCTAATATTTATTAACAAGATGCAAATTATCAAATAAAACTGAGTAAGGAACAGATCTTCAAATTTCATCCATACAGATCACGAGGGAACACAATTAAAATGCTGAATAATTATAGCCTACTTCACTGTGGAAAAGGGGTAAAAATTGGATGTTGATATGAATTTCAGTTTGCTTCCATACAGTGGTGGGAAAAACTACCCAATTGTCATACTTGAGTAAAAGTAAAAAGTTACTCAAGTAAAAAGTAAAAGTCACCCAGTAAAATACTACTTGAGTAAAATAAATATACTTAAGTATCAAAAGTAAAAGTATAAATCATTTCAAATTCCTTATATTAAGCAAAGCAGGCAGCACCATTTTCTTGTTTTTAAAATGTATGGATTGCCAGGGGCCACAATCCAACACTCAGACATCATTGACAAAAAAATGCATGTGTTTAGTGAGTCCTCCAGATCAGAGGCAGTAGGGATGACCAGGGATGTTCTCTGTTTAGTGAGTCCTCCAGATCAGAGGCAGTAGGGATGACCAGGGATGTTCTCTGTTTAGTGAGTCCTCCAGATCAGAGGCAGTAGGGATGACCAGGGATATTCTCTGTTTAGTGAGTCCTCCAGATCAGAGGCAGTAGGGATGACCAGGGATGTTCTCTGTTTAGTGAGTCCTCCAGATCAGAGGCAGTAGGGATGACCAGGGATGTTCTCTGTTTAGTGAGTCCTCCAGATCAGAGGTAGTAGGGATGACCAGGGATGTTCTCTGTTTAGTGAGTCCTCCAGATCAGAGGTAGTAGGGATGACCAGGGATGTTCTCTGTTTAGTGAGTCCTCCAGATCAGAGGCAGTAGGGATGACAAGGGATGTTCTCTGTTTAGTGAGTCCTCCAGATCAGAGGCAGTAAGGATGACCAGGGATGTTCTCTGTTTAGTGAGTCCTCCAGATCAGAGACAGTAGGGATGACCAGGGATGTTCTCTGTTTAGTGAGTCCTCCAGATCAGAGGCAGTAGGGATGACCAGGGATGTTCTCTGTTTAGTGAGTCCTCCAGATCAGAGGCAGTAGGGATGACCAGGGATGTTCTCTGTTTAGTGAGTCCTCCAGATCAGAGGCAGTAGGGATGACCAGGGATGTTCTCTGTTTAGTGAGTCCTCCAGATCAGAGGCAGTAGGGATGACCAGGGATGTTCTCTGTTTAGTGAGTCCTCCAGATCAGAGGCAGTAGGGATGACCAGGGATGTTCTCTTGATAAGAGCGGGAATTGGACCATTTTCCTGTCCTGCTAAACATTCAAAATGTAACGAGTACTTTTGAGTGTCAGGGTAAAATGTATTGAGTAAAAAGTACATCATTTTATTTAGGAATGTAGTGAAGTAAAAGTAAAAGTAATGTACAGATACCACAAAAAACAACTTAAGTTAAAATACTTCAAAGTACTACTAAAGTATTTTACACCACTGCTTCCATATGACTGGTTTTACATTAGTCTCCAGGGATCATAAGGTAAAATAGAGATCAGTTTCTAACCAGTCAGTCATTTAGTCTCAGATCAGAGATCAGTGTTCTAACCAGTCAGTCATTTAGTCTCAGATCAGTGTTCTAACCAGTCAGTCATTTAGTCTCAGATCAGTGTTCTAACCAGTCAGTCATTTAGTCTCAGATCAGAGATCAGTGTTCTAACCAGTCAGTCATTTAGTCTCAGATCAGTGTTCTAACCAGTCAGTCATTAGTCTCAGATCAGTGTTCTAAACCCGTCACTCATTTAGTCTCTGGACCTGCTGACTTCTAGCTGTTTGGAAGACAGGGCCTTGGCTTTAGGGATGATAGCTGTTTGGAAGACAGGGCCTTGGCTTTAGGGATGATAGCTGTTTGGAAGACAGGGCCTTGGCTTTAGGGATGATAGCTGTTTGGAAGACAGGGCCTTGGCTTTAGGGATGATAGCTGTTTGGAAGACAGGGCCTTGGCTTTAGGGATGATAGCTGTTTGGAAGACAGGGCCTTGGCTTTAGGGATGATAGCTGTTTGGAAGACAGGGCCTTGGCTTTAGGGATGATAGCTGTTTGGAAGACAGGGCCTTGGCTTTAGGGATGATAGCTGTTTGGAAGACAGGGCCTTGGCTTTAGGGATGATAGCTGTTTGGAAGACAGGGCCTTGGCTTTAGGGATGATAGCTGTTTGGAAGACAGGGCCTTGGCTTTAGGGATGATAGCTGTTTGGAAGACAGGGCCTTGGCTTTAGGGATGATAGCTGTTTGGAAGACAGGGCCTTGGCTTTAGGGATGATAGCTGTTTGGAAGACAGGGCCTTGGCTTTAGGGATGATAGCTGTTTGGAAGACAGGGCCTTGGCTTTAGGGATGACAGCTGTTTGGAAGACAGGGCCTTGGCTTTAGGGATGATAGCTGTTTGGAAGACAGGGCCTTGGCTTTAGGGATGATAGCTGTTTGGAAGACAGGGCATTGGCTTTAGGGATGACTTATTGCTGTGTGTTTGAACAGTAGAGAGTTGAGCTAAATCAGTGAATTAAAGTAATTTTATGAACGCGTCAGCGAGTCCTTACGGATGGTGGTGGTTTTCTACGTTACCATAGAGACAACGAAACGCATGAGAAGAGACACAGCAAAACAACTGTACAGTTACTCAGGTGGCTGTGCTTTCTTTAGCATGGCTCTGAGCGCGCGTGTGTGTGTGTGTGTGTGTGTGTGTGTGTGTGTGTGTGTGGACAGGAGGAAAGCAGTTCCTTAAGGGGTGATTACCTGTGAAAGGACTTAACTGTGTTGTAAATCCTGCATCTCCACTGACAAAAAAACAGTAAAACACACACACACACACACGATACACACACACACACACACACACACACACACACACACACACACACACACACACACACACACACACACACACACACACACACACACACACACACACACACAGAGTCAGGAGTAAGTGTGACTGAGGCTGTAGAACAGTAACATACAGGTTTAACACTCTGATGATAAATGAGTTCACCGAGAGGTTCAACACCCTGATGATAAATGAGTTCACCGAGAGGTTCAACACCCTGATGATAAATGAGTTCACCGAGAGGTTCAACACCCTGATGATAAATGAGTTCACCGAGGGGTTCAACACCCTGATGATAAATGAGTTCACCGAGAGGTTCAACACCCTGATGATAAATGAGTTCACCGAGAGGTTCAACACCCTGATGATAAATGAGTTCACCGAGAGGTTCAACACCCTGATGATAAATGAGTTCACCGAGAGGTTCAACACCCTGATGATAAATGAGTTCACCGAGAGGTTCAACACCCTGATGATAAATGAGTTCACCGAGAGGTTCAACACCCTGATGATAAATGAGTTCACCGAGAGGTTCAACACCCTGATGATAAATGAGTTCACCGAGAGGTTCAACACCCTGATGATAAATGAGTTCACCGAGGGGTTCAACACCCTGATGATAAATGAGTTCACCGAGGGGTTCAACACCCTGATGATAAATGAGTTCACCGAGAGGTTCAACACCCTGATGATAAATGAGTTCACCGAGAGGTTTAACACCCTGATGATAAATGAGTTCACCGAGAGGTTCAACACCCTGATGATAAATGAGTTCACCGAGAGGTTCAACACCCTGATGATAAATGAGTTCACCGAGAGGTTCAACACCCTGATGATAAATGAGTTCACCGAGAGGTTCAACACCCTGATGATAAATGAGTTCACCGAGAGGTTCAACACCCTGATGATAAATGAGTTCACCGAGAGGTTCAACACCCTGATGATAAATGAGTTCACCGAGAGGTTCAACACCCTGATGATAAATGAGTTCACCCACTGGGGAGCCAGGCCCAGCCAGACAGAAATACTCCTCAGTTTCATCAGCTGTCCGGGTGGCTGGTCTCAGACGATTCCTTAGGTGTGGAGGTCCTGGCCTGGCGTGGAAACACATGGTCTGCAGTTGTGAGGTTGGTTGGATATACGGCTTATGGTAGAGAAATTAACATTAAATGATCTGGCAACAGTTCTGGTGGACATTCCTGCAGTCAGCATGCCAATTGCACGCTCCCTCAAAACTTGAGACATTTGTAGCATTGTGTTGTGTGACAGAACTGCACATTTTAGAGTGGCCTTTTATTGTCCCCCCAGCACAAGGTGCACCTGTGTAATGTTTAATCAGCTTCTTGATATGCCACACCTGTCAGGTGGATGGATTCTCTTGGCAAAGAAGAAATGCTCATTAACAGGGCTGTAAACAAATTGGTACACAATATTTGATAGAAATAAGCTTTTTGTGCGTATGAAACTGGGATCTTTTATTTTATAACCCTTTACATGTTGCGTTGATATTTGTGTTCAGTATAAATGGAATTCAAATAATTGAACCGATGTCGTCAATTAGTTGTTTAAAAACTGAAAAAATGACTGTGATCTCAGTTAATGCTCAGCACTGACAGACAGACACCATAGCAGACAGACAGACACCATAGCAGACAGACAGGCAGACAGACTGTCACCATTGCAGTCAGACAGACAGACAGGCAGACAGACTGTCACCATAGCAGACAGACAGACACCATAGCAGTCAGACAGGCAGACAGACTGTCACCATTGCAGTCATACAGACAGACAGACTGTCACCATAGCAGTCAGACAGACAGACAGACAGACTGTCACCATAGCAGTCAGACAGACAGACAGGCAGACAGACTGTCACCATAGCAGTTAGACAGACAGACACCATAGCAGACAGACAGACTGTCACCATAGCAGTCAGACAGACAGACAGGCAGACAGACTGTCACCATAGCAGTCAGACAGACACCATAGCAGTCAGACAGGCAGACAGACTGTCACCATAGCAGTCAGACAGACAGACAGACAGACAGACAGACAGACAGACAGACAGACTGTCACCATAGCAGTCAGACAGACACCATAGCAGTCAGACAGGCAGACAGACTGTCACCATAGCAGTCAGACAGGCAGACAGACTGTCACCATAGCAGTCAGACAGACACCATAGCAGTCAGACAGGCAGACAGACTGTCACCATAGCAGTCAGACAGACACCATAGCAGTCAGACAGGCAGACAGACTGTCACCATAGCAGTCAGACAGACAGACAGACAGACAGACAGACACCATAGCAGTCAGACAGGCAGACAGACTGTCACCATAGCAGACAGACAGACAGACTGTCACCATTGCAGACAGGCAGGCAGACAGACTGTCACCATAGCAGTCAGACAGACACCATAGCAGTCAGACAGGCAGACAGACTGTCACCATAGCAGTCAGACAGACAGACAGACAGACAGACAGACAGACAGACAGACAGACAGACAGACAGACTGTCACCATAGCAGTCAGACAGACACCATAGCAGTCAGACAGGCAGACAGACTGTCACCATAGCAGTCAGGCAGGCAGACAGACTGTCACCATAGCAGTCAGACAGACACCATAGCAGTCAGACAGGCAGACAGACTGTCACCATAGCAGTCAGACAGACACCATAGCAGTCAGACAGGCAGACAGACTGTCACCATAGCAGTCAGACAGACAGACAGACAGACAGACACCATAGCAGTCAGACAGGCAGACAGACTGTCACCATAGCAGTCAGACAGACAGACAGACAGACAGACAGACACCATAGCAGTCAGACAGGCAGACAGACTGTCACCATTGCAGACAGGCAGACAGACAGACTGTCACCATAGCAGTCAGTCAGGCAGACAGACAGACTGTCACCATAGCAGACAGATGAGTAAACAATAAACAAACTGAAATACTCAGGTAGAAAACATACCAACACAATAAATGGTGTTTCCATGAAAGAGTTCAGAAAAAGGTTAACAGGTAACGTTTGGTTACAAAGTGTAGACCTGGGAAGGCATGAAGAAAAGGCATCTTACTCCCAGTACAAAACACCAATCATTCAGAAAGACTTTTCAATAGGAGTAAATAACAACCTGTATAATAATACTAAAAGCTGGGTGTTTTACATGATGATAAACTATATGTGATTACTAACCAGAAGACGTGAACACAGGTAACATTTAGCATTGTGGGGATTATAATCCTAGAGGACGCATTACAAACCCTATAGCTCTAAGGGCCCTGGGCTAAAGTAGTGCACTATATAGGAAACTGGGTGCCATTGGGCCCTGGGCTAAAGTAGTGCACTATATAGGAAACAGGGTGCCATTGGGCCCTGGGCTAAAGTAGTGCACTATATAGGAAACAGGGTGCCATTGGGCCCTGGGCTAAAGTAGTGCACTATATAGGAAACTGGGTGCCATTGGGCCCTGGGCTAAAGTAGTGCACTATATAGGAAACAGGGTGCCATTGGGCCCTGGGCTAAAGTAGTGCACTATATAGGAAACAGGGTGCCATTGGGCCCTGGGCTAAAGTAGTGCACTATATAGGAAACAGGGTGCCATTGGGCCCTGGGCTAAAGTAGTGCACTATATAGGAAACAGGGTGCCATTGGGCCCTGGGCTAAAGTAGTGCACTATATAGGAAACAGGGTGCCATTGGGCCCTGGGCTAAAGTAGTGCACTATATAGGAAACAGGGTGCCATTGGGCCCTGGGCTAAAGTAGTGCACTATATAGGAAACAGGGTGCCATTGGGCCCTGGGCTAAAGTAGTGCACTATATAGGAAACAGGGTGCCATTGGGCCCTGGGCTAAAGTAGTGCACTATATAGGAAACAGGGTGCCATTTGGCCCTGGGCTAAACTAGTGCACTATATAGGAAACAGGGTGCCATTGGGCCCTGGGCTAAAGTAGTGCACTATATAGGAAACAGGGTGCCATTGGGCCCTGGGCTAAACTAGTGCACTATATAGGAAACAGGGTGCCATTGGGCCCTGGGCTAAACTAGTGCACTATATAGGAAACAGGGTGCCATTGGGCCCTGGGCTAAAGTAGTGCACTATATAGGAAACAGGGTGCCATTGGGCCCTGGTCTAAAGTAGTGCACTATATAGGAAACAGGGTGCCATTGGGCCCTGGGCTAAAGTAGTGCACTATATAGGAAACTAGGGTGCCATTGGGGATGTCGTCATAGTTGAATAGTGGAGACGGTGGTATCAAGACTCTTCCAGAACAGACGGTCAGTCCATTCTGTTCTGCTGAGTTACTTAGTTTCCATAGGTTGTATCAACACTCAATGCTACATCAGGGATGGTCTCTCTCTCTATCAAATGCAGTGTTTCCTTGTCATCAAGGTAACAATGTGACAGTCAGCCAGTCAGTCAGACAGACAATCAGCCAGCCAGCCAGCCAGTCAGATAATCAGCCAGCCAGCCAGCCAGTCAGACAGATAATCAGCCAGCCAGTCAGCCAGTCAGTCAGCCAGCCAGTTACACGGCCAGCTAGCCAGCCAGCCAGCCAGTCAGACAGATAATCAGCCAGCCAGTCAGTCAGCCAGCCAGTCAGTCAGCCAGCCAGTTACACGGCCAGCTAGCCAGCCAGTCAATCAGACAGTCAGTCAGCCAGCCAGTTACATAGCCAGCTAGCCAGCCAGACAGCCAGTCAGCCAGTCAGTCAGCCAGCCAGCCACACAGCCAGCCAGCCCTCCAGCCAGGACCCAGTGGTGGGTCCAGCCCAGGGTGCAGTGCTCCATCCTCGGGGAGCTAGTCTACGCCATTGGGGTGCCTGCCCTGGGTCCAGGACCAGGCTGCTCCAGGCCTCTCCTGCTGGCCTGCCTGCTGCTGCGTTTGTTGTCCCGGTGCTGTGCTCCTCCTCCCGGCTGTCCACTACTCCTACTAACGTAAACGGTAGGAGGCTGGGCGGCCATCTCAAACCTCTGTTCCCCTCCTCCCCCTGTCCTGCTGCTGTGCGTGGAGGTCTTTCTCTTGGTCCGGGGCTGGGGCGAGGGATGGGGTCGGGCTGCAGGCAGCAGTAGAGAGCGTTGAGAAGACGATCCAGCTGCAGCGGTCCTACCCGTAGACGTCCCTGCCATGGCGGAGGTGCCCAGTCGTGCCAGCGCCACGGGGATCTCCTCCAGGGACTCTGCAGAGTCAGAGTGGTAATCAGCAGGGGGCCCGGCGGGCAGCACGGGGCCAGGTTGGAGACCAGGCTGCAGGGAGCTAGGGGGGGGCAGGGAGGCCCGCAGGGGGAAAGGGAGGTGCTGGCTCAGGGAGCTGGACAGGTGGGACACGGACGTGGGGACAGGAGTTACACTGCAGGACTCTACTGGAGAACAGGACAGGAGAGGAGGAGGACAGGAGAGGAGAAGAGGACAGCAGAGGACGACAGAGAGGAAGAGGACAGAGAGGAGAGGAGGACAGCAGAGGAGAAGAGGGACAGCAGAGGACAGAGAGGAGGACAGGAGAGGAGAAGAGGACAGAGAGGAGGAGGACAGAGAGGAGAGGACGACAGAGAGGAGGAGGACAGAGAGGAGAGGACGACAGAGAGGAAGAGGACAGCAGAGGACGACAGAGAGGAAGAGGACAGCAGAGGACGACAGAGAGGAAGAGGACAGCAGAGGACGACAGAGAGGAAGAGGACAGCAGAGGACGACAGAGAGGAAGAGGACAGAAAGGAGAAGAGAGGAGGACAGAAAGGAGAAGAGAGGAGGACAGGAAAGGGACAGACATTCACATCACAGAGCTGCTACTCAATATACATGAGCATAGAAATAGAATCAATAGAACAGGTCTCCAACCTCTCACCGTGGCGATTTGACAGGAGCACTAAAAATGGCTGTCCATTATGGCCCCATTGACTTGAAAAGGGGAAGCCTGTTCTATTTGCTCTAGTTCTGTAGTATGACCTCGTTATAATGTCTTAGAATCATCTCATAATGACTAAATAACAGACAATTTGAGACTGTTGACAATTGTAAACACTGAGAGAGAGAGAGAGAGAGAGAGAGAGACGACATATTAAGCCTTGTTATAAGACATTATAAAGGCTCATACATGCTTATAACACGTTCTAAAGCATTCTTTTTAACACAGACTTTATGTTTACCAACAGATACACTCATGTCACTTCAAGTAGCACAGGACTGACTAACGCTTTATCAGCATGTCAAGTAGCACAGGACTGACTAACGCTTTATCAGCATGTCAAGTAGCAGAGGACTGACTAATGCTATATCAGCATGTCAAGTAGCAGAGGACTGACTAATGCTTTATCAGCATGTCAAGTAGCAGAGGACTGACTAATGCTATATCAGCATGTCAAGTAGCAGAGGACTGACTAATGCTTTATCAGCATGTCAAGTAGCAGAGGACTGATTAATGCTTTATCAGCATGTCAAGTAGCAGAGGACTGACTAATGCTTTATCAGCATGTCAAGTAGCAGAGGACTGATTAACGCTTTATCAGCATGTCAAGTAGAAGAGGACTGATTAACGCTTTATCAGCATGTCAAGTAGCAGAGGACTGATTAATGCTTTATCAGCATGTCAAGTAGCAGAGGACTGATTAACGCTTTATCAGCATGTCAAGTAGCAGAGGACTGATTAACGCTTTATCAGCATGTCAAGTAGCAGAGGACTGATTAACGCTTTATCAGCATGTCAAGTAGCAGAGGACTGACTAACCCTATATATATTTTTTAATGTATTATTATGCTAATTAGATTTCAGCGGGAGCACAGACATCGACCTTAGGGGGGGTAAGGTTACAATTAGGGTTAGAGTTAGGGGTTAGGGAAAATAGGATTTTGAATGGAAATCGATTTTGTGTGTGTGGTTCTGTAGTGTTGAAGGCTGGGGCTCTGTGTGTGTGGTCTCACCAGGTTCTGTAGTGTTGAAGGCCGGGGCTTTGTGTGTCTGGTTCTGTAGTGTTGAAGACCGGGGCTTTGTGTGTCTGGTTCTGTAGTGTTGAAGACCGGGGCTTTGTGTGTCTGGTTCTGTAGTGTTGAAGGCCGGGGCTTTGTGTGTGTGGTTCTGTAGTGTTGAAGGCCGGGGCTTTGTGTGTGTGGTCTCACCAGGTTCTGTAGTGTTGAAGGCTGGGGCTTTGTGTGTCTGGTTCTGTAGTGTTGAAGGCTGGGGCTTTGTGTGTGTGGTCTCACCAGGTTCTGTAGTGTTGAAGGCTGGGGCTTTGTGTGTCTGGTTCTGTAGTGTTGAAGGCTGGGGCTCTGTGTGTGTGGTCTCACCAGGTTCTGTAGTGTTGAAGGCCGGGGCTTTGTGTGTGTGGTCTCACCAGGTTCTGTAGTGTTGAAGGCTGGGGCTTTGTGTGTCTGGTTCTGTAGTGTTGAAGGCTGGGGCTTTGTGTGTGTGGTCTCACCAGGTTCTGTAGTGTTGAAGGCTGGGGCTTTGTGTGTCTGGTTCTGTAGTGTTGAAGGCCGGGGCTTTGTGTGTGTGGTCTCACCAGGTTCTGTAGTGTTGAAGGCTGGGGCTTTGTGTGTCTGGTTCTGTAGTGTTGAAGGCTGGGGCTTTGTGTGTCTGGTTCTGTAGTGTTGAAGACCGGGGCTTTGTGTGTCTGGTTCTGTAGTGTTGAAGGCTGGGGCTTTGTGTGTGTGGTCTCACCAGGTTCTGTAGTGTTGAAGGCTGGGGCTTTGTGTGTCTGGTTCTGTAGTGTTGAAGGCCGGGGCTTTGTGTGTCTGGTTCTGTAGTGTTGAAGGCTGGGGCTTTGTGTGTCTGGTTCTGTAGTGTTGAAGGCTGGGGCTTTGTGTGTGTGGTCTCACCAGGTTCTGTAGTGTTGAAGGCCGGGTCTCTGGTGCTGCTGGTCTCAGTGGAACGGTCGTTGATCACCTCCGCCGGCACTTTGTGGACTTTCTTCTTTTTCTTCTGCAAACACACAGGAGACCAGGAAGCATCATTCAACACACACACATGGTCCACATGATGGTCAGAGACCAGGAAGCATCATTCAACACACACACATGGTCCACATGATGGTCAGAGACCAGGAAGCATCATTTAACACACACACATGGTCCACATGATGGTCAGAGACCAGGAAGCATCATTCAACACACACACATGGTCCACATGATGGTCAGAGACCAGGAAGCATCATTCAACACACACACATGGTCCACATGATGGTCAGAGACCAGGAAGCATCATTCAACACACACACATGGTCCACATGATGGTCAGAGACCAGGAAGCATCATTCAACACACACACATGGTCCACATGATGGTCAGAGACCAGGAAGCATCATTCAACACACACACATGGTTCACATGATGGTCAGAGACCAGGAAGCATCATTCAACACACACACATGGTCCACATGATGGTCAGAGACCAGGAAGCATCATTCAACACACACACATGGTCCACATGATGGTCAGAGACCAGGAAGCATCATTCAACACACACACATGGTCCACATGATGGTCAGAGACCAGGAAGCATCATTCAACACACACACATGGTCCACATGATGGTCAGAGACCAGGAAGCATCATTCAACACACACACATGTTCAGAGACCAGGAAGCATCATTCAACACACACACATGGTTCACATGATGGTCAGAGACCAGGAAGCATCATTCAACACACACACATGGTCCACATGATGGTCAGAGACCAGGAAGCATCATTCAACACACACACATGGTCCACATGATGGTCAGAGACCAGGAAGCATCATTCAACACACACACATGGTCCACATGATGGTCAGAGACCAGGAAGCATCATTCAACACACACACATGGTCCACATGATGGTCAGAGACCAGGAAGCATCATTCAACACACACACATGGTCCACATGATGGTCAGAGACCAGGAAGCATCATTCAACACACACACATGGTCCACAACATGGTCAGAGACCAGGAAGCATCATTCAACACACACACATGGTTCACATGATGGTCAGAGACCAGGAAGCATCATTCAACACACACACATGGTCCACATGATGGTCAGAGACCAGGAAGCATCATTCAACACACACACATGGTCCACATGATGGTCAGAGACCAGGAAGCATCATTCAACACACACACATGGTCCACATGATGGTCAGAGACCAGGAAGCATCATTCAACACACACACAT
This sequence comes from Salmo salar, assembly GCF_965601325.2. Lineage (NCBI taxonomy): Eukaryota > Metazoa > Chordata > Actinopteri > Salmoniformes > Salmonidae > Salmo > Salmo salar. Next base: position 52,453,055 of record NC_138316.1, on the reverse strand, counting down.
GGTCCACATGATGGTCAGAGACCAGGAAGCATCATTCAACACACACACACATGGTCCCACATGATGGTCAGAGACCAGGAAGCATCATTCAACACACACACATGGTCCACATGATGGTCAGAGACCAGGAAGCATCATTCAACACACACACATGGTCCACATGATGGTCAGAGACCAGGAAGCATCATTCAACACACACACATGGTTCCACATGATGGTCAGAGACCAGGAAGCATCATTCAACACACACACATGGTCCACATGATGGTCAGAGACCAGGAAGCATCATTCAACACACACACATGGTCCACATGATGGTCAGAGACCAGGAAGCATCATTCAACACACACACATGGTCCACATGATGGTCAGAGACCAGGAAGCATCATTCAACACACACACATGGTCCACATGATGGTCAGAGACCAGGAAGCATCATTCAACACACACACATGGTCCACATGATGGTCAGAGACCAGGAAGCATCATTCAACACACACACATGGTCCACATGATGGTCAGAGACCAGGAAGCATCATTCAACACACACACATGGTCCACATGATGGTCAGAGACCAGGAAGCATCATTCAACACACACACATGGTCCACATGATGGTCAGAGACCAGGAAGCATCATTCAACACACACACATGGTCCACATGATGGTCAGAGACCAGGAAGCATCATTCAACACACACACATGGTTCACATGATGGTCAGAGACCAGGAAGCATCATTCAACACACACACATGGTCCACATGATGGTCAGAATGAAGGATGTTGGTTTCCATGATTGCCTTAATTTCTTACCCTTGTTTATGTGTTCTCTCATACATTGTGTGTGTGTGTGTGTGTGTGTGTGTGTGTGTGTGTGTGTGTGTGTGTACCTCGATGTGTTTTTGTGGTGCAGCGCTGTGCTCTGTAGAGACGGTGTGTGTGTGTGTGTGTGTGTGTGTGTGTGTGTGTGTGTGTGTGTGTGTGTGTGTACCTGGATGTGTTTTCGTGGTGCAGCTCTGTGCTCTGTAGAGACGGTGTGTGTGTGTGTGTGTGTGTGTGTGTGTGTGTGTGTGTGTGTGTGTGTGTGTGTGTACCTGGATGTGTTTTCGTGGTGCAGCTCTGTGCTCTGTAGAGACGGTGTGTGTGTGTGTGTGTGTGTGTGTGTGTGTGTGTGTGTGTGTGTGTGTGTGTGTGACCTGGATGTGTTTTCGTGGTGCAGCGCTGTGCTCTGTAGACACGCTGGGTAACTGTTCCTCTTCAGCCATCCTGCTGGATGAACTATGAACTCTGCCGTTGCCATAGTACCTGACCAGCAACACAGACAGAGAAGTTACAACACCCACTATAACAGTCACCTCTCACTGCCAACTGTGGCAAAGACAAAGTAAAAGCCAGGGTGAGTTAGCACTTTGACGACAGGATTTTAATGTAGATTCGGACGGTTTTAAGTGAACAAAATTGGCCAGTCCTATTTTAACATTTCTGCCATGTCCTAAGTCTTCCAGCCAGGTTTGAGTCTGTTTGTCCTCTTAGTGCTGTCTGGCTGGTCGTTGTTTAGTCTGGATGTGAGTCTGTTTGTCTTCTTAGTGCTGTCTGGCTGGTCGTTGTTTAGTCTGGATGTGAGTCTGTTTGTCTTCTTAGTGCTGTCTGGCTGGTCGTTGTTTAGTCTGGATGTGAGTCTGTTTGTCTTCTTAGTGCTGTCTGGCTGGTCGTTGTTTAGGCTGGATGTGAGTCTGTTTGTCCTCTTAGTGCTGTCTGGCTGGTCGTTGTTTAGTCTGGATATTTTTGAAGACTGTGTTAGCTGCACCTCCCCAGCTTAATGAGCTTTTAATGTAGCTAGCTAACTGACTGGAGCACAGCTTCTACCATGCAAATCAGGAATGTTGTGGTTAAAGCACTCCCATTCTGCTAGCGGTAGGAACACATTCTGTTAGCATAGCAGCGGTAGGAACACAACACATTCTGTTAGCATAGCAGCGGTAGGAACACATTCTGTTAGCATAGCAGCGGTAGGAACACAACACATTCTGTTAGCATAGCAGCGGTAGGAACGCAACACATTCTGTTAGCATAGCAGCGGTAGGAACGCAACACATTCTGTTAGCATAGCAGCGGTAGGAACGCAACACATTCTGTTAGCATAGCAGCGGTAGGAACACAACACATTCTGTTAGCATAGCAGCGGTAGGAACAAAACACATTCTGTTAGCATAGCAGCGGTAGGAACACAACACATTCTGTTAGCATAGCAGCGGTAGGAACACATTCTGTTAGCATAGCAGCGGTAGGAACACAACACATTCTGTTAGCATAGCAGCGGTAGGAACACATTCTGTTAGCATAGCAGCGGTAGGAACACAACACATTCTGTTAGCATAGCAGCGGTAGGTATTTACGTATATGGAAGCGACCCTAGTTTGTAAAGAAGCAGGCAACTTCTCCCAAACGGTTAAATCCCGTCCCGACTTCCTTGTAAATCTTCTCATAATTAAACTTCACCAGACCATGCAGACATGTTTTATACTAATACGTGAGCTGTGTTTTCAGAGGAATTGTTTAAGGGAAGTGAATTTTGAATATCTGTCATATATATATATTTTTCTACTGTATTATTGACTGTATGTTTTGTGTAACTCTGTGTTGTTGTATGTGTCAAACTGCTTTGCTTTATCTTGGCCAGGTCACAGTTGTAAATGAGAACTTGTTCTCAACTTGCCTACCTGGTTAAATAAAGGTGAAATAAAAATAAATAAATAAATAAATATAGGAGAATTATCTGCATATAGTGATATGGTATGAGAAGAGGATTTAAATCAGTATAGGAGAAGCAATTACATTCTGCATCAGACGTAGTGATAAAGGCTCTAGCGACTAAGTGAATGCCGTTGGGGATCGGCCGTCTCCTTGTCTACATCGCTGACAAATAGGGAATGGACTGTATGCCGTTAGTAGAAACCATAGCGACTGGGTTAGCGTATAACACACACGAACCATATCGATAAAATGATTTCCCAAAAACCAAATTTCTCCAAAAACAGCCTACAAATACTGTCATTTCAAGCCTGTGAAATGCCTTCTCAGCATCTAGACACAGCTGTTGTGTTTCATGTATTACCTGCATTAAATCGTCTGACAGTGTGAGCTGCAAGGCAACCTTTTATAAAACCTGACTGGTCCAGTATCCAAATACCTTTCCATCCGTTAAAGCAAAATACTTTTCAATACAATTTTTGGGTCAAATTATTTAAAGATATCAGACAATCATTTGCACAGTGTGTGTGATCTTTCCCTTTCTTTGGCAGTAGAGAGATTAATGAGTTAGTATGCTCGTGATTTATTTATTTTTTTGTCGATGGCCGATGAAATTGACTCCAATAATACTGGTCCTAAAATGCCCCAAAAATGTAGTAACAGCTCAGGTAGAATGCCATCCAGGCCAGGTGATTTGTAGTAACAGCTCAGGTAGAATGCCATCCAGGCCAGGTGATTTGTAGTAACAGTTCAGGTGGAATGCCATCCAGGCCAGGTGATTTGTAGTAACAGCTCAGGTGGAATGCCCTCCTGGCCAGGTGATTTGTAGTAACAGCTCAGGTAGAATGCCATCCAGGCCAGGTGATTTGTAGTAACAGCTCAGGTAGAATGCCATCCTAGCCAGGTGATTTGTAGTAACAGCTCAGGTAGAATGCCATCCTAGCCAGGTGATTTGTAGTAACAGTTCAGGTGGAATGCCATCCAGGCCAGGTGATTTGTAGTAACAGCTCAGGTAGAATGCCATCCTAGCCAGGTGATTTGTAGTAACAGTTCAGGTGGAATGCCATCCTAGCCAGGTGATTTGTAGTAACAGCTCAGGTAGAATGCCATCCTAGCCAGGTGATTTGTAGTAACAGCTCAGGCAGAATGCCATCCTAGCCAGGTGATTTGTAGTAACAGCTCAGGTAGAATGCCATCCAGGCCAGGTGATTTGTAGTAACAGTTCAGGTAGAATGCCATCCTAGCCAGGTGATTTGTAGTAACAGCTCAGGTAGAATGCCATCCTAGCCAGGTGATTTGTAGTAACAGCTCAGGTAGAATGCCATCCAGGCCAGGTGATTTGTAGTAACAGCTCAGGTAGAATGCCATCCTAGCCAGGTGATTTGTAGTAACAGCTCAGGTAGAATGCCATCCTGGCCAGGTGATTTGTAGTAACAGCTCAGGTAGAATGCCCTCCTGGCCAGGTGATTTGTAGTAACAGCTCAGGTAGAATGCCATCCAGGCCAGGTGATTTGTAGTAACAGCTCAGGTAGAATGCCATCCTAGCCAGGTGATTTGTAGTAACAGCTCAGGTAGAATGCCATCCTAGCCAGGTGATTTGTAGTAACAGCTCAGGTAGAATGCCATCCTAGCCAGGTGATTTGTAGTAACAGCTCAGGTAGAATGCCATCCAGGCCAGGTGATTTGTAGTAACAGCTCAGGTAGAATGCCATCCTAGCCAGGTGATTTGTAGTAACAGCTCAGGTAGAATGCCATCCTGGCCAGGTGATTTGTAGTAACAGCTCAGGTAGAATGCCATCCTAGCCAGGTGATTTGTAGTAACAGCTCAGGCAGAATGCCATCCTAGCCAGGTGATTTGTAGTAACAGCTCAGGCAGAATGCCATCCTGGCCAGGTGATTTGTAGTAACAGTTCAGGTGGAATGCCATCCAGGCCAGGTGATTTGTAGTAACAGCTCAGGCAGAATGCCATCCTGGCCAGGTGATTTGTAGTAACAGTTCAGGTGGAATGCCATCCTGGCCAGGTGATTTGTAGTAACAGCTCAGGCAGAATGCCATCCAGGCCAGGTGATTTGTAGTAACAGTTCAGGTGGAATGCCCTCCTGGCCAGGTGCTTTGTAGTAACAGCTCAGGTGGAATGCCATCCTAGCCAGGTGATTTGTAGTAACAGCTCAGGTAGAATGCCATCCAGGCCAGGTGATTTGTAGTAACAGCTCAGGTAGAATGCCATCCTAGCCAGGTGATTTGTAGTAACAGCTCAGGTAGAATGCCATCCTAGCCAGGTGATTTGTAGTAACAGCTCAGGTAGAATGCCATCCTAGCCAGGTGATTTGTAGTAACAGCTCAGGTAGAATGCCATCCTAGCCAGGTGATTTGTAGTAACAGCTCAGGTAGAATGCCATCCTAGCCAGGTGATTTGTAGTAACAGCTCAGGTAGAATGCCATCCTAGCCAGGTGATTTGTAGTAACAGCTCAGGTGGAATGCCATCCAGGCCAGGTGATTTGTAGTAACAGCTCAGGTAGAATGCCATCCTAGCCAGGTGATTTGTAGTAACAGCTCAGGTAGAATGCCATCCTAGCCAGGTGATTTGTAGTAACAGCTCAGGTAGAATGCCATCCTAGCCAGGTGATTTGTAGTAACAGCTCAGGTAGAATGCCATCCTAGCCAGGTGATTTGTAGTAACAGCTCAGGTAGAATGCCATCCAGGCCAGGTGATTTGTAGTAACAGCTCAGGTGGAATGCCATCCAGGCCAGGTGATTTGTAGTAACAGCTCAGGTGGAATGCCATCCTGGCCAGGTGATTTGTAGTAACAGCTCAGGTAGAATGCCATCCTAGCCAGGTGATTTGTAGTAACAGCTCAGGTGGAATGCCATCCAGGCCAGGTGCTTTGTAGTAACAGCTCAGGTGGAATGCCATCCTGGCCAGGTGATTTGTAGTAACAGCTCAGGTGGAATGCCATCCAGGCCAGGTGATTTGTAGTAACAGCTCAGGTAGAATGCCATCCAGGCCAGGTGATTTGTAGTAACAGCTCAGGTAGAATGCCATCCTAGCCAGGTGATTTGTAGTAACAGCTCAGGTGGAATGCCATCCAGGCCAGGTGATTTGTAGCAACAGCTCAGGTAGAATGCCATCCTAGCCAGGTGATTTGTAGTAACAGCTCAGGTAGAATGCCATCCTGGCCAGGTGATTTGTAGTAACAGCTCAGGTGGAATGCCCTCCTGGCCAGGTGATTTGTAGTAACAGCTCAGGTGGAATGCCATCCAGGCCAGGTGATTTGTAGTAACAGCTCAGGTGGAATGCCATCCTGGCCAGGTGATTTGTAGTAACAGCTCAGGTAGAATGCCATCCAGGCCAGGTGATTTGTAGCAACAGCTCAGGTGGAATGGGGGAGGGGGCGTGTAGACCTGTAGCCAGGGAGACTTCACCGAAATTCCTCAGCCTCTTTATGCCGAGGTGAAGGAGAGTTTCTAAGCGTTGAAAGTAAGTCGCAGGGTAACGGGATAGATCAGAAAAGACGGCATGCCCTGCGGGTACAACTCCCTCTGGACATCTGCAAATGCTTTCCTTTCGCTCATTGGTGAAGGCAGCTGAAGTCTGCATAAAAACGTAAGGTTCTCCCGCCATCTTGGACGGGCGCATTCTTTCTTGCTTCCAGCGCTCCTTGTAGAATAGCGTTGAGGTCTTGGTATCGGAGAACGTTGAAGAGCATGAAGGTCTGGGGGTTGTCCTTCTTCCTTTCCATTTGAATCGGAGTAGTACCAAGTGACGGAATCCATTTGGGAAGGATTTCTTGCAGGAAAGCAATCGCATCACCTCCCTCTTCCCCGGTTTGTAGAAATCCCCGTGACCCACACGTTATTGCGTCTGTCTTGATCCTCAAGCGACGCCATTTTTGAACCCGCATCTTCTCAAAATCCAAAGTGCAGATGTTCACGTCCCTTTTTAGGCTCCTTTTGTCTCAGTCTGAATGTGATGAACCTTTTCTATTAAATCTGGATCTGATTCCAGGTCCATCTGATCTCAAAAAAAGGTAACAACTTGTTCCCTCACTGCTTGAATTGCTGCACCAACAGGACGTGTAACCACCTCCTCCATCCTCTCCTGTTGTTCAGCTAAAGCTAACGAGATGCCGTTGCTAAAGCTAACGAAACGCCGTTGCTAAAGCTAACGAGACGCCGTTGCTAAAGCTAACGATGAGACGCCGTTGCTAAAGCTAACAAAACGCCGTTGCTAAAGCTAACGAGACGCCGTTGCTAAAGCTAACGAGACGCCGTTGCTAAAGCTAACGAGACGTCGTTGCTAAAGCTAACGAGACGCCGTTGCTAAAGCTAACGAGACGCCGTTGCTAAAGCTAACGAGACGCCGTTGCTAAAGCTAACGAGACGCCGTTGCTAAAGCTAACGAGACGCCGTTGCTAAAGCTAACCAGACGTCGTTGCTAAAGCTAACGAGATGCCGTTGCTAAAGCTAACAAAACGCCGTTGCTAAAGCTAACGAGACGCCGTTGCTAAAGCTAACGAAACACCGTTGCTAAAGCTAACAAGATGCCGTTGCTAAAGCTAACGAGACGCCGTTGCTAAAGCTAACGAGACGCCGTTGCTAAAGCTAACGAGACGCCGTTGCTAAAGCTAACAAGATGCCGTTGCTAAAGCTAACGAAACACCGTTGCTAAAGCTAATAAGATGCCGTTGCTAAAGCTAACGAAACACCGTTGCTAAAGCTAACGAGACGCCGTTGCTAAAGCTAACAAGATGCCGTTGCTAAAGCTAACGAGACGCCGTTGCTAAAGCTAACAAGATGACGTTGCTAAAGCTAACAAGATGCCGTTGCTAAAGCTAGCATCAGTAGTAACTTCAGTTGTTTTCTGGTTGTTCATTTGACATTTTTGGGTGGGTGAACCCGTATGTTTCTTGCTCCCACCCCCCCCCCCCCCCCCCCCCCCCCCTAGACATTTCCACCAACATTTAAACTAGAAAGTATAAAACCTTGGAAGTAGATAACCTCAATAAAAATATAGAATGATGAACTGTCGCCAGGAGTCTTCAGTCTTCTGACCGTTGCGTTTTTGTAGGTCACGTAACTCTCCAATGCCCAGCCTTTCTGAAGGAGCCATTTAGCCATGAGGATGAATGTATGACCTTGTGTGAGACAGTATAGTGTTATTAGTGTGTCCCTCTGCTTGACTGATAGACTTACATCAGAGGTCCACCTCCATTATACACCACTATCACTTTCCTGTTGCTCTCCTCCTTACTGTACTTCTATCCCAAAATGGCACCCTTTCCCCTATAACACTCTGGTCTAAATTAGTGCACTAAATAGGGAATAGGGTGCCATTTGGGACACAGCAGCAGACTGTCATTAAAGTCATGGGAAAACTGTTTTATTTTGCTTTCACCATGGAGACAAATAGAGAATTTGTCATGGTCACAGTCGTCGTAAGTTATGATGAAATGAGGTGTTAATGCTAAACACTGTTTATTGTGTGTCAGTTATGAAAACATGTACAAACCTGCCTGGAGGGATAATTGACGTTGCATCACAAACGGGCACCATATGTAGTGCACTACTTTTGACCAGGGTGGAGTAGGGTGCCATTTGGGACACTACTTAGGCTACCGAACAACCCAACTACACATATCCACTGAAATGATGACCTTAAAATACTTTGACGCCCTTTGAAAGTGTGTGGACGTCCCAAGAACAATAAAACACAAGGTCCATTTTTATGACTGAAATATGGTTCCAGTCATCCAGTTTAAAAAAGAAGCAGGGATTTGAGACTAAGAGCCGGTCCACCAGTTTGTTTTGATTGGTCTTCCCTCTGAGACGGCAAAGAGAGAGATAACAACCAGCAGTACAGAGAGAGAGAGAGATAGCAACCAGCAGTACAGAGAGAGATAACAACCAGCAGTACAGAGAGAGAGAGAGATAACAACCAGCAGTACAGAGAGAGATAGCAACCAGCAGTACAGAGAGAGATAACAACCAGCAGTACAGAGAGAGATAACAACCAGCAGTACAGAGAGAGAGAGAGAGAGATAACAACCAGCAGTACAGAGAGAGATAGCAACCAGCAGTACAGAGAGAGATAACAACCAGCAGTACAGAGAGAGAGAGAGAGAGATAACAACCAGCAGTACAGAGAGAGAGATAGCAACCAGCAGTACAGAGAGAGAGATAGCAACCAGCAGTACAGAGAGAGAGAGATAGCAACCAGCAGTACAGAGAGAGAGATAGCAACCAGCAGTACAGAGAGAGAGATAACAACCAGCAGTACAGAGAGAGAGATAGCAACCAGCAGTACAGAGAGAGAGATAACAACCAGCAGTACAGAGAGAGCGAGATAACAACCAGCAGTACAGAGAGAGAGATAACAACCAGCAGTACAGAGAGAGAGAGATAACAACCAGCAGTACAGAGAGAGAGATAACAACCAGCAGTACAGAGAGAGAGAGATAACAACCAGCAGTACAGAGAGAGAGAGATAACAACCAGCAGTACAGAGAGAGAGATAACAACCAGCAGTACACAGAGAGAGATAACAACCAGCAGTACAGAGAGAGAGATAACAACCAGCAGTACAGAAAGAGAGAGAGAGATAACAACCAGCAGTATAGAAAGAGAGAGAGAGATAACAACCAGCAGTACAGAGAGAGAGATAACAACCAGCAGTACAGAGAGAGAGATAACAACCGGCAGTACAGAGGGAATGTCTTATTATTAGAAATAAGGAGAGATTGCTGACTCACATCACTGAGAGAGAGAGAGAGAGAGACAGAGAGATATTATGGACCTGTCAAACAACACTAATTGTATTAGTCACATTACACATCACAGCCCAGCTCCACACTACAGAACAGAACACACCACTAGTGTCGGTCCAAACCTCATAGAACCAGTTCTGTTGTCTTTCCCACTAGTGTAGGTCCAAACCTCATAGAACCAGTTCTGTTGTCTTTCCCACTAGTGCAGGTCCAAACCTCATAGAACCAGTTCTGTTGTCTTTCCCACTAGTGTCGGTCCAAACCTCATAGAACCAGTTCTGTTGTCTTTCCCACTAGTGTCGGTCCAAACCTCATAGAACCAGTTCTGTACTACAGCCAGACATCATCCTGTGTGTTTGGACTAAAACAAGATATCAACAGTTTTTACAAGCCAGTTAAAAAGGGGAACATCCCACTACAAAGTAATTAAAGTGTTTATTCTTTAACGAGGTAACGGGCAGATTTACAGAACCACTACTAAACAAACTAAAGGTTGTCCAAGGCAGCGGAGCGACTGAGGCGCGTGGATGAAACCCCAGCAGCCAGTAAAAGGGGGAGAGATGCCCATTTTTCATTCAGAACCACCACTAGGGTTGCAAAATTCTGGTAACATTCCCCAAATTCTCAGGTGTTCTAGAAATCCCTGTCAGGAGGGAACAAGCAGGAAATTCAGAAGTCCTCCTGGAATTTTGCAACTTTAACCACTAGAGAACAGAATAACAACTCACTCTAGAACCCCCCGCGCTGCAGCCATGGTGGTAGGATCCTCCACGTCCATCTCAGGGTTGGTATAGCCCAGCGTCCCCGAGTAGCTAACATCCTGAGAGAGAGAGAGAGTTAAAGAGAAGGAGGGAGAGAGAGAGAGAGAGAGAGAGAGAGAGAGAGAGAGAGAGAGAGTTAAAGAGAAGGAGGGAGAGAGAGAGAGAGAGAGAGAGTTAAAGAGAGAGTGTAGGGAGAAGGAGGGAGAGGGGAGAGAGAGAGAGAGTTAGAGAGAGAGTGTTAAAGAGAAGGAGGGAGAGGGGGAGAGAGAGAGAGAGTTAGAGAGAGAGTGTTAAAGAGCAGGAGGGAGAGGGGGGGAGAGAGAGAGAGAGAGAGTGTTAAAGAGAAGGAGGGAGAGGGAGAGAGAGTTAGAGAGAGAGTGTTAAAGAGAAGGAGGGAGAGGGGGGGAGAGAGAGAGAGAGAGTGTTAAAGAGAAGGAGGGAGAGGGAGAGAGAGAGAGAGTTAGAGAGAGAGTGTTAAAGAGAAGGAGGGAGAGGGGGGGAGAGAGAGAGAGTGGTAGGGAGAGTTAAAGAGAAGGAGGGAGAGAGAGAGAGAGAGAGAGGGGAGAGAGTTAAAGAGAAGGAGGGAGAGAGAGAGAGAGAGGGGAGAGAGTTAAAGAGAAGGAGGGAGAGAGATAGAGAGAGAGAGAGAGAGAGAGAGAGAGAGAGAGAGAGAGGGAGAGAGAGAGAGTTAAAGAGAAGGAGGGAGAGAGAGAGAGAGAGAGAGAGAGAGTGTTAAAGAGAAGGAGGGAGAGGGGGAGAGAGGGAGAGAGAGAGAGTGTTAGAGAGAAGGAGGGAGAGGGGGAGAGAGAGAGAGAGGTAGGGAGAGAGAGAGGGAAGAAAGAGAAGGAGGGAGAGAGAGAGAGAGAGAGAGAGTTAAAGAGAAGGAGAGAGAGAGAGAGAGAGAGAGAGAGAGAGAGAGAAAGAGAAGGAGGGAGAGAGAGAGAGAGAGGTAGGGAGAGTTAAAGAGAAGAAGGGAGAGGGGGAGAGAGAGAGGTAGGGAGAGTTAAAGAGAAGAAGGGAGAGGAGGAGAGAGAGAGAGAGAGAGAGAGGTAGGGAGAGTTAAAGAGAAGAAGGGAGAGGAGGAGAGAGAGAGAGAGAGAGAGAGGTAGGGAGAGTTAAAGAGAAGAAGGGAGAGGGGGAGAGAGAGAGGTAGGGAGAGTTAAAGAGAAGAAGGGAGAGGAGGAGAGAGAGAGAGGTAGGAGAGTTAAAGAGAAGAAGGGAGAGGAGGAGAGAGAGAGAGTGAAATGGCTAAATGGGGGGCTTTCATCAGGCCTCTGGCGTCATGGGACAGCCCTTTTCTACTGTTCCGAATAAAAACCCCACCTGAGGAAATCCGTACCTCGATCACCGAGGGGGCAAAGGTTGGAGTAGAGACCACCAAAAACCTCAGTCTAAGCTAAGGTTGTAATGGTTGTTGAATTCCTAACCAAACCATGTGGAGCATTGGCTACACGGGTGCAAATGGTTCAACTCTGAGACTATCGATCCCGACAGAATAAGAGCAAATCTTCCATACTAATTACTAGTCTGCAGCTGGAAATTATATCGACCTGGAATGCGAATACGGACAAGCGCCGAAATATCTATTCTATAAGAACATTTTGGAATGGGACTCTTGACGTATCCATTCTAACCACGAGCGACTTCATGGAAGCAGAGAGACGATCAGATGAACTTTCCAACAGAAAGACGGACGATGCCAACAGAGATCACGACGACACACTGAGCGTAAATATATATTGATTGCAATTATTCCCGAATGAGTGAGCGTTCATGTGCAAAGGATTAGTATTTTAAAATAATGTAATTAGCAACTGTGTAGTGACTCTTGTCTTTCCCGCCCTTTTCAGTCCACACCCACTTCCCTTTGTCCACCAAGCCGTCATATCGGCTCAGCCCACTAGGGAACCTCCCCTATCATTTCCTTGTGACCATATCTACTGTTTGTTTGTTTGTTTATGCATTTCTGTGATTATTTAGTTAGTTAGTAAATAAATGATTAAGACAATTGATGTATGGATGATTCATAGTGAAGACTGGGTTCGTGCAGATAACCAATGATTTACGACGTTCGGAATGAGACTAACGTGAGGTAAAGAATAATTAATTAATTAGAAGACTAATTGATCAGATTTTAAAATATCTGAAAAGTTATATTAGGAAAATTATAACTTTGTAATCTGAAGATTTTCCTTGGTGCCCCAACTTCCTAGTTAATAACATTTACATAATTAGTTTAATAACGTCATAATAATTACAGAGAATTGATTTGATAAAATAACAGTCTTCAATTTAATGATGCCAAAGACACGACAGGGGAAACCGAAGAGACTACAGCAAGGAGGGTATCACTGACTGGACAGTACAGGAGAGACTGAAGAGACTACAGCAAGGAGGGTATCACTGACTGGACAGTACAGGAGAGACTGAAGAGACTACAGCAAGGAGGGTATCACTGACTGGACAGTACAGGAGAGACTGAAGAGACTACAGCAAGGAGGGTATCACTGACTGGACAGTACAGGAGAGACTGAAGAGACTACAGCAAGGAGGGTATCACTGACTGGACAGTACAGGAGAGACTGAAGAGACTACAGCAAGGAGGGTATCACTGACTGGACAGTACAGGAGAGACTGAAGAGACTACAGCAAGGAGGGTATCACTGACTGGACAGTACAGGAGAGACTGAAGAGACTACAGCAAGGAGGGTATCACTGACTGGACAGTACAGGAGAGACTGAAGAGACTACAGCAAGGAGGGTATCACTGACTGGACAGTACAGGAGAGACTGAAGAGACTACAGCAAGGAGGGTATCACTGACTGGACAGTACAGGAGAGACTGAAGAGACTACAGCAAGGAGGGTATCACTGACTGGACAGTACAGGAGAGACTGAAGAGACTACAGCAAGGAGGGTATCACTGACTGGACAGTACAGGAGAGACTGAAGAGACTACAGCAAGGAGGGTATCACTGACTGGACAGTACAGGAGAGACTGAAGAGACTACAGCAAGGAGGGTATCACTGACTGGACAGTACAGGAGAGACTGAAGAGACTACAGCAAGGAGGGTATCACTGACTGGACAGTACAGGAGAGACTGAAGAGACTACAGCAAGGAGGGTATCACTGACTGGACAGTACAGTGTAGAGACTGCAGAGTCTACAGCAAGGCAGGGTACTAACTTGTTCTGGTACAGCTACCAGGTTTGGCTGGCAGGGTGAGGCTACAGCGAGGTGGTTATGAGTGACTGGGCTGAGGTTACAGTGAGGATGGTTAGAGTCTGGCAGTCGAGGTGAGGTTACAGCTGAGGTGGTAGCAGTACAGGAGAGACTGAAGAGTCTACAGCGAGGAGGGTATCAGTGACTGGGCGAGGTTTCAGTGAGAGACTGGTTAGAGACTACTGCGAGTGAGGGTATCAGTGACTGGACACAGTGTAGAACCAGAGTCTGGGTGAGGGTACTCACGTGTGGTGGTAACGACCAGGTTTGGCTGGCAGGATGAGGTTTCAGTGAGGTGGTTAGAGTCTGGGTGAGGTTTCAGTGAGGTGGTTAGAGTCTGGGTGAGGTTTCAGTGAGGTGGTTAGAGTCTGGGTGAGGTGAGGTTACAGTGAGGTGGTTAGAGTCTGGGTGAGGTTTCAGTGAGGTGGTTAGAGTCTGGGTGAGGTTTCAGTGAGGTGGTTAGAGTCTGGGTGAGGTTTCAGTGAGGTGGTTAGAGTCTGGGTGAGGTGAGGTTTCAGTGAGGTGGTTAGAGTCTGGGTGAGGTTTCAGTGAGGTGGTTAGAGTCTGGGTGAGGTGAGGTTTCAGTGAGAGTGGTTAGAGTCTGGGTGAGGTTTCAGTGAGGTGGTTAGAGTCTGGGTGAGGTTTCAGTGAGCGGGTTAGAGTCTGGGTGAGGTTTCAGTGAGGTGGTTAGAGTCTGGGTGAGGTTTCAGTGAGGTGGTTAGAGTCTGGGTGAGGTTTCAGTGAGGTGGTTAGTTTGGGTGAGGTGAGGTTACAGTGAGATGGTTAGAGTCTGGATGAGGTTTCAGTGAGGTGGTTAGAGTCTGGGTGAGGTTTCAGTGAGGTGGTTAGTTTGGGTGAGGTGAGGTTACAGTGAGGTGGTTAGAGTCTGGGTGAGGTTTCAGTGAGGTGGTTAGAGTCTGGGTGAGGTTTCAGTGAGGTGGTTAGAGTCTGGGTGAGGTTACTGTGAGGTGGTTAGAGTCTGGGTGAGGTTTCAGTGAGGTGGTTAGAGTCTGGGTGAGGTTACAGTGAGGTGGTTAGAGTCTGGGTGAGGTTTCAGTGAGGTGGTTAGAGTCTGGGTGAGGTTTCAGTGAGGTGGTTAGAGTCTGGGTGAGGTTTCAGTGAGGTGGTTAGAGTCTGGGTGAGGTGAGGTTACAGTGAGGTGGTTAGAGTCTGGGTGAGGTTTCAGTGAGGTGGTTAGAGTCTGGGTGAGGTTTCAGTGAGGTGGTTAGAGTCTGGGTGAGGTTTCAGTGAGGTGGTTAGAGTCTGGGTGAGGTTACAGTGAGGTGGTAGAGTCTGGGTGAGGTTTCAGTGAGGTGGTTAGAGTCTGGGTGAGGTTACAGTGAGGTGGTTAGAGTCTGGGTGAGGTTTCAGTGAGGTGGTTGGAGTCTGGGTGAGGTTTCAGTGAGGTGGTTAGAGTCTGGGTGAGGTTTCAGTGAGGTGGTTAGAGTCTGGGTGAGGTTTCAGTGAGGTGGTTAGAGTCTGGGTGAGGTTTCAGTGAGGTGGTTAGAGTCTGGGTGAGGTTTCAGGGAGCCTCAGGGCTCAGCTTGGTGTTGGTTATGAGGAATCCTTGTGGTTTTGTCAGCCTGCTGTGAGTTATAGGAGAGCACTGTGGTTTATAACGAGGGTTATAGTTCGGTTAGACAGAGAGGCTGCGTCCCAAATGGCACCCTATTCCCTATATAGTGCACTACTTTCAACAAGAGTCATATTCCCTTTAGAATGCACTACTTTCAACCAGAGCCCATGCCATTTGGGCCATAGCCAGAGTGGACTGGGCCCGGGCCAGAGCTGGGGTTTGACCGGACTACTGTGTGTGTGTGTGTGTGTGTGTGTGTGTGCTGCACGGCGGGTTTCTTTGTGAGTGTGCCAGGTGCAGGTGGTGGGTCGGTGTCCGTCCTGTCAGGTGCTGGGTTTTGGTCACTGCCAGACAGCCCACGCCAAGGCTAACAGAGCGTCACCACGGTTACCCAGACCCAGCATGCAGCCCAGACTGGGAGAGCAGCCAACGATCACAGGGCAGGGAGGTGTGTGTGTGTGTGTAAGTACTTGTAAGTCTGCATTTGACAGCGTGATTGTGGGCAGGTGTGTCTTTGTGAAGCCAGGATCAGTAACTACCACTACACGTGTGAAGCCAGGATCAGTAACTACCAGGACATGTGAATCCAGGGTCAGTAACTACCACTAGACGTGTGAATCCAGGGTCAGTAACTACCACTACACGTGTGAAGCCAGGGTCAGTAACTACCAGGACACCTGTGAAGCCAGGATCAGTAACTACCAGGACACCTGTGAAGCCAGGATCAGTAACTACCACTACACGTGTGAAGCCAGGATCAGTAACTACCACTACACGTGTGAAGCCAGGATCAGTAACTACCACTACACGTGTGAAGCCAGGATCAGTAACTACCAGGACACGTGTGAAGCCAGGGTCAGTAACTATCAGGACACGTGTGAATCCAGGATCAGTAACTATCACTACACGTGTGAAGCCAGGATCAGTAACTATCACTACACATGTGAAGCCAGGATCAGTAACTACCACTACACGTGTGAAGCCAGGATCAGTAACTATCACTACACGTGTGAAGCCAGGATCAGTAACTACCACTACACGTGTGAAGCCAGGATCAGTAACTATCAGGACACGTGTGAAGCCAGGGTCAGTAACTATCACTACACGTGTGAAGCCAGGATCAGTAACTACCAGGACACGTGTGAAGCCAGGATCAGTAACTACCAGGACATGTGTGAAGCCAGGATCAGTAACTATCAGGACACGTGTGAAGCCAGGGTCAGTAACTACCACTACACGTGTGAAGCCAGGATCAGTAACTACCAGGACACGTGTGAAGCCAGGATCAGTAACTACCACTACACGTGTGAAGCCAGGATCAGTAACTACCAGGACACGTGTGAAGCCAGGATCAGTAACTATCAGGACACGTGTGAAGCCAGGATCAGTAACTATCACTACACGTGTGAAGCCAGGATCAGTAACTATCAGGACACTAGTGAAGCCAGGATCAGTAACTACCACTACACGTGTGAAGCCAGGATCAGTAACTATCAGGACACGTGTGAAGCCAGGGTCAGTAACTATCACTACACGTGTGAAGCCAGGATCAGTAACTATCACTACACGTGTGAAGCCAGGATCAGTAACTATCAGGACACGTGTGAAGCCAGGATCAGTAACTACCAGGACACGTGTGAAGCCAGGGTCAGTAACTACTTACTTACTGAAGCCAGGATCAGTAACTATCACTACACGTGTGAAGCCAGGATCAGTAACTACCACTACACGTGTGAAGACAGGATCAGTAACTACCACTACACGTGTGAATCCAGGGTCAGTAACTATCAGGACACGTGTGAAGCCAGGATCAGTAACTACCACTACACGTGTGAAGCCAGGATCAGTAACTACCACTACACGTGTGAAGCCAGGATCAGTAACTACCACTACACGTGTGAAGCCAGGGTCTGACACATGTTCTGACGCACCAGGGCTGTCCACGTTGTGTGTCCCAAGTCGGTTCCACCGAAGTGGATGACTATCATGTATTCACGGCCAGACCTCGTCTTGACAAGAGAGAATATTCCGGAACCCTTCCATTGAAAACAGCTCATCCACATTTCTCCCTCCTGTAGTCATCTAGCCAGCTACATTGTGTAATTGCATAGTAAATATTTGCTTCAGTAGGATTATGAGATAGGATCTTATCAATAAATAAAGTAAATAAAAAACACACAACATTGTGAGGTGTTGTATAATCATGTTATATAATCACCTTCCGGTGTAAAAAAAAACATGGAAATTAAAAACTAAAAAAAAAATGTTTTAAGTGAGAATAGGCATTGGTCTAAAGCCCAAAAAAGAAAGGAAATTCACATGAGCACCACAATGCCTATTCCAGCCATGCTCTACCAAGGTTTTCCAGCACCACAATGCCTATTCCACCCATGCTCTACCAAGGTTTTCCAGCACCACAATGCCTATTCCACCCATGCTCTACCAAGGTTTTCCAGCACCACAATGCCTATTCCACCCATGCTCTACCAAGGTTTTCCAGCACCACAATGCCTATTCCACCCATGCTCTACCAAGGTTTTCCAGCACCACAATGCCTATTCCACCCATGCTCTACCAAGGTTTTCCAGCACCACAATGCCTATTCCACCCATGCTCTACCAAGGTTTTCCAGCACCACAATGCCTATTCCACCCATGCTCTACCAAGGTTTTCCAGCACACAGTGTTGACCTGCTACAGTAACTATGTTGGTATTGTTCTTCAAACTGAGTAGGCAGGTTACTTAGGATTCAGACCTTCTCAAACAGTCTAATTCAATGGAATTTACAGCGTCCTGCTATTAAAATGATTTATACCGGTATAAATAATGAACAAAAATATAAAATCACAGGAATTACCAGTGACCTGCTCAATAAGGAAGTGTTCAGATGAAGCAGATGCTAAACTACAGGACTGTTTTGTTATCGCAGACTGGAACATGTTCCGGGATTCTTCCGATGGCATTGAGGAGTACATCGCATCAGTCACTGGCTTCATCAATAAGTGCATTGAGGACGTCGTCCCCACAGTGACCGTACGTACATACCCCAACAAGAAGCCATGGATTACAGGCAACATCCGTACTGAGCTAAAGGGTATAGCTGCTGCTTTCAATGAGCGGGACTCTAACCCGGACGCTTATAAGAAATCCCGCTATGCCCTCCGATGAACCATCAAACAGGAAAAGCATCAATACAGGACTAAGATCGAATCCTACTAAACCGGCTACGATGCTCGTCGGATGTGGCAGGGCTTGAAAACTATTACGGACTACAAAAGGAAGCACAGCCGCGAGCTGCCCAGTGACACGAGCCTACCAGACGAGCTAAATAACTTCTATGCTCGCTTCGAGGCAAGCAACACCGAAACATGCATTAGAGCATCAGCTGTTCCAGACGACTGTGTGATCACGCTCTCCGTAGCCGATGTGAGTAAGACCTTTAAACAGGTCAACATTCACAGACAGATTACCAGGACGTGTACTCCGAGCATGGGTTGACCAACTGGCAAGTGTCTTCACTGACATTTTCATCTTGTCCCTGACCGAGTCCGTAATACCAACATGTTTCAAGCAGACCACCATAGTCCCTGTGCCCAAGAACACTAAGGTAACCTGCCTAAATGACTACCAACCTTTAGCACTCACGTCTGTAGTCATGAAGTGCTTTGAAAGGCTGGTCATGGCTCACATCAACACCATTATCCCAGAAACCCTAGACCCACTCCAATTTGCATACCGCCCCAACAGATCGACATATGATGCTATCTCTATTGCACTCCACACTGCCCTTTCCCACCTGGACAAAAGGAACACCTATGTGAGAATGCTGTTCATTGACTACGGCTCAGCGTTCAACACCATAGTGCCCTCAAAGCTCATCACTAAGCTAAGGACCCTGGGACTAAACACCTCCCTCTGCAACTAGAGATCCTGGACTTCCTGACGGGCCGCTCCCAGGTGGTGAGGGTAGGTAACAACACATCTGCCACGCTGATCCTCAACATGGGGGCCCCTCAGGGGTGTGTGCTCAGCCCCCTCCTGTACTCCCTGTTCAACCATTACTGCACGGCCAGGCACGACTCCAACACCATCATTAAGTCTGCCGACAACACAACAGTTTTAGGCTTGATCACAACAATGACGAGACAGCCTATAGGGAGGAGGTCAGAGACCTGGCCGTGTGGTGTCAGGATAACAACCTCTCCCTCAACGTGATCAAGACAAAAGAGATGATTGTGGACTACAGGAAAAGGGGGAACGAGCACATCTGCCATTCTCATCGACGGTGCTGTAGTGGAGCAGGTTGAGAGTTTCAAGTTCCTTGGCGTCTACATCACCAACAAACTATCATGGTCCAAACACACCAAGACAGTCGTGAAGAGGGCACGACAACACCTTTTCCCTCTCAGGAGACTGAAAAGATTTGGCATGGGTCCCCAGATCCTCAAAAAGTTCTGCAGCTGCACCATCGAGAGCATCCTGACTGGTTGTATCACTGCCTGGTATGGCAACTGCTCGGCCTCCGACCGCAAGGCGCTACAGAGGGTAGTGCGTACGGCCCAATACATCACAGGGGCCAAGTTTCCTGCCATCCAGGACCTCTGTACCAGGCGGTGTCAGAGGAAGGCCCTAAAAATTGTCAGACTCCAGCCACAATAGTCATAGACTGTTCTCTCTGCTACCGCACGGCAAGCGGTACCAGAGTGCCAAGTCTAGGTCCAAAAGGCTTCTGAACAGCTTCTACCCCCATGCTTAAGACTCCTGAAACTCTAATCAAATGGCTACCCAGACTATTTGCATTGTGTAGTCAGCCGAGGGAGGTCAGTATGTACTACTATCCTAGTGGTGTAGTCAGCCGAGGGAGGTCAGTATGTACTACTATCCTAGTGGTGTAGTCAGCCGAGGGAGGTCGGTATGTACTACTATCCTAGTGGTGTAGTCAGCCGAGGGAGGTCGGTATGTACTACTATCCTAGTGGTGTAGTCAGCCGAGGGAGGTCAGTATGTACTACTATCCTAGCGGTGTAGTCAGCCGAGGGAGGTCAGTATGTACTACTATCCTAGTGGTGTAGTCAGCCGAGGGAGGTCAGTATGTACTACTATCCTAGTGGTGTAGTCAGCCGAGGGAGGTCGGTATGTACTACTATCCTAGTGGTGTAGTCAGCCGAGGGAGGTCGGTATGTACTACTATCCTAGTGGTGTAGTCAGCCGAGGGAGGTCAGTATGTACTACTATCCTAGCGGTGTAGTCAGCCGAGGGAGGTCAGTATGTACTACTATCCTAGTGGTGTAGTCAGCCGAGGGAGGTCGGTATGTACTACTATCCTAGTGGTGTAGTCAGCCGAGGGAGGTCGGTATGTACTACTATCCTAGTGGTGTAGTCAGCCGAGGGAGGTCGGTATGTACTACTATCCTAGTGGTGTAGTCAGCCGAGGGAGGTCGGTATGTACTACTATCCTAGTGGTGTAGTCAGCCGAGG
>NC_138316.1:52415000-52427500 GCF_965601325.2 Salmo salar | reverse complement strand
AAAAAGAAATTATATATTTTTTTATCTCAGAAAAAATTTGACGGGCCAAATAAAATTGTCCGCGGGCTGAATTTTCTGCCAGTTGACCATCTCTGCCTTCCATCATCAAAGTTAAGGAAGCTGCCTTGCTCTATGGACACAGTAGCAGGCGACAACACAGTGGATAGACATCCCTCCTACGCCCCCTTGTGGTACCTCTCTACATTACAGGCCTGTTTTCTCAAAGCACCTGTCGGAGTGCTGATCTGGGATCAGGTTCCCCTTCTTATTTATTATTATATAAAATACTAACCTGATCATAGATCAGCACTCCTACAATGAAAGGCTTTGCTCCCATACAGTCTAGTGGGGGACTAGAGTAACTCCCCATGGCCCCTTCCTCCCTATGGCCCCTCCCTCCTTCCCTATGGCCCCTCCCTCCTTCCCTATGGCCCCTCCCTCCTTCCCTATGGCCCCTCCCTCCTTCCCTATGGCCCCTTTCTCCCTATGGCCCCTCCCTCCCTCCCTATGGCCCCTCCCTCCCTCCCTATGGCCCCTCCCTCCCTATGGCCCCTCCCTCCCTATGGCCCCTTCCTCCCTATGGCCACTCCCTCCCTATGGCCCCTCCCTCCCCACGGCAGCTAGCAGGTCTGTGAGTGGCTTGTTGTTCCAGCCCCAGGGTATTGTTTACACTGTGTTATACTGTGATGGGGCCAATTAGGGCTTGTTGTTCCAGCCCCAGGGTATTGTTTACACTGTGTTATACTGTGATGGGGCCAATTAGGGCTTGTTGTTCCAGCCCCAGGGTATTGTTTACACTGTGTTATACTGTGATGGGGCCAATTAGGGCTTGTTGTTCCAGCCCCAGGGTATTGTTTACACTGTGTTATACTGTGATGGGGCCAATTAGGGCTTGTTGTTCCAGCCCCAGGGTATTGTTTTCACTGTGTTATACTGTGATGGGGCCAATTAGGGCTTGTTGTTCCAGCCCCAGGGTATTGTTTACACTGTGTTGTACTGTGATGGGGCCAATTAGGGCTTGTTGTTCCAGCCCCAGGGTATTGTTTACACTGTGTTATACTGTGATGGGGCCAATTAGGGCTTGTTGTTCCAGCCCCAGGGTATTGTTTACACTGTGTTGTACTGTGATGGGGCCAATTATTTCATTGTCATTGTGTGGAACAGGAGGCCCCAGGGAAACAGTATATTTACACTGAGTGTACAAAACATTATGAACACCTGCTCTTTCCATGACAGACTGACCAGGTGAAAGCTTTGATCCCTTATTGATGTCACCTGTTAAATCCACTTCAGTCAGTGTAGATGAAGGGGAGGAGACAGGTTGAAAAATGATTTTTAACTGAGACATGGATTGTGTTTGTGTTCTGCCTTTGAACGGCGTATGGTAGCAGGTGAACAGCGTATGGTAGGAGGTGAACAGCGTATGGTAGCAGGTGAACAGCGTATGGTAGCAGGTGAACAGCGTATGGTAGCAGGTGAACAGCGTATGGTGGCAGGTGAACAGCGTATGGTGGCAGGTGAACAGCGTATGGAAGCAGGTGAACAGCGTATGGTAGCAGGTGAACAGCGTATGGTAGCAGGTGAACAGCGTATGGTGGCAGGTGAACAGCGTATGGTGGCAGGTGAACAGCGTATGGTAGCAGGTGAACAGCGTATGGTAGCAGGTGAAGAGCGTATGGTAGCAGGTGAAGAGCGTATGGTAGCAGGTGAACGGCGTATGGTAGCAGGTGCCTTTGAACAGCGTATGGTAGCAGGTGAACAGCGTATGGTAGCAGGTGAACAGCGTATGGTAGCAGGTGAACAGCATATGGTAGCAGGTGAACAGCGTATGGTAGCAGGTGCCTTTGACCAGCGTATGGTAGCAGGTGAACAGCGTATGGTAGCAGGTGAACAGCGTATGGTAGCAGATGAACAGCGTATGGTAGCAGGTGAACAGCGTATGGTAGCAGGTGAACAGCATATGGTAGCAGGTGAACAGAGTATGGTAGCAGGTGAACAGCGTATGGTAGCAGGTGAACAGCGTATGGTAGCAGGTGAACAGCGTATGGTAGCAGGTGAACAGCGTATGGTAGCAGGTGAACAGCGTATGGTAGAGGTGTCTTTGAACAGCGTATGGTAGCAGGTGAACAGCGTATGGTAGCAGGTGCCTTTGAACGGCGTATGGAAGCAGGTGAACAGCGTATGGTAGCAGGTGTCTTTGAACGGCGTATGGTAGCAGGTGAACAGCGTATGGTAGCAGGTGTCTTTGAACAGCGTATGGTAGCAGGTGAACAGCGTATGGTAGCAGGTGTCTTTGAACGGCGTATGGTAGCAGGTGAACAGCGTATGGTAGCAGGTGAACAGCGTATGGTAGCAGGTGAACAGCGTATGGTAGCAGGTGAACAGAGTATGGTAGCAGGTGAACAGAGTATGGTAGCAGGTGAACAGCGTATGGTAGCAGGTGTCTTTGAACAGCGTATGGTAGCAGGAGTCTTTGAACGGCGTATGGTAGCAGGTGAACAGAGTATGGTAGCAGGTGAACAGCGTATGGTAGCAGGTGTCTTTGAACGGCGTATGGCAGCAGGTGAACAGAGTATGGTAGCCGGTGAACAGAGTATGGTAGCAGGTGAACAGAGTATGGTAGCAGGTGAACAGAGTATGGTAGCAGGTGAACAGCGTATGGTAGCAGGTGAACAGCGTATGGTAGCAGGTGAACAGCGTATGGTAGCAGGTGAACAGAGTATGGTAGCAGGTGAACAGCGTATGGTAGCAGGTGAACAGCGTATGGTAGCAGGTGAACAGCGTATGGTAGCAGGTGTCTTTGAACAGCGTATGGTAGCAGGTGAACAGCGTATGGTAGCAGGTGCCTTTGAACGGCGTATGGAAGCAGGTGAACAGCGTATGGTAGCAGGTGTCTTTGAACGTGTTTGTGTTCTGCCTTTGAACAGCGTATGGTCTTTGAACGTGTTTGTGTTCTGCCTTTGAACAGCGTATGGTAGCAGGTGAACAGCGTATGGTAGCAGGTGAACAGAGTATGGTAGCAGGTGAACAGCGTATGGTAGCAGGTGAACAGCGTATGGTAGCAGGTGAACAGCGTATGGTAGCAGGTGAACAGCGTATGGTAGCAGGTGTCTTTGAACAGCGTATGGTAGCAGGTGAACAGCGTATGGTAGCAGGTGAACAGCGTATGGTAGCAGGTGAACAGCGTATGGTAGCAGGTGTCTTTGAACGGCGTATGGTAGCAGGTGAACAGCGTATGGTAGCAGGTGTCTTTGAACGGCGTATGGTAGCAGGTGAACAGCGTATGGTAGCAGGTGAACAGCGTATGGTAGCAGGTGAACAGCGTATGGTAGCAGGTGCCGGGCGCAGCGGTTTGAGTGTGTCAAGAACTGCAACGCTGCTGGGTTTTTCACACTCAACAGTTTCCCTGTGTGTATCAAGAATGGTCCACCACCCAAAGGACATCCAGCCTTCTGGTGTCCAAGGTAACCAGAGCAGGCAAATCACGCACACACACACGCACGCACGCACACACACACACACTGTTGCTATGGAGCTGGTTGTATTCACTGGGGATAATGCTGCTGTTGCTATGGAGCTGGTTGTATTCATTGGGGCTAATGCTGCTGTTGCTATGGAGCTGGTTGTATTCACTGGGGCTAATGCTGCTGTTGCTATGGAGCTGGTTGTATTCACTGGGGCTAATGCTGCTGTTGCTATGGAGCTGGTTGTATTCACTGGGGCTAATGCTGCTGTTGCTATGGAGCTGGTTGTATTCACTGGGGCTAATGCTGCTGTTGCTATGGAGCTGGTTGTATTCACTGGGGCTAATGCTGCTGTTGCTATGGAGCTGGTTGTATTCCCTGGGGCTAATGTTGCTGTTGCTATGGAGCTGGTTGTATTCACTGGGGCTAATGCTGCTGTTGCTATGGAGCTGGTTGTATTCACTGGGGCTAATGCTGCTGTTGCTATGGAGCTGGTTGTATTCACTGGGGCTAATGCTGCTGTTGCTATGGAGCTGGTTGTATTCACTGGGGCTAATGCTGCTGTTGCTATGGAGCTGGTTGTATTCACTGGGGCTAATGCTGCTGTTGCTATGGAGCTGGTTGTATTCACTGGGGCTAATGCTGCTGTTGCTATGGAGCTGGTTGTATTCACTGGGGCTAATGCTGCTGTTGCTATGGAGTGGTTGTATTCACTGGGGCTAATGCTGCTGTTGCTATGGAGCTGGTTGTATTCACTGGGGCTAATGCTGCTGTTGCTAAGAGAGGTAGATATGATTTAAAGACTCAGGTTGACATGTTAATGACCAAAGTGTACACTGTGAGAGATTCTGACTAAAGTATAAAGTTCAAAGTTAGTTCTATAAATGCTTAGTCGGTAGGTAAACGTTAGATATAAATGCGAGTTCTTGGACTGCCCAAAGTGAGCCAGCTAGATAGATCTTACTGAGGCACAGTATGTACGTGTGTAAACAGAGTAGATGTCCCAGCAGACAGACATACAAAGGACCAGCCAGCCAGAGACAGCCAGAAACATGAAGTATAAAGCAGATTTTAAAACTCACTGAGGTAGAAGTGGAAGCAGAGTAGATGTCCCAGCAGCAGAGCAGAGAGCAGGCCCAGGGCGATGGTGATGCCAGCCAGGACAGGGATGACTGGACCTGCTGTGGAGACCGGAGCCACGGGCAGGAAAACAAACCACACCACCGTCTCATTGTTCACTGTGAGGAGGACAAGACGGGGACATCAGAACAGACTTCAGGAGTGGACACATATAGTAAAATCTCTCACTCTCTAATAATAAAGCTGATAGATTGATTGATTTACCTTGAAAGTGTTTATCACTGCGCAGCTTTGAGGGATCCAAGAAGAACTCGATGAAGATGTAACTGGCGATGGCCACCACCAGGAAAACACCCAGCAGAGCAGAGATCACACTGTTCAGGAAGAGCCTGGGGTAGAGAGAGGGGATAGGGTACATGAACACAGAGATACCACTGTTCAGGAAGAGCCTGGGGTAGAGAGAGGGGATAGGGTACATGAACACAGAGATACCACTGTTCAGGAAGAGCCTGGGGTAGAGAGAGGGGATAGGGTACATGAACACAGAGATACCACTGTTCAGGAAGAGCCTGGGGTAGAGAGAGGGGATAGGGTACATGAACACAGAGATACCACTGTTCAGGAAGAGCCTGGGGTAGAGAGAGGGGATAGGGTACATGAACACAGAGATACCACTGTTCAGGAAGAGCCTGGGGTAGAGAGAGAGGATAGGGTACATGAACACAGAGATACCACTGTTCAGGAAGAGCCTGGGGTAGAGAGAGAGGATAGGGTACATGAACACAGAGATACCACTGTTCAGGAAGAGCCTGGGGTAGAGAGAGGGGATAGGTTAGGGTACATGAACACAGAGATCACACTGTTCAGGAAGAGCCTGGGGTAGAGAGAAGGGATAGGGTACATGAACACAGAGATACCACTGTTCAGGAAGAGCCTGGGGTAGAGAGAGGGGATAGGGTACATGAACACAGAGATACCACTGTTCAGGAAGAGCCTGGGGTAGAGAGAGGGGATAGGGTACATGAACACAGAGATACCACTGTTCAGGAAGAGCCTGGGGTAGAGAGAGAGGGGATAGGGTACATGAACACAGAGATACCACTGTTCAGGAAGAGCCTGGGGTAGAGAGAGAGGATAGGGTACATGAACACAGAGATACCACTGTTCAGGAAGAGCCTGGGGTAGAGAGAGGGGATAGGGTACATGAACACAGAGAGGGAATGATGGGAGGTTAGGATATGATATATTGTCTATACCAGCTATACTAGTGAAGGGTGAAAAAGCTTTGAGCATATTCAGGCACTATGGCTAGTTACATACGTTGAAGTGAACACTATGGCTAGTTACATACGTTGAAGTGAACACTATGGCTAGTTACATACGTTGAAGTGAACACTATGGCTAGTTACATACGTTGAAGTGAACACTATGGCTAGTTACATACGTTGAAGTGAACACTATGGCTAGTTACATACGTTGAAGTGAACACTATGGCTAGTTACATACGTTGAAGTGAACACTATGGCTAGTTACATACGTTGAAGTGAACACTATGGCTAGTTACATACGTTGAAGTGAACACTATGGCTAGTTACATACGTTGAAGTGAACACTATGGCTAGTTACATACGTTGAAGTGAACACTATGGCTAGTTACATACGTTGAAGTGAACACTATGGCTAGTTACATACGTTGAAGTGAACACTATGGCTAGTTACATACGTTGAAGTGAACACTATGGCTAGTTACATACGTTGAAGTGAACACTATGGCTAGTTACATACTTTGAAGTGAACACTATGGCTAGTTACATACGTTGAAGTGAACACTATGGCTAGTTACATACGTTGAAGT
Source organism: Salmo salar (assembly GCF_965601325.2). NCBI lineage: Eukaryota > Metazoa > Chordata > Actinopteri > Salmoniformes > Salmonidae > Salmo > Salmo salar. Next base: position 52,421,101 of record NC_138316.1, on the reverse strand, counting down.
GAACACTATGGCTAGTTACATACGTTGAAGTGAACACTATGGCTAGTTACATACGTTGAAGTGAACACTATGGCTAGTTACATACGTTGAAGTGAACACTATGGCTAGTTACATACGTTGAAGTGAACACTATGGCTAGTTACATACGTTGAAGTGAACACTATGGCTAGTTACATACGTTGAAGTGAACACTATGGCTAGTTACATACTTTGAAGTGAACACTATGGCTAGTTACATACGTTGAAGTGAACACTATGGCTAGTTACATACTTTGAAGTGAACACTATGGCTAGTTACATACTTTGAAGTGAACACTATGGCTAGTTACATACGTTGAAGTGAACACTATGGCTAGTTACATACTTTGAAGTGAACAAGGGAAGCTTTTCCCACTGACTTATTCAGTCAGGAGACAAACAATCAGTCCTAGTAGTGTGGTAGCTGAAGGTCATGAGAGACGAGGACTTCAGTGACAGTCTATCAACGGACAAGATACTTTCATTACAGATAAACACAGTGTTGTTATGATGCTGTGAAACACGAGCAGTACTCTGTGTTACGACCTAAAGTCACCAAGGAGAGCATTCTAACCTTCAGGTCTAAAGTCACCAAGGAGAGCATTCTAACCTTCAGGTCTAAAGTCACCAAGGAGAGCATTCTAACCTTCAGGTCTAAAGTCACCAAGGAGAGCATTCTAACCTTCAGGTCTAAAGTCACCAAGGAGAGCATTCTAACCTTCTGGTCTAAAGTCACCAAGGAGAGCATTCTAACCTTCGAGCCTAAAGTCACCAAGGAGAGCATTCTAACCTTCAGGTCTAAAGTCACCAAGGAGAGCATTCTAACCTTCAGGTCTTAAGTCACCAAGGAGAGCATTCTAACCTTCTGGTCTAAAGTCACCAAGGAGAGCATTCTAACCTTCAGGCCTAAAGTCACCAAGGAGAGCATTCTAACCTTCAGGTCTAAAGTCACCAAGGAGAGCATTCTAACCTTCAGGTCTAAAGTCACCAAGGAGAGCATTCTAACCTCCTGGCCTAAAGTCACCAAGGAGAGCATTCTAACCTTCAGGTCTAAAGTCACCAAGGAGAGTATTCTAACCTTCAGGTCTAAAGTCACCAAGGAGAGCATTCTAACCTTCAGGTCTAAAGTCACCAAGGAGAGCATTCTAACCTTCGAGCCTAAAGTCACCAAGGAGAGCATTCTAACCTTCAGGTCTAAAGTCACCAAGGAGAGCATTCTAACCTTCAGGTCTTAAGTCACCAAGGAGAGCATTCTAACCTTCAGGTCTAAAGTCACCAAGGAGAGCATTCTAACCTTCAGGCCTAAAGTCACCAAGGAGAGCATTCTAACCTTCAGGCCTAAAGTCACCAAGGAGAGCATTCTAACCTTCAGGTCTAAAGTCACCAAGGAGAGCATTCTAACCTTCAGGTCTAAAGTCACCAAGGAGAGCATTCTAACCTTCTGGTCTAAAGTCACCAAGGATAGCATTCTAACCTCCTGGCCTAAAGTCACCAAGGATAGCATTCTAACCTCCTGGCCTAAAGTCACCAAGGAGAGCATTCTAACCTTCAGGTCTAAAGTCACCAAGGATAGCATTCTAACCTTCAGGTCTAAAGTCACCAAGGAGAGCATTCTAACCTTCAGGTCTAAAGTCACCAAGGAGAGCATTCTAACCTTCAGGCCTAAAGTCACCAAGGAGAGCATTCTAACCTTCTGGTCTAAAGTCACCAAGGAGAGCATTCTAACCTTCAGGCCTAAAGTCACCAAGGAGAGCATTCTAACCTTCAGGTCTAAAGTCACCAAGGAGAGCATTCTAACCTTCAGGTCTAAAGTCACCAAGGAGAGCATTCTAACCTTCAGGTCTAAAGTCACCAAGGAGAGCATTCTAACCTTCAGGTCTAAAGTCACCAAGGAGAGCATTCTAACCTTCAGGCCTAAAGTCACCAAGGAGAGCATTCTAACCTTCAGGTCTTAAGTCACCAAGGAGAGCATTCTAACCTTCAGGTCTAAAGTCACCAAGGAGAGCATTCTAACCTTCAGGCCTAAAGTCACCAAGGAGAGCATTCTAACCTTCGAGCCTAAAGTCACCAAGGAGAGCATTCTAACCTTCAGGTCTAAAGTCACCAAGGAGAGCATTCTAACCTTCAGGTCTTAAGTCACCAAGGAGAGCATTCTAACCTTCAGGTCTAAAGTCACCAAGGAGAGCATTCTAACCTTCAGGCCTAAAGTCACCAAGGAGAGCATTCTAACCTTCAGGTCTAAAGTCACCAAGGAGAGCATTCTAACCTTCAGGTCTAAAGTCACCAAGGAGAGCATTCTAACCTTCAGGTCTAAAGTCACCAAGGAGAGCATTCTAACCTTCAGGCCTAAAGTCACCAAGGAGAGCATTCTAACCTTCAGGTCTAAAGTCACCAAGGATAGCATTCTAACCTCCTGGCCTAAAGTCACCAAGGATAGCATTCTAACCTTCAGGTCTAAAGTCACCAAGGAGAGCATTCTAACCTTCAGGTCTAAAGTCACCAAGGAGAGCATTCTAACCTTCAGGTCTAAAGTCACCAAGGAGAGCATTCTAACCTTCAGGCCTAAAGTCACCAAGGAGAGCATTCTAACCTTCAGGTCTAAAGTCACCAAGGAGAGCATTCTAACCTTCAGGTCTAAAGTCACCAAGGAGAGCATTCTAACCTTCAGGTCTAAAGTCACCAAGGAGAGCATTCTAACCTCCTGGCCTAAAGTCACCAAGGAGAGCATTCTAACCTTCAGGCCTAAAGTCACCAAGGAGAGCATTCTAACCTTCAGGTCTAGGACACATCTCGTTTTATCGTAGCGCTTTAGTCACAAAAAACAATACAAATGTGGCCATTATTCACTTGTTTTTTTCCCAAGCTCATTTGAAATGGAAAAACGTAGCTAACATGCTGACCAACGAGCGTCTGCGTAGCCAGGCGCTAAAATAAAACTTTGTTGAATCAGCTAAACCTGCCCAATGCTAAACCTGCCCAAAGCTAAACCTGCCCAATGCTAAACCTGCCCAATGCTAAACCTGCCCAAAGCTAAACCTGCCCAATGCTAAACCTGCCCAATGCTAAACCTGCCCAATGCTAAACCTGCCCAAAGCTAAACCTGCCCAAAGCTAAACCTGCCCAATGCTAAACCGGCCCAAAGCTAAACCTGCCCAATGCTAAACCTGCCCAATGCTAAACCTGCCCAAAGCTAAACCTGCCCAATGCTAAACCTGCCCAAAGCTAAACCTGCCCAATGCTAAACCTGCCCAATGCTAAACCTGCCCAATGCTAAACTTGCCCAATGCTAAACTTGCCCAATGCTAAACCTGCCCAATGCTAAACCTGCCCAATGCTAAACTTGCCCAATGCTAAACCTGCCCAATGCTAAACCTGCCCAACATGTCAACTCTGGTGTGATGCTGACTGGTAAACACAGAGGAGCTGGTCCAGGACTAACTCTGGTGTGATGCTTACTGGTAAACACACAGGAGCTGGTCTAGGACTAACTCTGGTGTGATGCTGACTGGTAAACACAGAGGAGCTGGTCTAGGACTAACTCTGGTGTGATGCTGACTGGGTAACACAGAGGAGCTGGTCCAGGACTAACTCTGGTGTGATGCTGACTGGTAAACACAGAGGAGCTGGTCCAGGACTAACTCTGGTGTGATGCTGACTGGTAAACACACAGGAGCTGGTCTAGGACTAACTCTGGTGTGATGCTGACTGGGTAACACAGAGCAGCTGGTCCAGGACTAACTCTGGTGTGATGCTGACTGGTAAACACAGAGGAGCTGGTCCAGGACTAACTCTGGTGTGATGCTTACTGGTAAACACAGAGGAGCTGGTCTAGGACTAACTCTGGTGTGATGCTGACTGGGTAACACAGAGGAGCTGGTCTAGGACGAACTCTGGTGTGATGCTGACTGGTAAACACAGAGGAGCTGGTCTAGGACTAACTCTGGTGTGATGCTGACTGGGTAACACAGAGGAGCTGGTCCAGGACTAACTCTGGTGTGATGCTGACTGGTGAACACAGAGGAGCTGGTCTAGGACTAACTCTGGTGTGATGCTGACTGGTAAACACAGAGGAGCTGGTCTAGGACTAACTCTGGTGTGATGCTGACTGGTGAACACAGAGGAGCTGGTCTAGGACTAACTCTGGTGTGATGCTGACTGGTAAACACAGAGCAGCTGGTCTAGGACTAACTCTGGTGTGATGCTGACTGGTAAACACAGAGGAGCTGGTCTAGGACTAACTCTGGTGTGATGCTGACTGGGTAACACAGAGGAGCTGGTCCAGGACTAACTCTGGTGTGATGCTGACTGGGTAACACAGAGGAGCTGGTCCAGGACTAACTCTGGTGTGATGCTGACTGGTAAACACAGAGGAGCTGGTCTAGGACTAACTCTGGTGTGATGCTGACTGGTGAACACAGAGGAGCTGGTCTAGGACTAACTCTGGTGTGATGCTGACTGGTAAACACAGAGCAGCTGGTCTAGGACTAACTCTGGTCTGATGCTGACTGGGTAACACAGAGGAGCTGGTCTGTTTTGCTTTATTAAGGGTGTCAATAATTTCAGACCCCGCTCTATACAACCTATACTGTGGTGAGATAGAGATGGAGAAAGAGATAGAGAGATTATGTATATATATATATATATATATATATATATATATATATATATATATATATATATATATATATATATATATATATAGATATAGCTATATATATATATATCTATAGATATATATAGATATATATAGATATAGAAGAACAAAAAGATAGATACTGACCAGTAATTCCTGCTCCCCACACAGTTGTTGAGCCACCTGCAGTGATGGTCAAAGCTAGCAACACACTTGTTACAGGCACTGCAGTGTTTGGATTTGGGGCCCCTGCAACACACCACACACGTCTCAGCAGAGGATAGAAACACATATTCATACACAATGTGACTGGCCCTGAGCATTACAGACCCCCAGGGCAGGGGTCACCATATGAGCAGGTAGTTATGGGCTGCTAGGCTTATGGCTGTTTCTCCTCACTCATGACAGATGAAACATTATGTTGACCTGCTGCCTGGCCAGCCTGAAGGTATAATCAAATATAGATGTAAACAGAGAACATCCCTGGTCATCCCTACTGCCTCTGATCTGGAGGACTCACTAAACAGAGAACATCCCTGGTCATCCCTACTGCCTCTGATCTGGAGGACTCACTAAACAGAGAACATCCCTGGTCATCCCTACTGCCTCTGATCTGGAGGACTCACTAAACAGAGAACATCCCTGGTCATCCCTACTGCCTCTGATCTGGAGGACTCACTAAACAGAGAACTTCCCTGGTCATCCCTACTGCCTCTGATTTGGAGGACTCACTAAACAGAGAACATCCCTGGTCATCCCTACTGCCTCTGATCTGGAGGACTCACTAAACAGAGAACATCCCTGGTCATCCCTACTGCCTCTGATCTGGAGTACTCACTAAACAGAGAACATCCCTGGTCATCCCTACTGCCTCTGATCTGGAGGACTCACTAAACAGAGAACATCCCTGGTCATCCCTACTGCCTCTGATCTGGAGGACTCACTAAACAGAGAACATCCCTGGTCATCCCTACTGTCTCTGATCTGGAGGACTCACTAAACAGAGAACATCCCTGGTCATCCCTACTGCCTCTGATCTGGAGGACTCACTAAACAGAGAACATCTCTGGTCATCTCTACTGCCTCTGATCTGGTGGACTCACTAAACAGAGAACATCCCTGGTCATCCCTACTGCCTCTGATCTGGAGGACTCACTAAACAGAGAACATCCCTGGTCATCCCTACTGCCTCTGATCTGGAGGACTCACTAAACAGAGAACATCCCTGGTCATCCCTACTGCCTCTGATCTGGAGGACTCACTAAACAGAGAACATCCCTGGTCATCCCTACTGTCTCTGATCTGGAGGACTCACTAAACAGAGAACATCCCTGGTCATCCCTACTGCCTCTGATCTGGAGGACTCACTAAACAGAGAACATCCCTGGTCATCCCTACTGCCTCTGATCTGGAGGACTCACTAAACAGAGAACATCCCTGGTCATCCCTA
>NC_138316.1:52400000-52407500 GCF_965601325.2 Salmo salar | reverse complement strand
AGCTGGCTAGCATGCCTACCATATCAGCATCATTATCTCTGCTCTGTAGCTAGCTGGCTAGCATGCCTACCATATCAGCATCATTATCTCTGCTCTGTAGCTAGCTGGCTAGCATGCCTACCATATCAGCATCATTATCTCTGCTCTGTAGCTAGCTGGCTAGCATGCCTACCATATCAGCATCATTATCTCTGCTCTGTAGCTAGCTGGCTAGCATGCCTACCATATCAGCATCATTATCTCTGCTCTGTAGCTAGCTGGCTAGCATGCCTACCATATCAGCATCATTATCTCTGTACTGTAGCTAGCTGGCTTGCATGCCTACCATATCAGCATCATTATCTCTGCTCTGTAGCTAGCTGGCTAGCATGCCTACCATATCAGCATCATTATCTCTGCTCTGTAGCTAGCTGGCTAGCATGCCTACCATATCAGCATCATTATCTCTGCTCTGTAGCTAGCTGGCTAGCATGCCTACCATATCAGCATCATTATCTCTGCACTGTAGCTAGCTGGCTAGCATGCCTACCATATCAGCATCATTATCTCTGTACTGTAGCTAGCTGGCTTGCATGCCTACCATATCAGCATCATTATCTCTGCTCTGTAGCTAGCTGGCTAGCATGCCTACCATATCAGCATCATTATCTATGCTCTGTAGCTAGCTGGCTAGCATGCCTACCATATCAGCATCATGATCTCTGCTCTGTAGCTAGCTGGCTTGCATGCCTACCATATCAACATCATTATCTCTGCTCTGTAGCTAGCTGGCTTGCATGCCTACCATATCAGCATCATTATCTCTGCTCTGTAGCTAGCTAGCAATCCTACCATATCAGCGTCATTATCTCTGTAGCTAGCTAGCAAGCAAGCCTAACGTTATCATATCAGCACCATTATCTTGATTGTAGACATAAGAACAAAAGCACCATCCCGTTATAAAAGGGAAGCTGATCATAATTGTAGGCTTGTGACTGAGTGACTCACCTTTTCAGTGCGGGTTGAATCGACTAGGGACGCTGCTGAGGGCTGTTCTTCTTAACCAAATCATTTCACAATGGGATCACAACAAGGCAGGTCGGCGGTTATCTTTCCTCCAGGGTGTCTGCTATACTCCAGCAGCAGGGTCCCATACCTTGCTTCAGCATGAATACCAGCCATTGTTTTTAACTAGCTAGCTAGCTGCACATAGGTTCTGCACACCATACAGAGGCAATCAGCCAACCCTCCTCCTCAAAGGAATTCAAGTCAGTAGGGCGTAAAAACATATGCCGTGGTGGGGATAGAACTTACTAGTTAAGCTTCCTAGCTTCTAATTCAGCACCATGCGATTTGTTTTAGGCTAGTAAGCTAACTTAGCTAATTGCTATTTGCTAGCTATCTTAAAGAAAGCAAAGGTAACGTTAGTTAACTGCCGGGGATCTGTTAGCTCTGTAGCTAACCGCTAATAACGGACTGTAACAGTCACTAGCCTGGCAATGTGGCATCAGTAAGCTCAGCCAGCGACGTTAGCTTGTTAAAAAAAAGACAAAGATTCCAAGAAAAATATCAAATCACGAAACACCAAAAGCTACCACCAAATTGAGTTATACTATTTTCATCTTAAATGGTAACGTATTTTAACCAGATAACGGCTAATAGCGGTACCTTTCGGGTAGCCTTTGAGTTGGTTCCTGTAAAAATCCCTGGTTTCCCTGGTAACGACCCAGATCCCCGTTCTGATTGGTCGTAGCTGGAGTCGCCTCCACAGGGACCTCTAGTGGTCATGTTATGCAACACGCTCGTCCTGTACCTGTTTCCCCAATGCTTTCCACAATGCTTTCCCCAATGCTTTCCCCAATGCTTTCCACAATGCTTTCCCCAATGCTTTCCACAATGCTTTCCCCAATGCTTTCCACAATGCTTTCCACAATGCTTTCCCCAATGCTTTCCCCAATGCTTTCCCCAATGCTTTCCACAATGCTTTCCACAATGCTTTCCCCAATGCTTTCCACAATGCTTTCCCCAATGCTTTCCACAATGCTTTCCCCAATGCTTTCCACAATGCTTTCCCCAATGCTTTCCACAATGCTTTCCACAATGCTTTCCCCAATGCTTTCCCCAATGCTTTCCACAATGCTTTCCACAATGCTTTCCCCAATGCTTTCCACAATGCTTTCCCCAATGCTTTCCACAATGCTTTCCCCAATGCTTTCCCCAATGCTTTCCACAATGCTTTCCACAATGCTTTCCACAATGCTTTCCACAATGCTTTCCCCAATGCTTTCCACAATGCTTTCCACAATGCTTTCCCCAATGCTTTCCACAATGCTTTCCCCAATGCTTTCCCCAATGCTTTCCCCAATGCTTTCCCCAATGCTTTCCACAATGCTTTCCACAATGCTTTCACAGCCGAGCTACAGGTGCAGCCGAGCCAGGGACCTCTAGTGGTCATGTCATGCAACACGCTCGTCCTGTACCTGTTTCACCAATGCTTTCCACAATGCTTTCACAGCTGAGCTACAGGTGCAGCCGAGCCAGGTAGCTATGCATTGATTCAGCACTAGACTTTTGTATATTAATGTACAAAACTGAAAACAGTATAAATATCTTTACTTTTTTCAATGTGTAGAGCTGATTTAAAGCCACAAATCTGTAAGATGTGCTGTACCAATCAAAGAGTGGCACTGACAAAACATATTTTTTTATTTTATTTATTTTATTTCACCTTTATTTAACCAGGTAGGCTAGTTGAGAACAAGTTCTCATTTACAATTGCGACCTGGCCAAGATAAAGCAAAGCAGTTCGACAACATGGAAGTGGGTGAGTGCTATCGTCCCATGGTTTCTCTCGATTCACCCGGCTCCAGGATAGATTTGGACTCTTCAAACATACCCAAGCCGCTATATGCGAACCCTGACTTTGCTTCTGGTACGCAAGCTGTTTTCATTAGTTCCCCACATCCAGTGCAAGCGGGAGGGATTGTTAATTCCGCTACCGAACTGCCCCTAATCAAAACGGCCTAAACCCAGCTGTCAGAAAACACAGAAAATTTTACTTTTTTCAATGTGTCAATCACTCTCGAGTCATCTGGGACCCACGGGCTAAGCCCAAGAGACTACTAGGAGGGCACTTGAACATTCGTAGTGTCATTCCAAAAAGTGATAAAATTCAACATCTACTCACAGACTCCAACCTTGACTTCCTCTGCCTCTCAGAGACATGGCTCCATACAAACTCTCCATGTGCTGCTTTGATTGTGCCTGGCTACAATGTTTTCAGGAGAGACAGGATTGAAGGAAGAGGAGGGGGTCTGATGATTTACATTAAAGAACATATCCGATGTAAACAAATTGAGTGGTCATGTGATAATGAACTAGAATGTATTGGCCTGAACGTTACACTGTCTCCCCAAATGTCCTTTACCCTAATTGGAATGTATAGACCACCTTCCACCAAAAGTGTGTTTTTTGATCAGTTTAATAACATGCTTAGGGATTGTGATTATGGGAAGGAGGTCATCTTAATGGGAGATTTTAATATTAATTATGAAGACAAGTCTTGTAGGAAAACCCTCAAACGGATCACTAATACCTTTGACCTTACACAGCTCGTTAAAGGGCCAACCAGGGTGACTTGTTGCTCTAAAACACAGATTGATTTGGTGTTCAGTAATAAACCAGAGAGAGTGACTAAATCATTTAATATGGTTACTGGGCTATCTGATCATAATTTGACACTTATAGCCAGAAAGTTGTCTAAGAGCAGGTTTAAGCTCTCTACTGTTAGAAAGCCGGATCAACTAAGAATACCTAAGAGTGAATTAAACTATTTTGAAAAAGGAATTAATGGAATTAACTGGAATGATCTCTTGTCCTATACAGACGTGGAAGCTGATAGTGAGGTTTTTCAATCCACAATCCAGGCTACAATAAATGGTTTCCTAAAGAAAATCTAATCCAAACCTGGCCAAAAGAGCACTCTTCCTTGGCTAAATGGAGAAATTTGGAAATTGATGAAAGAACGAGATTATGCTCTAAAAACAGCCCTAAAATCCAAATTAGAGCATGACAGACGTAGGTTTACCATGTTGAGAAATAAGGTGATGAAAGAAATCAGACATGCCAAGGCAAACTTTTTTTATTAACATAATTGGTGAGGCAAAGGGAAATTCTAAATTGATCTGGGAGAATATAAAAAAGTTAACAGGGAAAGACCATAGTAACACCGCAAAAAGACTAGAAATCATGGTGAATAACAATCTAACACAGGATGCAGTCGAAATAGCAATAGCCTTCAATTCCTACTTTATTGACTCTGTCAGGGTACTGACACAGAACCCCTCCACTGGTTTATTGGGCTCAGTGCTAGTGAATGATGCTCAACCTGTCTTCATCATAAGGGAGGTTTCTGAGTCAGAGGTGAACAAGGTGATTAGCTCACTAAAGAACTCTAAAGCCAAAGATGTGTTTGGGCTGGACTCTACCTTTCTTAAAAACTACAAAGAGTCACTTATTGGCCCCATTACTAAGGTCACCAACACATCTATTGGTCTGGGGGTGTTTCCAAGGGTATGGAAGTCAGCCATAATAACGGTCATCTTTAAATCGGGCGACCCTGCTGATGTGAGTAACTACAGGCCCATTAGTATACTACCTGTAGTGTCGAAGGTTGTTGAAAAGTGTGTAGCAGAACAACTGATTTCCCACCTCAACAACAGCCCCTTCACATTACACTCCATGCAGTTTGGCTTCAGAGCGAAACACTCCACAGAAACGGCCAACTGCTTTCTTCTGGAAAATGTGAAGTCCAAGATGGACAAAGGGGGTGTTGTTGGGGCTGTGTTTCTGGACCTAAGGAAGGCTTTCGATACTGTTAACCATGAGATTCTCATCACAAAATTGTCCAAGTTCAACTTTTCCCCCAATGCCTTGAGATGGATGAAATCATACCTTGAAGGCAGAACTCAGTGTGTCAGAGTGAGCAATGAGCTGTCGCCCACTCTTAGCTATGATGTGGGCGTGCCCCAAGGGTCAATACTGGGGCCCCTCCTGTTCAGCTTGTACATTAATGATCTGCCTTCCGTCTGCACTGGGTCTGAAGTTGAAATGTATGCAGATGATACAGTGATATATGTGCAAAGAGCAAACAACAAGCTGCACAAGAACTCACTACTGTAATGGTCCAGGTTACAAAGTGGCTCAGTGACTCGTGTTTGCATCTCAATGTGAAAAAAACAGTTTGCATGTTCTTCACAAAGAGGGCAACAGATGCTACTGAGCCAGATGTCTATGTGTCAGGGGAGAAGCTCCAGGTGGTATCTGATTTTAAGTACCTTGGAATCATACTTGATTCCAACCTCTCTTTTAAAAAGCATGTGAAAAAGGTAATTCAAATAACCAAATTCAACCTAGCTAATTTCCGATTTATACGAAATTGTTTGACCACAGAGGTAGCAAAACTGTATTTCAAATCGATGATAGTCCCCCACTTAACATACTGCTTGACTAGTTGGACCCAAGCTTGCTATACAACATTAAAACCTATTCAGTCTGTCTACAAACAGGCTCTCAAAGTGCTCGATAGAAATCCCAATAGCCATCATCACTGTTACATCCTCAGAAAGCATGAGCTCCTGAGTTGGGAAAATCTTGTGCAATACACCGACGCATGTCTTGTATTCCAGATCCTAAATGGCCTAGCTCCCCCTCCACTCAGTACTTTTTGTAAAACAGAAAACCCAAACATATGGCAGCAGATCCACAAGGTCTGACGTGAGAGGTGACTGTATAGTTCCCTTAAGGAAAAGCACCTTTAGTAAATCTGCTTTCTCTGTGAGAGCTTCCCATGTCTGGAATACACTGCCATCAGACACACATAACTGCACCACATATCACACTTTCACAAAATGCATGAAGACATGGCTAAAGGTCAATCAGACTTGTGAACATAATCCCTAGCTGTGTATTGCCGCTTTCCATGTTGTCTGTTGTCTGTAGCTTGTGAGGTGTGGAAACACTTTGTTGTTTTTATGGATTTTGTCTTGTTGCTTTTTGTTCTATGTTGCTCTGTCTGTATGCTACATCTTGCTTGTCCTATGTTGCTCTGTCTGTATGCTACGTCTTGCTTGTCCTATGTTACTCTGTCTGTGTGCTACATCTTGCTTGTCCTATGTTGCTCTGTCTGTATGCTACGTCTTGCTTGTTCTATGTTGCTCTGTCTGTATGCTACATCTTGCTTGTCCTATGTTGCTCTGTCTGTATGCTACGTCTTGCTTGTCCTATGTTACTTTGCGTGTGCTCACTGTTCAATGATTGTCTATATTGTAATTGTTTTTGATAACCTGCCCAGGGACTGCGGTTGAAAATTAGCCGGCTGGCTAAAACCGGCACTTTTACTGAAACGTTGATTAATGTGCACTGTCCCTGTAAAAAATAAAATAAACTCAAACTCAAACAAACAACACAGAGTTACACATGGAGTAAAACAAACATACAGTCAATAATACAGTAGAAAAATAAGTCTATATACAATGTGAGCAAATGAGGTGAGATAAGGGAGGTAAAGGCAAAAAGTCCATGGTGGCGAAGGAAATACAATATAGCAAGTAAAACACTGGAATGGTAGATTTGTAGTGGAAGAAAGTGCAAAGTAGAAATAGAAATAATGGGGTGCGAAGGAGCAAAATAAATAAATAAATACAGTAGGGGAAGAGGTAGTTGTTTGGGCTAAATTGGTTGGACATGTACAGTATAACAAACAGTGGGGAAAATAACACTTACACTGCTTGAATGTTTAGTTTCTCCAGATACATAGGAGTCATCTGATGAGTCATTTGATGAGTCTCTTGTTCCACAAATGAATCAGTCTCCTTCTTACGTCATTGTAATGTAACAGAACGAACAGCAGAGGGAAGCAGTGGGTCATATATGCGAATATCCCGTCAGCAATTTATCCTGACTCAGCAACCTTTGGAGTTATTGGGACGCGATTGCACACTAGTTTAAAATATGAATGCATACAACATATGAAACATAATTATATTAGTCAATGTTGCGAGTGAGCGATATCAGGTAATATTCTATATTTCAATGTTTTCTGGAATTGTAATGTCTAGAGTTAAAGACATGCTCTGAATGCACCAATTTGTAAGTCTCTCTGGATAAGAGCGTCTGCTAAATGACGTAAATGTCAAATGTTCTGGAACTTTGGTCGACTACCAAGTATTGTTTAAAAACCCAGTGGTGAAAAAAAAAGTACTCAATTGTGGTACTTGAGTAAATGTATAAATACCTAAATAGAAAATGACTCAAGTAAAAAGTTCAAGTTAAAATACTACTTGAGTAAAAGTCTAAAAGTATTTGTTTTTAAAATATACTTACGTATCAAAAGTAAATGTAAAAAATATTAAATCATTTCAAATTCCTTATATTAAGCAAAGCAGATGGCAACATTGGGTGTACTTTTGGGTGTCAGGGGAAAATGTATTGGAGTAAAAAGTACATGACTTTCTTTAGGAA
>NC_138316.1:52375000-52395000 GCF_965601325.2 Salmo salar | reverse complement strand
ATCTGGCTGCTCAGGGCTGGATAGAGCCTGTTGGATAGCGGATGGATGGGTGGTTATCTGGCTGCTCGGGGCTGTTCAGGGTTAAAGCTACTTCCCAAATGGTCAGAAATAGGCACACTGCTGTATATAGTAATTAGGGTGCTGTTTGGGACGTAGTATTAATCTGGAAGGTAATGAAGGGGCCTTTCTCTCTCTCTCTCTCTCTCTCTCCGATGGAAAGTTTACAGCTCTCTCTCTGATGGAAAGTTTACAGCTCTCTCTCTCTCTCTCCGATGTAAAGTTTACAGCTCTCTCCCCGATGTAAAGTTTACAGCTCTCTCTCCGATGGAACGTTTACAGCTCTCTCCCTCTCCGATCCGATGGAAAGTTTACAGCTCTCTCTCTCTCCGATCTGATGGAAAGTTTACAGCTCCCTCTCTCCCCGTTGGAAAGTTTACACCTCTATCTCTCTCCGATCCGATGGAAAGTTTACAGCTCTCTCTCTCTCCCCGATGTAAAGTTTACAGCTCTCTCCCTCTCCGATCTGATGGAAAGTTTACAGCTCTCTCCCTCTCCAATCCAAAGGAAAGTTTACAGCACTCTCTCTCTCGCTCTCTCCGATGGAACGTTTACAGCTCTCTCTCTCTCCGATCTGATGGAAAGTTTACAGCTCTCTCTCCGATGGAAAGTTTACAGCTCTCTCTTTCACATGGGAGGGGGAGGTCTTCTTCGGCACTATGGCAGAGGTGCACATAATACACACACACACACACACACACACACACACACACACACACACACACACACACACACACACACACACACACACACACACACACACACACACACACAGAGTTTGGATTTGAGGGGGGAGTTGCTGGGTTCCATAAAGGTTGAGTCTTTCCTATCAGAGTCTCTCCACTCCCACGGGGCTGTAGAGAGCAGATCAAAGCTGTGTCCCAAATGGCACCCTACTCCCTAGGTTTTCTGGTCAAAGGTAGTGCACTATATAGGGAATAGGGTGCCATTTGTGTCACTGACCAGAACTCCCACCAGGCTTGGCGCCAACACCTCTGTTTTGGTGGCTGAATTGCTCAATGTAATTGGAAACCTAACATCACATACAAATACAGTTGATTTTCATCAGAAGAGATGTCAAAAGCACTAAAAGTAGCAGGAACTAAAATGAAATGTCTTATGAAAGACATTTCCCTATGGGTCCCAATGGGTCCTGGTCCACAGTAGTGCTCTGTTGAGAGAAAGGCCTGTTCCCTATGGGTCCTGGTCCACAGTAGTGCTCTGTTGAGAGAAAGGCTTGTTCCCTATGGGTCCTGGTCTACAGCAGTGCTCTGTTGAGAGAAAGGCTTGTTCCCTATGGGTCCTGGTCCACAGCAGTGCTCTGTTGAGAGAAAGGCCTGTTCCCTATGGGTCCTGGTCAGAAGTAGTGCTCTGTTGAGAGAAAGGCCTGTTCCCTATGGGTCCTGGTCCACAGCAGTGCTCTGTTGAGAGAAAGGCCTGTTCCCTATGGGTCCTGGTCAGAAGTAGTGCTCTGTTGAGAGAAAGGCTTGTTCCCTATGGGTCCTGGTCTACAGCAGTGCTCTGTTGAGAGAAAGGCTTGTTCCCTATGGGTCCTGGTCAGAAGTAGTGCTCTATATAGATATAGTTCCCAGAACATTGGTTAGGTTGCGGCAAATGTTCTCATAACACAAAAACTCTCCGGTCGTGCTGATAATTATAAAATGTTTGTATAAAACATTCTCCTGACGTTGCAAGAACATTCCCAGACCACATTCTTTTATCTGTTCTTAAAAGGTTCCCACAATGTTTCATTAGGTTCCCAAAACACTAAAACTGTCCAGTTGTATTGACATTAAGATAATGTTTCTATCAGGGTTATAGATCGGGGCTTACTGAGTTCTTTAAAGTTTCCGAGAACATTTAATTAAAAATCGAATCAAATCTAATTTTATTAGTCACATACACATGGTTAGCAGATGTTAATGAGAGTGTAGCGAAATGCTTGTGCTTCTAGTTCCCGACAGTGCAGCAATATCTAACAAAGTAATCTAACAATTTCACAACAACTACCTAATATACACAAATCTAAGTAAAGGAATGGAATAAGAATATATGTTGTGGGAACAGTGTGGACACATTTACAAGAGATAAGTTCCCCAAAATATAAAATATATAAAATATATAACATTCCTTTAATTCCTATAATGTTGTAAGAATGTTGACAGAACACCTGGTCTACGTTCTTTAAAGGTTCCCAGGACATTTAATTACGTTATGGGAGTTGTCTGGGATTTTTGAAGAACATTCTTGTGGTTTTGACATCGGCTGCACAGAACATTCCCACAATGGTCCACAATTTCCCCCAAAATACTATTTTTTTTTATAACCTTTATAGCATATTTGTTTTAGGTTTAACATAATATTCCACCGATGTTCACGCAATATACACTGAACAAACATTTTTAAACGCAACATGCAACAATTTCAAAGATTTTACTGAGTTACAGTTCAAATAAGGATAGCAGTCAATTGAAATGAATTTGTTAGGACTAATCTATGGATTTCACATGACTGGGAATACAGGTATGCATCTGATGGTCACAGGTATGCATCTGTTGGTCACAGGTATGCATCTGTTGGTCACAGGTAAAGGGTTGTGGATCAGAAAACCAGTCAGTATCAACTGTGACCACCATTTGCCTCATGCAGCGCGACACATCTCCTTCACATCGAGTTGATCAGGCTGTTGATTGCGGCCTGTTGGAATGTGTTGACCCCACTCCTCTTCAATGGCTGTGGGAAGTGGCTGGATATCGGCGGGAACTGGAAAAAGTTATCGTACACCTCGATCCGGAGCATTCCAAACATACTCAATGGGTGACATGTCTGGTGAGTATTCAGGCCGCGGAAGAACATGTTCAGATTCCAGGAATTGTGTACAGATCGTTGCGACATGGGGCCGTGCATTATCATGCTGAAACATTGGGTAATGGAGGTGGATGAATGGCACGACAATGGGCCTCAGGATCTCGTTACGGCATCTCTGTTCATTCAAATTGCCATCGATAAAATGCAATTGTGTTCGTTGTCCGTAGCTTATACCTGCCCCATACCATAACCCCACCGCCACCATGGGGGCACTCTGTTCACAACGTCGACATCAGCAAACCGCTCGCCCACACGACGCCTGCCATTTGCCCGGTACAGTGGATACCGGGATTAATCCGTGAAAAGCACACTTCTCCAGCGTGCCAGTGGCCATCGAAGGTGAGCATTTGCCCATTGAAGTCAGTTACGACCCCGAACTGCAGTCAGGTCAATACTCTCGGGGGGAAGACGAGCGAGCAGATGAGCTTCTCCTGAGACGGTTTCTGACAGTTTGTGCAGAAATGTATTGGTTGGGAAACGGTGGCTGGTCCCGCAGATGAAGAAGCCAGATGTGGAGGCCCTGGGCTGGTGTGGTTACACGTGGACTGTGGTTGTGAGTCCGGGTTGGACGTATTGCCAAATTCTTTAACATGACGTTGGAGGCGGCTTATGGTAGAGAAATGAATATTAAATTCTCTGGCAACAGCTCTGGTGGACATTCCTGCAGTCAGCATGCCAATTACACACTCCCTTATTAAAACCTGAGACTGTGGCATTGTGTGGTGTGACAAAACTGCACATTTTAGAGTGGCCTTTCATTGTCCCCCCCAAGCACAAGGTGCACCTGTGTAATTACCATGCTGTTTTAATCAGCTTCTTGATATGCCACACAGCTTATTGACTATATGTGACCCGTTTCAGGAAGCTAGGCAGCACTAATTCACAGGAGAGGCATTTGAACGAAACTTCTGGATCATTGTGAACTTTCATGTGAACTTAATAACAAAACGTGTATGCCATCTCTAAATACAAAAAAATACAATTGTTAAATTACGGACCTAGTTGGTTTAGCCACGGAAAAAGTCGGGAAACCTTCCCACTAGCCCTGATTGGCTGAGATAAATGGATGAGCTGGACGAGAAATCAGTGGCGATTTTAGTATGTTAATCTTGCTGGGGCAAACTAAAAAAAAAATTTGGGGGGGGGATACATGCCAGCAAAGCCACTACACAACACAACACAACACTAAACAATACATTATTTGCACTATAACGGAGACAAGCGGTGCCCACAAACTGTTAGGGCCTCCATAAAGCTGTCCCAACAGCAGCAGAGTCCCCAACAGCAGCAGAGTCCCCAACAGCAGCAGAGTCCCAACAGCAGCAGAGTCCCCAACAGCAGCAGAGTCCCAACAGCAGCAGAGTCCCCAATAGTAGAGTCCCCAACAGCAGAGTCCCCAACAGCAGCAGAGTCCCAACAGCAGCAGAGTCCCAACAACAGTAGAGTCCCCAATAGTAGAGTCCCCAATAGTAGAGTCCCCAACAGTAGAGTCCCCAACAGCAGAGTCCCCAACAGCAGAGTCCCAACAGCAGTAGAGTCCCAACAGCAGTAGAGTCCCAACAGCAGTAGAGTCCCAACAGCAGTAGAGTCCCCAACAGTAGAGTCCCCAACAGCAGAGTCCCCAACAGCAGAGTCCTCAACAGCAGAGTCCTCAACAGTAGAGTCCCCAACAGCAGAGTCCCCAACAGTAGAGTCCCCAACAGCAGAGTCCCCAACAGCAGAGTCCCCAACAGCAGCAGAGTCCCAACACCTTACCACAGATACTCCTGGCTATCAGCGGAGCCTTGTCTGGCAGCGAAACAGTTCATTCAGGCTACCACCAAACATTTCTCTCCCTGGTTTTACATGACCATCCATTCTGGTCTAGATTTTAGCTATTTTATTACTGTTCTGCTTAGCGATCGACCGACGGTTATTTTATCATCTATTGTCGCCCTGGATGTCTTCCTCGTTGAGGGCCTCTCTTCAGCCCTGGATGTCTGCCTCGTTGAGGACCTCTCTTCAGCCTTGGATGTCTGCCTCGTTGAGGACCTCTCTTCAGCCCTGGATGTCTGCCTCGTTGAGGGCCTCTCTTCAGCCCTGGATGTCTGCCTCGTTGAGGACCTCTCTTCAGCCCTGGATGTCTGCCTCGTTGAGGGCCTCTCTTCAGCCCTGGATGTCTGCCTCGTTGAGGACCTCTCTTCAGCCCTGGATGTCTGCCTCGTTGAGGACCTCTCTTCAGCCCTGGATGTCTGCCTCGTTGAGGACCTCTCTTCAGCCTTGGATGTCTGCCTCGTTGAGGACCTCTCTTCAGCCCTGGATGTCTGCCTCGTTGAGGGCCTCTCTTCAGCCCTGGATGTCTGCCTCGTTGAGGACCTCTCTTCAGCCCTGGATGTCTGCCTCGTTGAGGGCCTCTCTTCAGCCCTGGATGTCTGCCTCGTTGAGGACCTCTCTTCAGCCCTGGATGTCTGCCTCGTTGAGGACCTCTCTTCAGCCCTGGATGTCTGCCTCGTTGAGGACCTCTCTTCAGCCCTGGATGTCTGCCTAGTTGAGGGCCTCTCTTCAGCCCTGGATGTCTGCCTCGTTGAGGACCTCTCTTCAGCCCTGGATGTCTGCCTCGTTGAGGGCCTCTCTTCAGCCCTGGATGTCTGCCTCGTTGAGGACCTCTCTTCAGCCCTGGATGTCTGCCTCGTTGAAGACCTCTCTTCAGCCCTGGATGTCTGCCTAGTTGAGGGCCTCTCTTCAGCCCTGGATGTCTTCCTCTCTCTCCCAGTCTGGTACAGGTTCCCCCACCTCTCACTCACTCACTCACTCACTCACTTTCTTTCTCTCTCTCTCTCTCTCTCTCTCTCTCTCTCTCTCTCTCTGGTACAGGTTCCCCCACCTCTCTCACTCACTCACTCACTCACTCACTCACTCACTCACTCACTCACTCACTCACTCACTCACTCACTCACTCACTCACTCACTCACTCACTCACTCACCTCACTCACTCTCTTCTCTCTCTCTCTCTCTCTCTCTCTCTCTCTGGTACAGGTTTCCCCACCTCTCTCTCTCTCTCTGTCTCGGTCTCTCTCTCCCCGGCCTACATCATAGACATACACCGCAGACATTTTATGTATTAGTGATTCTTGCTGTATTAGTGATTCTTGCTGTATTAGTGATTCTTGCTGTATTAGTGATTCTTGCTGTATTAGTGATTCTTGCTGTATTAGTGATTCTTGCTGTATTAGTGATTCTTGCTGTATTAGTAATTCTTGCTGTATTAGTGATTCTTGCTGATAGTTCGCGAGTGATTCTTGCTATATTAGTGATTCTTGCTGTATTAGTGATTCTTGCTGTATTAGTGATTCTTGCTGTATTAGTGATTCTTGCTATATTAGTGATTCTTGCTGTATTAGTGATTCTTGCTGTATTAGTGATTCTTGCTGTATTAGTGATTCTTGCTGTATTAGTGATTCTTGCTATATTAGTGATTCTTGCTGTATTAGTGATTCTTGCTATATTAGTGATTCTTGCTATATTAGTGATTCTTGCTGTATTAGTGATTCTTGCTGTATTAGTGATTCTTGCTGTATTAGTGATTCTTGCTGTATTAGTGATTCTTGCTGTATTAGTGATTCCTGCTGTATTAGTGATTCTTGCTGTATTAGTGATTCTTGCTGTATTAGTGATTCTTGCTGTATTAGTGATTCTTGCTGTATTAGTGATTCTTGCTGTATTAGTGATTCTTGCTGTATTAGTGATTCTTGCTGTATTAGTGATTCTTGCTGTATTAGTGATTCCTGCTGTATTAGTGATTCTTGCTGTATTAGTGATTCTTGCTGTATTAGTGATTCTTGCTGTATTAGTGATTCTTGCTGTATTAGTGATTCTTGCTGTATTAGTGATTCTTGCTGTATTAGTGATTCTTGCTATATTAGTGATTCTTGCTGTATTAGTGATTCTTGCTGTATTAGTGATTCTTGCTGTATTAGTGATTCTTGCTATATTTGTATTATTATTTAGGAACGCTTTATATGGTTGTGTTGGCTACATATCTTTAGATTGTTCTGCTCAGTGCTGTGTTTTCTCTCATGTTATTTGATAGGGCCTTAAATAAACAGTTCTCTCATGTTATTTGATAGGGCCTTAAATAAACAGTTTTCTCTCATGTTATTTGATAGGGCAATAAATAAACAGTCTGCTGTCGTCTACATTTTAGCTTTCACAACGTTGTACCAACTTTTTTTTAGCCCGTTGCTCTGTGAATGAGGAAATACAGGACTGTTTCTCCCTTGTGTCTTGGGAGAAACCACACGTGTGGTCTTGTAAATGCGAGAACTCTGCACATTTCTCAACAAACAAACATGGGAGAAATCAGGGACTCTTCTGGACTTTAAACATCTCCTGAAATATGTGGCGTTAAAAGACTCTGGTGACTGTTGATTGTGGTTCAAGTGCTGTCTGTAAATCCACATGTCTGTAAATCCATTGTCTTGCTGCTTCTGCTGTCTGGAAATGTGCCCTCTAAACCAGGGTCCTGACATTATAAGGCCATATTGGGTAAAATGGCACTTTTATCTTTCTTCTTTCTTTATTTTTTTTAATAATCAAGTCAGTAAATAAATATCAATTATGGTCCCATTCTCATTTTACTTTTAATAGTACCAAGAATTAGAACAAGTCACGGTAGAAATCGTTTTAGTTACTCGGCTCCGTGGTCCTGGAATTCTCTCCTGAACATTTGAAAATGTGATGATCAAGTCACGTTGGTGGAGTTTAAACACTTGGTCGATGTAAATAAAGTTAATTACATTTTGTGTTTCTTTACGTTAACATGTAACAGTTGTACTGTAATGTGTGTCTATAGTTTTGTTCAGTGTTGTGTTAGTGTATGTAAGTTGTTTTTGTCTGAAACTTTATTCTCCCTGCTGCTGTAGGACCAGGTCTCTCTTGAAAAATAGATTCTCAATGTGGAAAAACCTGTATAAGTAAAGGTAAAAAAACAAACGCCTTTTTAAAAAACATAGCTGATATGGCTGACGTGCTTAAACGAATGGAGTTTCTACTGACAATTGAGATCTTCAAACAAACTATGGCATAAGGGGACGACAAGCCGATAAGAGGCAATCTGTAATTTCGATGAAGACATGAATGACATTAATGTTCAGCACTTTTGAAATGTACACTGACAGAATTCAGAACTTGGGCCATTCTTACAGTGTTTTCCATGTACACCAAGTCAGAACCGTAGGATAAATAAAGGGGGCATATAAGCAGACAATGAAAGCTCTTCCAATATTCGATGATGACATTTCTCAAAAACAGGTTAAAGACTACATGTTCACCACCAAGTCAGAACAGTAGGATAAATAAAGGGGGCATATAAGCAGACAATGAAAGCTCTTCCAATATTCGATGATGACATTTCTCAAAAACAGGTTAAAGACTACATGTTCACCACCAAGTCAGAACAGTAGGATAAATAAAGGGGGCATATAAGCAGACAATGAAAGCTCTTCCAATATTCGATGATGACATTTCTCAAAAACAGGTTAAAGACTACATGTTCACCACCAAGTCAGAACAGTAGGCGAACAGTGCTTTCGATGACAACTGGGAACTCAGGGGGGAAAAAAACAAGGTTGAATCATGATGACGTCAGTGATCTTCAGGTCGTAGCTCTAGAAAGAGGCCCGAGTTCCCAGTTCACCGAAGTCAGAGTTCCCAGTTGCAAGTTAACAGTTGTTTTGAGTGTGGCAGAAGTCACGCTGGATTAACAGCATGGCCAATGTTGAATGTTTATCATTTTAAGTTTGGTAAAGAGACCTTTAAATCCAAAATTGGGACCACACACCCACTCCACTGAATAGCAGGCTAGTAATTTTCAATGCTTGCAGTTAACCCCTGATTCCTTCCAAATCAAACACCCTGCTGATGTTCAATGTATCCTTATTGTCCTTTACCCTGCTGATGTTCAATGTATCCTTACTGTCCTTTACCCTGATGCTGTTCAATGTATCCTTATTGTCCTTTACCCTGCTGCTATTCAATGTATCCTTATTGTCCTTTACCCTGATGCTGTTCAATGTATCCTTATTGTCCTTTACCCTGATGCTGTTCAATGTATCCTTACTGTCCTTTACCCTGATGCTGTTCAATGTATCCTTATTGTCCTTTACCCTGCTGCTGTTCAATGTATCCTTATTGTCCTTTACCCTGATGCTGTTCAATGTATCCTTACTGTCCTTTACCCTGATGCTGTTCAATGTATCCTTATTGTCCTTTACCCTGATGCTGTTCAATGTATCCTTACTGTCCTTTACCCTGATGCTGTTCAATGTATCCTTATCCATTTGTTTAGGTCTGTTACCCTTGTCTCTTTACTATTATCAGGCCCATTGCTGGTCATGCCCCACATCCCCTAGTGGTTAGAGACAGGCCCTGTCCCACCTCCCCACGTCCCCTAGTGGTTAGAGACAGGCCCTGTCCCACCTCCCCTCGTCCCCTAGTGATCAGAGACAGGCCCTGTCCCACCTCCCGACGTCCCCTAGTGATCAGAGACACGCCCTGTCCCACCTCCCCACGTCCCCTAGTGATCAGAGACAGGCCCTGTCCCACCTCCCCACGTCCCCTAGTGGTTAGAGACAGGCCCTGTCCTACCTCCCCACGTCCCCTAGTGATTAGAGACAGGCCCTGTCCCACCTCCCGACGTCCCCTAGTGATCAGAGACACGCCCTGTCCCACCTCCCCACGTCCCCTAGTGATCAGAGACAGGCCCTGTCCCACCTCCCCACGTCCCCTAGTGGTTAGAGACAGGCCCTGTCCCACCTCCCCTCGTCCCCTAGTGATCAGAGACAGGCCCTGTCCCACCTCCCCTAGTGATCAGAGACAGGCCCTGTCCCACCTCCCCACTTCCCCTAGTGGTTAGAGACAGGCCCTGTCCCACCTCCCCACCTCCCCTAGTGGTTAGAGACAGGCCCTGTCCCACCTCCCCTCGTCCCCTAGTGATCAGAGACAGGCCCTGTCCCACCTCCCCACGTCCCCTAGTGATCAGAGACAGGCCCTGTCCCACCTCCCCTCGTCCCCTAGTGATCAGAGACAGGCCCTGTCCCACCTCCCCTCGTCCCCTAGTGATCAGAGACAGGCCCTGTCCCACCTCCCCACGTCCCCTAGTGGTTAGAGACAGGCCCTGTCCCACCTCCCCACGTCCCCTAGTGATTAGAGACAGGCCGTGTCCCACCTCCCCTAGTGATCAGAGACAGGCCCTGTCCCACCTCCCCACGTCCCCTAGTGATCAGAGACAGGCCCTGTCCCACCTCCCCTCGTCCCCTAGTGATCAGAGACAGGCCCTGTCCCACCTCCCCTCGTCCCCTAGTGATCAGAGACAGGCCCTGTCCCACCTCCCCTCGTCCCCTAGTGATCAGAGACAGACTAGGCCATGGTAGGTTTTGGGAAAGCCCCAGTGCTGGGGCTCAAAACCAAGAGGAAGGAAGAGGTTGGACCTGAGGGATTTTAACAAACAATGTTTGGATCACTCCTGCATTCCAACACAAAAACCCTCTGTGATGATTTGCTCTGGTTGATCCCAGATACACAAGGACAGGTCTCGGTGTGTGTGTGTGTGTGTGTGTGTGTGTGTGTGTGTGTGTGTGTGTGTGTGTGTGTGTGTGTGTGTGTGTGTGTGTGTGTGTGTGTGTGTGTGTGTGTGTGTGTGTGTGTGTGTGTTCCCCCGGTGATTTGATCTAGGATGATTTCCAAACTCACACACCCCCCCCCCCCCCCCCCTTTTCATTGTTGGTCAGGAAGTTCCTCCATATTTTGGAGCATCTTAACTCCAACAATCACCCTGCATTAACGATTCAGACTCAACACTGTAACAGAGTTCAGAACGGACCCTGATCTCACTCCACAGCTAGCTTTGAAATGTTACCGATTTGAGCCATTCCAAGTGGTGCCTTGTGTAGACGAACAGTTGAAGTCAGAAGTTCACATACACCTTAGCCAAATACATTTAAACTCAGTTTTTCACAATTCCTGTTAGGATCACCACGTCACAGGCGTCGTAGAGAATAGACCAAGGTGCAGCGTGGAGAGCGCTCATCTTCTTTTATTTAGAGAGAACACTTAAACAAAAATAAACAAACGACAAACCGTTCCGTCGGGTACAACGACTAAACGGGAAAACGACCACCCACAAAACCCAAAGGAAAAAACAGGCTGCCTAAGTATGGCTTCCAATCAGAGACAACGAAAGACACCTGCCTCCTGATTGGAAACCATACTCGGCCAAAACATAGAAAATGGAAACTAGAACACGTTCCCCTAGAAACCAACAACCCCCCTGCCACGCCCCCTGCCACGCCCTCTGCCACGGCCCCTGCCACGCCCCCTGCCACGCCCCCTGCCACGCCCTGACCATTCTACGACGGCAAATGACCCTTTTACCTGGTCAGGACGTGACAGTACCCCCCCCCCCCTCAAACAAAACCCCCACAAAAACAACCCCAAACCTAAAGGGAGAGTGGCCACCGTCTGGCTTCATGCCCTGGATTATCGCTGGAGGCTTCATGCCCTGGATTATCGCTGGAGGCTTCATGCCCTGGATTATCACTGGAGGCTTCATGCCCTGGATTATCGCTGGAGGCTTCATGCCCTGGATTATCACTGGAGGCTTCATGCCCTGGATTATCGCTGGAGGCTTCGGACCATGGATCATCACTGGAGGCTTCATGCCCTGGATTATCGCTGGAGGCTTCATGCCCTGGATTATCGCTGGAGGCTTCATGCCCTGGATTATCGCTGGAGGCTTCATGCCCTGGATTATCGCTGGAGGCTTCATGCCCTGGATTATCGCTGGAGGCTTCATGCCCTGGATTATCACTGGAGGCTTCATGCCATGGATTATCACTGAAGGCTTCATGCCCTGGATTATCACTGGAGGCTTCATGCCCTGGATTATCGCTGGAGGCTTCATGCCCTGGATTATCGCTGGAGGCTTCATGCCCTGGATTATCGCTGGAGGCTTCATGCCCTGGATTATCGCTGGAGGCTTCGTGCCCTGGATTATCGCTGGAGGCTTCATGCCCTGGATTATCGCTGGAGGCTTCATGCCCTGGATTATCACTGAAGGCTTCATGCCCTGGATTATCGCTGGAGGCTTCATGCCCTGGATTATCGCTGGAGGCTTCATGCCCTGGATTATTGCTGGAGGCTTCATGCCCTGGATTATCGCTGGAGGCTTCATGCCCTGGATTATCACTGAAGGCTTCATGCCCTGGATTATCGCTGGAGGCTTCATGCCCTGGATTATCGCTGGAGGCTTCATGCCCTGGATTATCGCTGGAGGCTTCATGCCCTGGATTATCGCTGGAGGCTTCATGCCCTGGATTATCGCTGGAGGCTTCATGCTTCCTGCTGGATTATCGCTGGAGGCTTCATGCCCTGGATTATCGCTGAGGGCTTCTTTCCTGGATTATCGCTGGAGGCTTCATGCCCTGGATTATCGCTGGAGGCTTCATGCCCTGGATTATCGCTGGAGGCTTCATGCCCTGGATTATCGCTGGAGGCTTCATGCCCTGGATTATCGGCTGGATAGCTGTGCCCTGGATTGTCGCTGGAGGCTTCGTGCCCTCGTGGATTCATCGCTGGAGGCTTCATGCCCTGGATTATCGCTGGAGGCTTCGTGCCATGGATCATCACTGGAGGCTTCGTGCCATGGATTATCACTGGAGGCTTCATGCCCTGGATTATCGCTGGAGGCTTCGTGCCATGGATCATCCCTGGAGGCTTCATGCCCTGGATTATCGCTGGAGGCTTCGGACCATGGATTATCACTGAAGGCTTCATGCCCTGGATTATCGCTGGAGGCTTCGTGCCATGGATCATCACTGGAGGCTTCATGCCCTGGATCATCACTGGAGGGCTTCGTGCCATGGATCATCACTGGAGGCTTCATGCCCTGGATCATCACTGGAGGCTTCGGACCATGGATTATCACTGAAGGCTTCATGCCCTGGATTATCGCTGGAGGCTTCGTGCCATGGATCATCACTGGAGGCTTCATGCCCTGGATCATCACTGGAGGCTTCGTGCCATGGATCATCACTGGAGGCTTCATGCCCTGGATTATCGCTGGAGGCTTCGGACCGTTGATCATCGCTGGAGGCTTCCTACGTGCAGCTGGAACCGGTCTCACCAGACTGGGGAGATGCACAGGAGACTGGGTGCGCAGAGCAGGCACAGGGCACACTGGGCCGTGGAGGCGCACTGGAGGTCTGGAGCTCAGGGCTGGCACACCCCCGTCCTGGCTGGATGGTCACTGTAGCCCGGCACTGGCTACAGCGCTGGCACAGGGCGAACTGGGCTGTGCTGGGGAATGAGGGCTGCCGTGCGTAGAGCAGGCGCAGGATAAACTGGGCCGAGGAAACGCACTGGCGGCCAGATGCGCTGAGCCGGCACACTCCTTCCTGGCTGGGGTGCCAACTCTAGCACGGCGACGGACGTGCGGATGGGCGAGAGAGTGCGCACTACCCCGTAATGTATTTCTCGCCCCTCTGCGCGCCCCGCTCCGCAGTGCCCTCTCCGCCAGCACCATTTCCCGGAATCTCCCGTCGAACTTGGCGCTTGACTCCTTTCTTGGCTCCGGTTTGCTCCACGGCTCTCTCCTGTACGCCCGGGAAGTTACCCAAACGACCCGTATGTATGTAACATGTAGGGGGGGGGGGGTGAATGACAGGTCCATACAGAGACATGTAGGGGGGGGGGGGGGGTGAATGACAGGTCCATACAGAGACATGTAGGGGGGGGGGGGGGGGGTAATGACAGGTCCATACAGAGACATGTGGGGGGGGGGGGGGGAATGACAGGTCCATACAGAGACATGTGGGGGGGGGGGGGGGGGGTGCATGACAGGTCCATATAGAGACATGTGGGGGGGGGGGGGGGGGGTGGTGAATGACAGGTCCATATAGAGACATGTAGGGGGGGGGGGATGCATGACAGGTCCATATAGAGACATGTGGGGGGGGGGGGGTGAATGACAGGTCCATACAGAGACATGTAGTTTGGGGGGGGGGGTGCATGACAGGTCCATACAGAGACATGTAGGGGGGGGGGTGCATGACAGGTCCATATAGAGACATGTAGGGGGGGGGGGGGGTGCATGACAGGTCCATATAGAGACATGTAGGGGGGGGGTGGTGGTGAATGACAGGTCCATACAGAGACATGTAGGGGGCGGGGGGGGGGTGCATGACAGGTGGTGGGGGGGTGCATGACAGGTGGGGGGGGGGGGGGTGAATGACAGGTGGTGGGGGGGTGCATGACAGGTGGGGGGGGGGGGGGGGTGCATGACAGGTGGTGGGGGGGTGCATGACAGGTGGGGGGGGGGGGGGTGCATGACAGGTGGGGGGGGGGGGGGGGGGTGAATGACAGGTCCATACAGAGACATGTAGGGGGGGGGTGAATGACAGGTGGGGGGGGGTGGGGGGGTGGTGCTCAGAGTCTAAAAAGGGAACATCCAGTATGTTGCCATCTGATATCTGATATCTCTATTCGATATATCTTATCTCAAGGCGGCACTTTCACAGAGGGGGGGGGGGGGGGGGGGGCGGCGCGTTTTGGGCTGTTGTAGACCCCTTATCTGTTCACCTCTCTGGTGCAGGTCTGGAAGGGTTCACCAAGAACGTGGAGAACTTGGTTTACTATCACACCACTGTACCAACCACTGAGCTATGAAAGAACTACAGACTTTCCAAGGAGTGACCGTTCTGTTTTCAACATAACTTCCTCACGTTGGCGTATGCTAATGCCGAGTGATTAGGCTTTTTGATGTCGGTTCGGTTTAATTATTCCAAAATAATCCACATTTTCGGTTTGAAATATTTTTGTAAACGTTAAATGCACTATGCATTATGTGGGTTGAACGCTGTCACAACAGAATAAAATAGGGATTAAAAGTCCCATGATGCTTAGTGACTGTGCATTACTGGTCATCACTTAGTAAGGGAACCTAGTGGTTCAGAGCGCTGGGCCAGTAACAGAAAGGTCGCTGGTTCGAATCCCCCGCTCTGGATAAGAGCGTCTGCTAAATGACTCCAATGTAAATCCTTTATACACTTTAATAACATATTTCAGTCGTTGTGTTTTATTACATTCGTTTTATTTGATAAATATTTATTATTTTCATTCCAAGTCATCATCTCATCTCTATAGAGCTGCTGTCTGACAACAACAACAAATCACTATTCTAGTAGTTCTTTAACATAAATCAGACATACTTTTATCACTGTTGAATACCAACTATCAATCACTTGTGTATTTTCAGGTAGAGATACCTGGAAGAAACTGCTCTCTATGTATCTCCTCTTGATCGTGCGTTCTTCTTCTGTCTCTTACCTAGCAGGGGAAAAAGTAGCCGTGCAATGAATTATGGTCATTGTAGTGAAATGGTCACGTTTTCTGAGCTAAACTATGTAGAACATTGGCCTGTTGGAAACTACAACTCCCTACACCATCGCAATGTTCGGGCATCATCTGATTTATCTCTAGATAAACTGCAGCCGGAGTGTGCGCATTGAGCTCACAGAAGAAGAAAAAAACGATCGAAAATAATTGAACTGACGATTTGTTGTTTTAAAAATCAAAAAAATAACCAACATTTCGGTTAATCGCTCAGCACCAGCATACGGCGATTCAATATCTTTGGCTGTGAGTGATGGGAAAAAAAACCCTCAGCGACAATTATTTGAACAAATTAAATGAATGTTTTGTGCACAAAGTGTTTTATTAGTAATTTTCTAGTCTGATTTGTCTGTGTGGTCGTGTATGGGCCGCGGGACATCAGTTAAACTGCAATACCGACACAAGACTGTAGGAGCAGTGGAAACCATGTTTATCGACCTGAACCTTGACCTTTTGATTACAACTCCTCCTTCTCTCCTCTGGGCCAATACGGAACACTATTCCCTATGTAGTGCCCTACTTTCGACATGCCATTCTCAACAGTAGCGCACTGTATAGGGAATAAGGTGCTATTTGGGACGGACGTTGAGAGAGGGCAACAATAGCAGCGTGTACTCCCTTAAATTATTATTTCCTTGGCAACATCCCAAACAGTCCAGGGAAAACCCCGCTGGTCCATGCCAGTTCCCGAGCGGGTGAGCGGTACCGTGAGGCTACTACACACACTGGGCCCGGACAATGACTCATTTCTGGCCCCCATGGTCTTTTGGGAAGTGAAGGGGGGGGGGGGGGGGGGGGGGGGCACGGGGGGGGGGCGCTGCAGTGTCCTTAGGTGTCTTGTTTTGCAGCGGAAGGAATCCCCTAATAGATGTGTCTGTGTCTAATGGAAGCAGCTTTTACACTGTCTGGTTCTGAGGTGATGAAGTTATATTTCTCAGAACACAGCGGGGGGGGGGGGGGGGGGGGGGGGTTGGGGGGGGAGCGACACGATTTTCAACACGCAACTATTCAGTTGTATAAACAAAAGGACTCGACTGCAGATTGAATGGAGACCAAAGTGGGTTTGGAAATGGGCGTCAGGGGGAGGGAGACCTTGTGTGCCCAGACAGATTGTACCCAAGAGTACAAGGACAGAGGGCACAGGGACATTTGGTGCTCCACAGAGAAATGTACTGAGGGTTTTTACAGTGACTAAGTAAGTCAAAATACAAAGTACTACTTAACTAAGTAACTACTTAACTAAGTAACTAAGTCAAAATACAAAGTACTACTTAACTAAGTGAAAATACAAAGTACTACTTAACTAAGTCAAAATACAAAGTAATACTTAAGTAGTTTTTTGTGTATCTGTACTTTACTCTACTTCACTACATTCCTAAAGAAAATAATGTACTTTTTTTTTCAATACATTTGACCTAACACCCAAAAGTAATGTTTAGCAGGACAGCAAAATGGTCAAATTCATGCAATTATCAAGAGAACATCCCTGGTCATCCCTACTGTCTCTGATCTGGAGGACTCACTAAACAGAGAACATCCCTGGTCATCCCTACTGCCTCTGATCTGGAGGACTCACTAAACAGAGAACATCCCTGGTCATCCCTACTGCCTCTGATCTGGAGGACTAACTAAACAGAGAACATCCCTGGTCATCCCTACTGCCTCTGATCTGGAGGACTCACTAAACAGAGAACATCCCTGGTCATCCCTACTGCCTCTGATCTGGAGGACTCACTAAACAGAGAACATCCCTGGTCATCCCTACTGCCTCTGATCTGGAGGACTCACTAAACAGAGAACATCCCTGGTCATCCCTACTGCCTCTGATCTGGAGGACTCACTAAACAGAGAACATCCCTGGTCATCCCCAGATCAGAGGCAGTAGGGATGACCAGGGATGTTCTCTGTTTAGTGAGTCCGCCAGATCAGACAGACCCTACTGCTCTGTTTCAGCTGTCGTACTGCTCTGTTTCAGCCGGGTACTGCTCTGTTTCAGCCGGGTACTGCTCTGTTTCAGCTGGTACTGCTCTGTTTCAGCTGCTCTGTTTCAGCTGGGTACTGCTCTGTTTCAGCTGTCGCACTGCTCTGTTTCAGCTGGGTACTGCTCTGTTTCAGCTGGGTACTGCTCTGTTTCAGCTGGGTACTGCTCTGTTTCAGCAGGGTACTGCTCTGTTTCAGCCAGGTACTGCTCTGTTTCAGCCGGGTACTGCTCTGTTTCAGCCGGGTACTGCTCTGTTTCAGCCGGGTACTGCTCTGTTTCAGCGGGTACTGCTCTGTTTCAGCCGGGTACTGCTCTGTTTCAGCCGGGTACTGCTCTGTTTCAGCTGTCGTACTGCTCTGTTTCAGCTGGGTACTGCTCTGTTTCAGCCGGGTACTGCTCTGTTTCAGCTGGGTACTGCTCTGTTTCAGCTGGGTACTGCTCTGTTTCAGCCGGGTACTGCTCTTTTTCAGCCGGGTACTGCTCTGTTTCAGCCGGGTACTGCTCTTTTTCAGCTGTCGTGAGCTGCCTAGTTGTCAGGAGAACGAGGGGTTTTCTGTACTCTTCAGTACCGTGCACACAGGGACCTTCCAAATGCTTATTTTTGTACATTTGATTGGTGGATTCAAATAAAGTATTTAAAATGTGTGTGTGTGTGTGTGTGTGTGTGTGTGTGTGCGCTGGTTGGACTCAGTAATGGCCTGTCTGGATAACATTACAGCTGAAGTCGAGTGGAGGGGAGGATGTCTCATTTTACAGGGATCTCGTAAACTTCCTCTTAATAACCTAGAATTTCAATGATGTCTTCAACTTAAAACATGCGAAGCCATGCAGACTCCAACACGTAGACTGAGTGGTCCCACAGGACTCTGGTCCAAAGCACTATACAGGAGGATAGGGTGCTGTTTGGGACACACACCATATAGTGAAGCAGCAGTTTAAGATGTCCACTGTAGCCAAGCACACACACACACACACACACACACACACACACACACACACACACACACACACACACACACACACACACACACACACACACACACACACACACACACGCACACACGCTGTCACCAGAGAGTTATCATGTTCTCACCAGACCTGGGTCCAAATGACATAATAAAATCCTTTTTAAAAATCCCTTTCCCCTGGCGCAATGGGACAATAAGAAAAAGTCCTAAAGCTGTAATCCTTGTCACCTGGCACTGCAGGCAGGCTTTAAGCAAATTATCAAAGTACTTGAAACATATCAAATAGTATTTGAACCCGGGTCCGCTCTGCTGCCTGCCGTCTATAGAGCTCTGCTGCCTGCCGTCTACAGAGCTCTGCTGCCTGCCGTCTATAGAGCTCTGCTGCTGCCTGCCGTCTATAGAGCTCTGCTGCCTGCCGTCTATAGAGCTCTGCTGCCTGCCGTCTATAGAGCTCTGCTGCCTGCCGTCTATAGAGCTCTGCTGCCTGCCGTCTATAGAGCTCTGCTGCCTGCCGTCTATAGAGCTCTGCTGCCTGCCGTCTATAGAGCTCTGCTGCCTGCCGTCTATAGAGCTCTGCTGCCTGCCGTCTGTAGAGCTCTGCTGCCTGTCTCAGCCTCCAGTATTTATGCTGCAGTAGTTTATGTGTCGGGGGGCTAGGGTCAGTCTGTTACATCTGGAGTATTTCTCTTGTCTTATCCGGTGTCCTGTGTGTATTTAAATATGCTCTCTCTAATTCTCTCTTTCTCTCTTTCTGTCTTTCTCTCGGAGGACCTGAGCCCTAGGACCATGCCTCAGGACTACCTGGTATGATGACTCCTTACTGTCCCCAGTCCACCTGGCCGTGCTGCTGCTCCAGTTTCAACTGTTCTGCCTGCGGCTATGGAACCCTGACCTGTTCACCGGACGTGCTTGTTGCACCCTCGACAACTACTATGATTATTATTATTTGACCATGCTGGTCATTTATGAACATTTTAACATTTTAACATTTTGACCATGTTCTGTTATAATATCCACCCTGCACAGCCAGAAGAGGACTGGCCACCCCTCATAGCCTGGTTCCTCTCTAGGTTTCTTCCTAGGTTTTTGGCCTTTCTAGGGAGTTTTTCCTAGGGAGTTTTTCCTAGCCACCGTGATTCTTTCACATGCTTTGCTTGCTGTTTGGGGTTTTAGGCTGGGTTTCTGTACAGCACTTTGAGAATATCAGCTGATGTACGAAGGGCTATATAAAAATAAATTTGATTTGATTTGATTTGATATAGAGCTCTGCTGCCTGCCGTCTATAGAGCCCTGCTGCCTGCCGTCTATAGAGCTCTGCTGCTGCCTGCCGTCTATAGAGCTCTGCTGCCTGCCGTCTATAGAGCCCTGCTGCCTGCCGTCTATAGAGCTCTGCTGCCTGCCGTCTATAGAGCTCTGCTGCCTGCCGTCTATAGAGCTCTGCTGCCTGCCGTCTATAGAGCTCTGCTGCCTGCCGTCTATAGAGCTCTGCTGCCTGCCGTCTATAGAGCTCTGCTGCCTGCCGTCTATAGAGCTCTGCTGCCTGCCGTCTATAGAGCCCTGCTGCCTGCCGTCTATAGACCTCTGCTGCCTGCCGTCTATAGAGCTCTGCTGCCTGCCGTCTATAGAGCTCTGCTGCTGCCTGCCGTCTATAGAGCCCTGCTGCCTGCCGTCTATAGAGCTCTGCTGCCTGCCGTCTATA
>NC_138316.1:52340000-52365000 GCF_965601325.2 Salmo salar | reverse complement strand
CCTGTTCCTCTTACATGGACCCATCATGCATCACTGTCCCCTGTTCCTCTGACATGGACCCATCATGCATCACTGTCCCCTGTTCCTCTTACATCGACCCATCATGCATCACTGTCCCCTGATCCTCTTACATCGACCCATCATGCATCACTGTTCCCTGATCCTCTTACATCGACCCATCATGCACCACTGTCCCCTGTTCCTCTTACATGGACCCATCATGCATCACTGTCCCCTGATCCTCTTACATGGATCCATCATGCATCACTATCCCCTGTCCCCTGTACCTCTTACATGGACCCATCATGCATCACTGTCCCCTGTTCCTCTTACATGGACCCATCATGCATCACTGTCCCCTGATCCTCTTACATGGACCCATCATGCATCACTATCCCCTGTTCCTCTTACATGGACCCATCATGCATCACTGTCCCCTGATCCCTCTTCTCACACAACATGGGCATGAGAAATGAATTTGTTACCTCCCTACATGCAGACAATGGGTGGTCAGCGGTGAGCTGACATGATTTAGACTGGGTTAGGGTTAGACTGCCCCGAGGGGTGAACAATGTGTTTCTGTTCCCGGCCGTGCTACTCTCTCCGTGTCCCGCTGAGCCCTCTGTAAAGCGTGTTGTCACGAGAACCGTGAAGACACCGCGTTGTGATGGCCCCTGAAAGGGAGCCCCGCCAGCACTTTCCCCCCTGCTTTCTCTGCTCAAATGCACTCACTCAATCACTCACTCAATCACTCACTCACACACGCACACACACACAGCCGGAGCTACAGTAATCAGCTGCCAGACAGCGCAGGGTTTTCTATTTCAGCTAACCTTCCACGCAGCTTCCGCTTCTGGGGATGTACTTATTCAGCAGAGAAATGAGGAAGGGAAGCGGAGGAACAAACACACAGGAATTCACTAACGATCAGACAAAGTGAACATGGTGTTATGGAGGGTTATAGCCAGGACTCCACTAACGATCAGACAAAGTGAACATGGTGTTATGGAGGGTTATAGCCAGGACTCCACTAACGCTCAGACAAAGTGAACATGGTGTTATAGAGGGTTATAGCCAGGACTCCACTAACGATCAGACAAAGTGAACATGGTGTTATAGAGGGTTATAGCCAGGACTCCACTAACGATCAGACAAAGTGAACATGGTGTTATAGAGTGTTATAGCCAGGACTCCACTAACGCTCAGACAAAGTGAACATGGTATTATAGAGGGTTATAGCCAGGACTCCACTAACGATCAGACAAAGTGAACATGGTGTTATAGAGGGTTATAGCCAGGACTCCACTAACGATCAGACAAAGTGAACATGGTGTTATAGAGGGTTATAGCCAGGACTCCACTAACGATCAGACAAAGTGAACATGGTGTTATGGAGGGTTATAGCCAGGACTCCACTAACGATCAGACAAAGTGAACATGGTGTTATAGAGGGTTATAGCCAGGACTCCACTAACGATCAGACAAAGTGAACATGGTGTTATAGAGGGTTATAGCCAGGACTCCACTAACGCTCAGACAAAGTGAACATGGTATTATAGAGGGTTATAGCCAGGACTCCACTAACGATCAGACAAAGTGAACATGGTGTTATAGAGGGTTATAGCCAGGACTCCACTAACGATCAGACAAAGTGAACATGGTGTTATAGAGGGTTATAGCCAGGACTCCACTAACGATCAGACAAAGTGAACATGGTGTTATAGAGGGTTATAGCCAGGACTCCATCAGTTAAATGGACTCAAGAAACAAGCAATGACAAATTTCACCCTATTCTCTAAGGGTCCTGGTCTAAAGTAGTGCACTACCATAGGGCCCTGGTCTAAAGTAGTGCACTACCATAGGGTCCTGGTCTAAAGTAGTACACTACCATTCCTAAATAGTTATCAGACTCCTAAATAGTTACCAGACTCCTAAATAGCCACCAGACTGCTAAATAGCCATCAGACTGCTAAATAGCCATCAGACTGCTAAATAGCCATCAGACTGCTAAATAGCCATCAGACTGCTAAATAGCCATCAGAGACTCCGAAATAGTTATCAGACTGCTAAATAGCCATCAGACTGCTAAATAGCCATCAGACTGCTAAATAGCCATCAGACTGCTAAATAGCCATCAGACTGCTAAATAGCCAGATCTTTAGGGTTACGGTGTATTTTGGAGTGTTAAACGAAATTAAATACTGAATAATGAATCGAAATAGATGATTTTCGAAGTCCCCTTTAGAGACGAACAGCTAGCTAATGTAGTTCCCACCCACTCCTTAACGTACTACAGATAGTGTGAAAAACGCATGGAGATTCCTGCAAAAATATTATTTGAAGATGAATAGCCATCAGACTAAATAGCCATCAGACTGCTAAATAGCCAATACCTGACATTATTCACACTACACACAATACACACTATACACACTGCACACACTACACGCTGCTACTCCCTGTATATAGCTCCACATTGATCTGGTACTCCCTGTATATAGCTCCACATTGATCTGGTACTGGTACTCCCTGTATATAGCTCCACATTGATCTGGTACTCCCTGTATATAGCTCCACATTGATCTGGTACTGGTACTCCCTGTATATAGCTCCACATTGATCTGGTACTCCCTGTATATAGCTCCACATTGATCTGGTACTGGTACTCCCTGTATATAGCTCTACATTGATCTGGTACTCCCTGTATATAGCTCCACATTGATCTGGTACTTCCTGTATATAGCTCCACATTGATCTGGTACTCCCTGTATATAGCTCCACATTGATCTGGTACTGGTACTCCCTGTATATAGCTCCACATTGATCTGGTACTCCCTGTATATAGCTCCACATTGATCTGGTACTGGTACTCCCTGTATATAGCTCTACATTGATCTGGTACTCCCTGTATATAGCTCCACATTGATCTGGTACTCCCTGTATATAGCTCCACATTGATCTGGTACTCCCTGTATATAGCTCCACATTGATCTGGTACTGGTACTCCCTGTATATAGCTCTACATTGATCTGGTACTGGTACTCCCTGTATATAGCTCCACAGTGATCTGGTACTGGTACTCCCTGTATATAGCTCTACATTGATCTGGTACTGGTACTCCCTGTATATAGCTCCACATTGATCTGGTACTCCCTGTATATAGCTCCACATTGATCTGGTACTCCCTGTATATAGCTCCACAGTGATCTGGTACTGGTACTCCCTGTATATAGCTCTACATTGATCTGGTACTGGTACTCCCTGTATATAGCTCCACATTGATCTGGTACTCCCTGTAGATAGCTCCACATTGATCTGGTACTCCCTGTATATAGCTCCACATTGATCTGGTACTCCCTGTATATAGCTCCACATTGATCTGGTACTCCCTGTATATAGCTCCACATTGATCTGGTACTTCCTGTATATAGCTCCACATTGATCTGGTACTCCCTGTATATAGCTCCACATTGATCTGGTACTCCCTGTATATAGCTCCACATTGATCTGGTACTGGTACTCCCTGTATATAGCTCCACATTGATCTGGTACTCCCTGTATATAGCTCCACATTGATCTGGTACTTCCTGTATATAGCTCCACATTGATCTGGTACTCCCTGTATATAGCTCCACATTGATCTGGTACTTCCTGTATATAGCTCCACATTGATCTGGTACTTCCTGTATATAGTACTGGTACTCCCTGTATATAGCTCCACATTGATCTGGTACTTCCTATATATAGCTCCACATTGTTCTGGTACTTCCTGTATATAGTACTGGTACTTCCTGTATATAGCTCCACATTGATCTGGTACTTCCTGTATATAGCTCCACATTGTTCTGGTACTTCCTGTATATAGTACTGGTACTTCCTGTATATAGCTCCACATTGATCTGGTACTTCCTGTATATAGCTCCACATTGTTCTGGTACTTCCTGTATATAGTACTGGTACTTCCTGTATATAGCTCCACATTGATCTGGTACTTCCTATATATAGCTCCACATCGTTCTGGTACTTCCTGTATATAGTACTGGTACTTCCTGTATATAGCTCCACATTGATCTGGTACTTCCTGTATATAGCTCCACATTGATCTGGTACTTCCTGTATATAGTACTGGTACTTCCTGTATATAGCTCCACATTGATCTGGTACTTCCTGTATATAGCTCCACATTGATCTGGTACTTCCTGTATATAGCTCCACATTGATCTGGTACTTCCTATATATAGCTCCACATTGTTCTCGTACTTCCTGTATATAGTACTGGTACTTCCTGTATATAGCTCCACATTGATCTGGTACTTCCTGTATATAGCTCCACATTGATCTGGTACTTCCTGTATATAGCTCCTTGTGTTACTATTTCATTTTAAATTTTTTAACTCTTCATTGATGCGAAGGGCTCGTAAGCAAACGTTTCACTGTGAAGACTACACCCGTTGTATTTCGACACATTGTAACAAATACAATTTGATTTTGATTCAAAGTTTCAAATTCCAGTAGGGCAGTGCATTTATCATCTTTCACGGAGGGAGTCAGGCCACGGACCCAGTTTCCACAGCATTCTTCTTTTCCCACAGTTCCTAACACAAGGCTACACAGCTGTTCCTTGTGTTAACGGCTTTGAGAAGACCAGAGAGAAGAAGAGAAGGGGGGGGGGGGTGGGGGGGGGGGGGCATACAAGGACACAGATACAGATATGGCGCGTTGCCATGGTGAGTTAAAAAAAACACAGACTGGGTGTTGTAGATTCAGCTGCTGAGATCTTAACATTTTTGACCTCCCAGTCCCTTTGACCTCCTAACCCTTAATGTTGAATGATATGACGAGGTGAGTTAGCTATCACAGCTGTCAAAGGTGACTTCCTGTCATTTCAAACAAACTGTGACTTTTCGTTACGGCAGGCCTTGAAGCACAGGGATGGATGTTCCACATCTGGAAAACAGACTAAACATCTGGACCACAGATAAAGTCAAAGAATGTTTTGAGTCCACGTTTACCCCCCCCCATTTTCTTAGATATATATATATATTTAATCATTATTTTTTATCAATATTTTGTCTGTTAAACTATTTTGTTGATTGTTAGTGGTGGATTCAGTCCATATCTCCTGTGCTTGACTGGGAAAGCCTGGACAATGCATCTCTACTAAACCATGCGTCCCAAATAGCACCTTATTCCCTTTATAGGGCCCCTCTTTTGACTAATTGCACTCCAGGGCTATTTGAGATGCAACCATTAGAGAGAAGAGAGAGTTTGGTTTTCATCAGCTGTCTCCACCAATCTTCTCCAGCATGGACGAGATGAGAGAGCTGTACAGCACTATGAAGAATAAACACAACATGAACACAATTTTTATACATTACCATGAATGTTCTGAACTATATTTTAAGGAATAGTTTAATTCGTTTTAAACTATTCAGGGGAGAGATGAGAAGGAAGTGAAGTTGATTCTATCAGTTTTTTAAATAATTTTTTTAATGTAACCTTTATTTAACTAGGCAAGTCAGTAAAGAACAAATTCTTATTTACAATGACGGCCTAACCTGGACGACGCTGGGCCAATTGTGCGCCGCCCTATGGGACTCCAAATCACGACCGGATGGGACTCCCAATCACGGCAGCCTGGATTCAAACCAGGGACTGCAGTGACGCCTCTTGCACTGAGATGCAGTGTCTTAGACCACTGTCCACTCGGGAGCTCTTCTGGCTTCTTGCCATTTACAGTGGGGGAAAAAAGTATTTGATCCCCTGCTGATTTTGTACGTTTGCCCACTGACAAAGAAAGGATCAGTCTATAATTTTAATGGTAGGTTTATTTGAACAGTGAGAGACAGAATAACAACAAAAATATCCAGAAAAATGCATGTCAAAAATGTTATAAATTGATTAGCATTTTAATGAGGGAAATAAGTATTTGACCCCCTCTCAATCAGAAAGATTTCTGGCTCCCAGGTGTCTTTTATACAGGTAACGAGCTGAGATTAGGACCACACTCTTAAAGGGAGTGCTCCTAACCGCAGCTTGTTACCTGTAAAAAAGACACCTGTCCACAGAACCAATCAATCAATCAGATTCCAAACTCTCCACCATGGCCAAAACCAAAGAGCTCTCCAAGGATGTCAGGGACAAGATTGTAGACCTACACAAGGCTGAAATGGGCTACAAGACCATCGCCAAGCAGCTTGGTGAGAAGGTGACAACAGTTGGTGCGATTATTCGCAAATGGAAGAAACACAAAAGAACTGTCAGTCTCCCTCGGCCTGGGGCTCCATGCAAGATCTCACCTCGTGGAGTTGCAATGATCATGAGAATGGTGAGGAATCAGCCCAGAACTACACGGGAGGATCTTGTCAATGATCTCAAGGCAGCTGGGACCATAGTCACCAAGAAAACAATTGGTAACACACTACGCCGTGAAGGACTGAAATCCTGCAGCGCCCGCAAGGTCCCCCTGCTCAAGAATACATATACAGGCCCGTCTGAAGTCTGCCAATGAACATCTGAATGACTCAGAGGACAACTGGTGAAAGTGTTGTGGTCAGATGAGACCAAAATGGAGCTCTTTGACATCAACTCAACTCGCCGTGTTTGGAGGAGGAGGAATGCTGCCTATGACCCCAAGAACACCATCCCCACCGTCAAACATGGAGGTGGAAACATTATGCTTTGGGGGTGTTTTTTTGCTAAGGGGACAGGACAACTTCATCTCATCATTTGACGGGGCCATGTACCGTCAAATCTTGGGTGAGAACCTCCTTCCCTCAGCCAGGGCATTGGAAATGGGTCGTGGATGGGTATTCCAGCATGACAATGACCCAAAACACATGGCCAAGGCAACAAAGGAGTGGCTCAAGAAGAAGCACATTAAGGTCCTGGAGTGGCCTAGCCAGTCTCCAGACCTTAATCCCATAGAAAATCTGTGGAGGGAGCTGAAGGTTCGAGTTGCCAAACGTCAGCCTTGAAACCTTAATGACTTGGAGAAGATCTGCAAAGAGGAGTGGGACAAAATCCCTCCTGTGATGTGTGCAAATCTGGTGGCCAACTACAAGAAACGTCTGACCTCTGTGATTGCCAACAAGGGTTTTGCAACCAAGTACTAAGTCATGTTTTGCAGAGGGGGTCAAATACTTATTTCCCTCATTAAAATGCAAATACATTTCTAACATTTTTGACATGCGTTTTTCTGGATTTTTTTTTTGTTATTCTGTCTCTCACTGTTCAAATAAACCTACTATTAAAATTATAGACTGATCATTTCTTTGTCAGTGGGCAAACGTACAAAATCAGCAGGGGATCAAATACTTTTCCCCCCACTGTATCAGTAGATT
The DNA here is from genome assembly GCF_965601325.2 of Salmo salar. Taxonomy (NCBI): domain Eukaryota; kingdom Metazoa; phylum Chordata; class Actinopteri; order Salmoniformes; family Salmonidae; genus Salmo; species Salmo salar. The sequence continues at coordinate 52,357,657 of NC_138316.1, read as the reverse complement.
CTATCTGATCTCTTCTTGTCCTTTCTCGGATAAAGGACAACCCATCTCATTTTCCTAATAAAAACAACATTAGCACTTATTCAATACCGGACCTTATTCAATACCGAAACCTAACGATGCGTTTTGCTCCACTCCCCAGTTCTGTAGTCCATAAACTACCCCCCAGATCTGTAGTCCATAAACAACCCCCCAGATCTGTAGTCCATAAACTACCCCCCAGATCTGTAGTCCATTACCAACCCCCCAGATCTGTAGTCCATAAACTACCCCCCAGATCTGTAGTCCATAAACAACCCCCCAGATCTGTAGTCCATAAACAACCCCCCAGATCTGTAGTCCATAAACTACCCCCCAGATCTGTAGTCCATAAACAACCCCCCAGATCTGTAGTCCATAAACTACCCCCCAGATCTGTAGTCCATTACCAACCCCCCAGATCTGTAGTCCATAAACTACCCCCCAGATCTGTAGTCCATAAACAACCCCCCAGATCTGTAGTCCATAAACAACCCCCCAGATCTGTAGTCCATAAACAACCCCCCAGATCTGTAGTCCATAAACAACCCTCCAGATCTGTAGTCTATTACCAACCCCCCAGATCTGTAGTCCATAAACAACCCCCCAGATCTGTAGTCCATTACCAACCCCCCAGATCTGTAGTCCATAAACAACCCCCCAGATCTGTAGTCCATAAACAACCCTCCAGATCTGTAGTCTATTAGCAACCCCCCAGATCTGTAGTCCATTACCAACCCCCCAGATCTGTAGTCCATAAACAACCCCCCAGATCTGTAGTCCATTACCAACCCCCCAGATCTGTAGTCCATTACCAACCCCCCAGATCTGTAGTCTATTACCAACCCCCCAGATCTGTAGTCCATAAACAACCCCCCAGATCTGTAGTCCATTACCAACCCCCCAGATCTGTAGTCCATAAACAACCCCCCAGATCTGTAGTCCATTACCAACCCCCCAGATCTGTAGTCCATAAACAACCCCCCAGATCTGTAGTCCATAAACAACCCCCCAGATCTGTAGTCCATAAACTACCCCCCAGATCTGTAGTCCATAAACTACCCCCCAGATCTGTAGTCCATAAACAACCCCCCAGATCTGTAGTCCATTATCAACCCCCCAGATCTGTAGTCCATAAACTACCCCCCAGATCTGTAGTCCATAAACAACCCCCCAGATCTGTAGTCCATAAACTACCTCCCAGATCTGTAGTCCATAAACAACCCCCCAGTTCTGTAGTCCATAAACAACCCCCCAGATCTGTAGTCCATAAACTACTCCCCAGATCTGTAGTCCATAAACTACCCCCCAGATCTGTAGTCCATAAACAACCCCCCAGATCTGTAGTCTATTACCAACCCCCCAGATCTGTAGTCCATTACCAACCCCCCAGATCTGTAGTCCATAAACAACCCCCCAGATCTGTAGTCCATTACCAACCCCCCTAGATCTGTAGTCCATAAACTACCCCCCAGATCTGTAGTCCATAAACAACCCCCTAGATCTGTAGTCCATAAACTACCCCCCAGATCTGTAGTCCATTACCAACCCCCCAGATCTGTAGTCCATAAACTACCCCCCAGATCTGTAGTCCATTACCAACCCCCCAGATCTGTAGTCCATAAACTACCCCCCAGATCTGTAGTCCATTACCAACCCCCCAAATCTGTAGTCCATAAACAACCCCCCAGATCTGTAGTCCATAAACTACCCCCCAGATCTGTAGTCCATAAACAACCCCCCAGATCTGTAGTCCATAAACTACCCCCCAGATCTGTAGTCCATTACCAACCCCCCAGATCTGTAGTCCATTACCAACCCCCCAGATCTGTAGTCCATAAACAACCCCCCAGATCTGTAGTCCATTACCAACCCCCCAGATCTGTAGTCCATTACCAACCCCCTGTCACGTGGGATGACGCTGGAGAGACGAAGCAGGTACGGGGAGTTAAACACTTAATAAAGAACGGACATGGAACGAGACAGGAACAGCGACAACAAACTAATACTAAAGACAAAAACAATACAATGCAGCAGCGGGGAACAGAGCTGGGGAACTGACTAATATAGGGGAGGAAAGGAACAGGTGATGAGTGAGTCCAGGTGAGTCCAATAACGCTGATGCGCGTGACGAGGGAAGGCAGGTGTGCGTAATAGATGATATACACAGAATGTAACATGCTGCCATGTGCTCTATACAGGCTGTACCATGCTGCCATGTGCTCCATACAGGCTGTTCCGTGCTGTCTGTCTGTCTGTCTGTCTGTCTGTCTGTCTGTCTGTCTGTCTGTCTGTCTGTCTGTCTGTCTGTCTGTCTGTCTGTCTGTCTGTCTGTCTGTCTGTCTGTCTGTCTGTCTGTCTGTCTGTCTGTCTGTCTGTCTGTCTGTCTGTCTGTCTGTGTGTGTGTGTGTGTGTGTGTGTGTGTTTCGGGAGGGTGCCTTGTGGACCAGGTCTGGTTGTGATCTACAGAGAGAGGGAGGGAGGGAGAAAGAGAGCAGGGGAGAGGGTAGAGGGTAGTGCGTACGGCCCAGTACATCACTGGGGCCAAGCTTCCTGTCATCCAGGACCTCTATACCAGGCGGTGTCAGAGGAAGGACCTAAAAATTGATTGTCAAAGACTCCAGCCACCCTAGTCATAGACTGTTCTCTCTGCTACCGCACGGAAAGCGGTACCGGAGCGCCAAGTCTCGGTCCAAAAGGCTTCTGAACAGCTTCTACCCCCAAACCATAAGACTGCTGAACATCTAATTAAATGGCTACCCAGACTATTTGCATTGCCCCCCCCCCCCCCCCCTATGCTGCTGCTACTCTCTGTTATTATCTATACATAGTCACTTTAATAACTCTACCTGCATGTAGATACTACCTCAATTATCTCGAACACTGGTACCCCCTGTAATAAGCTGTTGTTATTTACTGCTGCTCTTTAATTCTTTATTTTTCTTATCTCTTACCATTTTTTTTAGGTATTTTTCTTAAAACTTCATTGTTGGTTAAGGGCTTGTAAGTCAGCATTTCACTGTTGTATTCGGCGCATGTGACAAATACCATTTGATTTGATTTGATCTTTGACTGGTTTACCCGTTGGCCTGAATGAGCCATGGTGTGTTTGTGTGTTTCCCCCTTAGACAGAACGTTCCTCCTCCACTGTATAATTACCCACGTTTCCATCCATAAAAAAGAGGATCTGGACGGGCGGAATGAAGGAACCCCTCCTGAGATTAGGCATCTGGATCAGTAAAGGTGTAATTATGACTAATAACAATCACAGAGCAGAAAACCCTGCGCACACACACACCACACACGCACGCACGCACGCACGCACGCACGCACGCACGCACGCACGCACGCACGCACACACACACACACACACACACACACACACACACACACACACACACAAACACGTTATGTTCTTCTATCTTCGTGGGGACCTAAAATGTATTTCCTTTCAAAATCCTATTTTCCCTAAACCATAACCCATAACCTTAAACCATAACCCTAACCTTAACCAATAACCCTAACCTTAACCAATAATCCTAACCTTAACCAATAACCCTAACCTTAACCCATGACACAAACCCTAACCCTAACCTTAACCCTAAACCTAACTCCTAACCTTAAACCTAACCACTAACCCCTTACCCTAACCCTAACCCTTAACCTAACCCTAACCCATATGTTTACAGACTACTGGTTATAGCTAATAGGTAGGGGGATGTTTACAGATTACTGGTTATAGCTAATAGGTAGGGGGATGTTTACAGACTACTGGTTATAGCTAATAGGTAGGGGGATGTTTACAGACTACTGGTTATAGCTAATAGGTAGGGGGATGTTTATGGATTTGAGCCTTTTCCAGCCCTCTCTAGAGTCTTTGCCTGCCGTCTCTAGTCTTTGCCAGCCCTCTCTAGTCTTTGCCTGCCCTCTCTAGTCTTTGCCAGCCCTCTCTAGTCTTTGCCAGCCCTCTCTACAGTCTTTGCCAGCCCTCTCTAGTCTTTGCCAGCCCTCTCTAGTCTTTGCCAGCCGTCTCTAGTCTTTGCCAGCCCTCTCTAGTCTTTGCCAGCCCTCTCTAGTCTTTGCCAGCCGTCTCTAGTCTTTGCCAGCCCTCTCTAGTCTTTGCCAGCCCTCTCTAGTCTTTGCCAGCCCTCTCTAGTCTTTGCCAGCCCTCTCTAGTCTTTGCCAGCCCTCTCTAGTCTTTGCCAGCCCTCTCTACAGTCTTTGCCAGCCCTCTCTAGTCTTTGCCAGCCCTCTCTAGTCTTTGCCAGCCCTCTCTAGTCTTTGCCAGCCCTCTCTACAGTCTTTGCCAGCCCTCTCTAGTCTTTGCCAGCCCTCTCTAGTCTTTGCCAGCCCTCTCTAGTCTTTGCCAGCCGTCTCTAGTCTTTGCCAGCCCTCTCTAGTCTTTGCCAGCCCTCTCTAGTCTTTGCCAGCCCTCTCTACAGTCTTTGCCAGCCCTCTCTAGTCTTTGCCAGCCCTCTCTAGTCTTTGCCAGCCGTCTCTAGTCTTTGCCAGCCCTCTCTAGTCTTTGCCAGCCCTCTCTAGTCTTTGCCAGCCCTCTCTAGTCTTTGCCAGCCGTCTCTAGTCTTTGCCAGCCCTCTCTAGTCTTTGCCAGCCCTCTCTACAGTCTTTGCCAGCCCTCTCTAGTCTTTGCCAGCCGTCTCTAGTCTTTGCCAGCCCTCTCTAGTCTTTGCCAGCCCTCTCTACAGTCTTTGCCAGCCCTCTCTAGTCTTTGCCAGCCGTCTCTAGTCTTTGCCAGCCCTCTCTAGTCTTTGCCAGCCCTCTCTAGTCTTTGCCAGCCCTCTCTAGTCTTTGCCAGCCCTCTCTACAGTCTTTGCCAGCCCTCTCTAGTCTTTGCCAGCCCTCTCTAGTCTTTGCCAGCCGTCTCTAGTCTTTGCCAGCCCTCTCTAGTCTTTGCCAGCCCTCTCTAGTCTTTGCCAGCCCTCTCTAGTCTTTGCCAGCCCTCTCTAGTCTTTGCCAGCCGTCTCTAGTCTTTGCCAGCCCTCTCTAGTCTTTGCCAGCCCTCTCTAGTCTTTGCCAGCCGTCTCTAGTCTTTGCCAGCCCTCTCTAGTCTTTGCCAGCCCTCTCTAGTCTTTGCCAGCCCTCTCTAGTCTTTGCCAGCCGTCTCTAGTCTTTGCCAGCCGTCTCTAGTCTTTGCCAGCCCTCTCTAGTCTTTGCCAGCCCTCTCTACAGTCTTTGCCAGCCCTCTCTAGTCTTTGCCAGCCCTCTCTACAGTCTTTGCCAGCCGTCTCTAGTCTTTGCCAGCCCTCTCTAGTCTTTGCCAGCCCTCTCTAGTCTTTGCCAGCCCTCTCTAGTCTTTGCCAGCCGTCTCTAGTCTTTGCCAGCCCTCTCTAGTCTTTGCCAGCCCTCTCTAGTCTTTGCCAGCCCTCTCTACAGTCTTTGCCAGCCGTCTCTAGTCTTTGCCAGCCCTCTACAGTCTTTGCCAGCCCTCTCTAGTCTTTGCCAGCCGTCTCTAGTCTTTGCCAGCCCTCTCTAGTCTTTGCCAGCCGTCTCTAGTCTTTGCCAGCCCTCTCTAGTCTTTGCCAGCCGTCTCTAGTCTTTGCCAGCCCTCTCTAGTCTTTGCCAGCCCTCTCTAGTCTTTGCCAGCCCTCTCTAGTCTTTGCCAGCCCTCTCTACAGTCTTTGCCAGCCCTCTCTAGTCTTTGCCAGCCCTCTCTACAGTCTTTGCCAGCCGTCTCTAGTCTTTGCCAGCCCTCTCTAGTCTTTGCCAGCCCTCTCTAGTCTTTGCCAGCCCTCTCTAGTCTTTGCCAGCCCTCTCTAGTCTTTGCCAGCCGTCTCTAGTCTTTGCCAGCCCTCTCTAGTCTTTGCCAGCCCTCTCTAGTCTTTGCCAGCCCTCTCTACAGTCTTTGCCAGCCGTCTCTAGTCTTTGCCAGCCCTCTACAGTCTTTGCCAGCCCTCTCTAGTCTTTGCCAGCCGTCTCTAGTCTTTGCCAGCCCTCTCTAGTCTTTGCCAGCCGTCTCTAGTCTTTGCCAGCCCTCTCTAGTCTTTGCCAGCCGTCTCTAGTCTTTGCCAGCCCTCTACAGTCTTTGCCAGCCGTCTCTAGTCTTTGCCAGCCCTCTACTGTCTTTGCCAGCCCTCTCTAGTCTTTGCCAGCCCTCTACAGTCTTTGCCAGCCGTCTCTAGTCTTTGCCAGCCCTCTACAGTCTTTGCCAGCCCTCTACAGTCTTTGCCAGCCCTCTCTATTCTAGCTTGAACATGGAGAACCAGTCGTGGCTGATACTTTCTTGATCTGCTGGACCAATACATTGCTGGGACTAGTGTACCATTTGGTATGCAGCCATTGTTTCTTCAGTATCACTATAGTTGTACCAAGAGACCCTTGAAACTGACTTCCTATTTCCAAAAAGACATCAACCTTTCAGAGGAACCTTTTTTGCAATATGCAATGATATAACTCCCCCAAGCTTGGGATGGGTTGTCTAGCGTTCCTTTATGCCAGGCAGCATTGGAAATCATCATTTTGGAGATCTGTTCTCTTCCAATTAGCATTTTTTTTTTGTCTCTGATGCCATCTGTGCACTATACGAAGGGAATAGGGTTCCATTTGGGACAGAAAGTCAAGCCTCAAAGATGGGTCTGAGATTACATCTCCTCTCTTTGTAACGTGTCCCCCCTGTCCCCCCTTCCTCTGATGATCTGATTGGTGCTATCTGACAGCTGGAGGGTGTGCCAGAAAACACATCATCTGGTCTCAGTTATTAGTGGTGTGTTGGTATGTAGATGTGTGGAATATTAATGAATAATCGTTGACTTTTTTGGGGGGGGGGGGGGGGGGGGGGGGGAGTGTGTGCATGGGCACCATTGTGAATGACTTTGTTCGCATGTCTACACGAGGAGTGTGTTTGTCTGCACATACTGGATAAAGTGTCAGAGAGTGCCGTGTGTGTGTGTGTGTGTGTGTGTGTGTGTGTGTGTGCGTGCGTGCGTGCGTGCGTGCGTGCGTGTGTGTGTGTGTGTGTGTGTGAGAGAGAGTTAGTCGTGCGCAAGTCAGCTGTTTTGTTCACCCGCCTGCAATTTGCTAATAATCCATTTGCAACCACCCGACTAGATGTGATAAAGTGTAAATCTGAGGCTCTGCAAACACCGAGCCCAACCCTGACTGTAGCTGTAGGCTACAGTCAGAGACGGAGGACCGTTTTTTTTTTGCCTGATTTAGATATGTTTCCGCTTATAATTTCCGACATTTTGGTGGAAGGCCATTAGTTAGTCAACTTGTCTATAAGTAGATACACACAGAATCTCTTCTGTCATTACTCGTTGCCATAGAAGACTAAATAAACCATATTGCTCAACAGAATAATGTTATGAAGTGATAGAATGAATGAATCTAGTTGACATCGGTCAAGTTCTCTCTGTCATCTCCACTCCATTAAGGAACAAAAAGATTTTTAGGGACCAGGGAGAAAATGCTATAAAAATAAATGACTGGAAATTATTTTCTGCATCAGTTTTACCCGTTGAAATGAAAATAGAAAGCTGTGAAAAACGACCCAACATGTTTCTGATAAGATTTCAGTTCAACTTGGATGCATATTTTACGTGGTTGAAATACTATCAGCTTTTATGATGCTGATAAAGATAGCACCTTTACAGACGGTCCCTAACAACACATTCACATTCTCTCTAGATGCTGATAAAGATAGCACCTTTACAGACGGTCCCTAATTACACATTCACATTCTCTCTAGATGCTGATAAAGATAGCACCTTTACAGACGGTCCCTAACTACACATTCACATTCTCTCTAGATGCTGATAAAGATAGCACCTTTACAGACGGTCCCTAATTACACATTCACATTCTCTCTAGATGCTGATAAAGATAGGGACCGTCTGTAAAGGTGCTAACTGCACATTCACATTCTCTCTAGATGCTGATAAAGATAGCACCTTTACAGACGGTCCCTAACTGCACATTCACATTCTCTCTAGATGCTGATAAAGATAGCACCTTTACAGACGGTCCCTAACTGCACATTCACATTCTCTCTAGATGCTGATAAAGATAGCACCTTTACAGACGGTCCCTAATTACACATTCACATTCTCTCTAGATGCTGATAAAGATAGCACCTTTACAGACGGTCCCTAACTACACATTCACATTCTCTCTAGATGCTGATAAAGATAGCACCTTTACAGACGGTCCCTAACTGCACATTCACATTCTCTCTAGATGCTGATAAAGATAGCACCTTTACAGACGGTTCCTAACTTCAAATGCACATTCTCTCTAGATGCTGATAAAGATAGCACCTTTACAGACGGTCCCTAACTGCACATTCACATTCTCTCTAGATGCTGATAAAGATAGCACCTTTACAGACGGTCCCTAACTGCACATTCACATTCTCTCTAGATGCTGATAAAGATAGCACCTTTACAGACGGTCCCTAACTGCACATTCACATTCTCTCTAGATGCTGATAAAGATAGCACCTTTACAGACGGTCCCTAACTACACATTCACATTCTCTCTAGATGCTGATAAAGATAGCGCCTTTAAATTCACATTCTCTCTAGATACTGAAAGAATTCAATCATATTTCTCCACTTCTGTTCCCCAGTCAAAATGTACATATGGTGTATCATATTACTGGAAGAAATGATTCATTCTGCAGGAGTTAATATGAAGGCTATGTGAGAGGTTATAGACCTAGCATCTAGATGTCAGTTTCCATTTAAACCATGTGAACAGTAGGCTACAGTTCCCTTGACGTGCCATAAGTCCTATTTGAAGTGACTGTTGAATTTGTATAACGCGCCTCACAATCATCACGCATAACATTGTCACGTCCTGACCAGTAAAAGAGGTTATTTTGTTATTGTAGTTTGGTCAGGACGTGGCAGGGGGTATTTGTTTTATGTGGTTCGGGGTTTGTTGGGCTATGTTACTATGTAAGAGGGATGTTTGTTTAGAGTGTTTCGGGGTTTGTTGGGCTATGTTCTTGTTAGTTTATATCTATGTTAGTTCTAGTCTTTCTATGTCTATGTTTAGTTAATGGGGTTGACCTTCAATTGGAACCAGCTGCTCCTCGTTGCTTCTAATTGAAGGACTTATTTAAGGGGGGGGGGGGGGGGGGGGATTTCTATGGGGTTTGTGGGTAGTTGTTTCCTGTTTTGTGTCTGAGCACCTGACAGGACTGTTTAGTGTCGTTCGTTGTGTTTGTATACGTGATTTGTTTGTTTTTTCCTTCTTTTAAATGTAATAAAGAAGATGAGTATAAACGTTCCCTCTGCACCTTGGTCCAATCCTTACGACGCCCGTTAGAAACATAGCCGGCACTGCTATCATCCTCTTTAACCACTAAATCCTAAACGTTACTTTTTTCTGGCCCTCTTTTCTCTTTTATTTTCGACTCTCCATTTTGCAGCTTTTCTCTTATTGACTTTACTAAAGGGGAAATGGAAACGCAAGCTAACTACAACGGTAAATATTGGCATTGTTGCGTCAGTGGCAGGAGAGAAACAAAATGGCTGATTTTACCGAGTAGCTCCCCGAGTCTGAGAATGAGTTTATTACAGAGAATGAAATAACGTCAATTAGGGAGCCAATCAAAACCTACTGAAGCCGTTCACGTTTGAGCCAATCGTTGTCCCCAGATCAAAGAGTTTGTTCTTGTAGGAGAAATAACACAGACGGAAACACCTCAGCTAGCGGGTCGGAGTAGTCAAACACAAACTGGTGTGACTGGGGATGCTGCCAGATAATGGTTAGAGAGTATATCAAATCAAATCAAATTTATTTATATAGCCCTTCTTACATCAGCTGATATCACAAAGTGCTGTACAGAAACCCAGCCTAAAACCCCAAACAGCAAGCAATGCAGGTGTAGAAGCACGGTGGCTAGGAAAAACTCCCTAGAAAGGCCAGAACCTAGGAAGAAACCTAGAGAGGAACCAGGCTATGAGGGGTGGCCAGTCCTCTTCTGGCTGTGCTGGGTGGAGATTATAACAGCACATGGCCTAGATGTTCAAATGTTCATAAATGACCAGCATTGTCAAATAATAATAATCATAGTAGTTGTCGAGGGTGCAACAAGTCAGTAACACAAGAGTAAGTGTCAGTTGGCTTTTTCATAGCCGATCTTTGAGAGTATCTCTACCACTCCTGCTGTCTCTAGAGAGTTGAAAACAGCAGGTCTGGGACAGGTAGCACGTCCGGTGAACAGGTCAGGGTTCCAGCAGGTCTGGGACAGCAACTCTGGGACAGGTAGGACGTCCGGTGAATAGGTCAGGGTTCCAGCAGGTCTGGGACAACAGGTCTGGGACAGGTAGCACGTCCGGTGAACAGGTCAGGGTTCCATAGCTGCAGGCAGAACAGTTGGAACTGGAGCAGCAGCACGGCCAGGTGAACTGGGGACAGCAAGGAGTCATCAAGCCAGGTAGTCCTGAGGCATGGTCCTAGGGCTCAGGTCCTCCGAGAGAGAGAGAGAAAGAAAGAAAAAAAAGAGAGAATTAGAGAGAGCATATTTAAATTCACACAGGACACCGGATAAGACAAGAGAAATACTCCAGATGTAACAGACTGACCCTAGCCCCCCGACACATAAACTACTGCAGCATAAATACTGGGGCTGAGACAGGAGGGGTCAGGAGACACTGTGGCCCCATCCGATGAAACCCCCAGACAGGGCCAAACAGGTAGGATATAACCCCACCCACTTTGCCAAAGCACAGCCTCCACACCACTGCAGGGATATCTCCAACCACCAACATACCATCCCGGGACAAGGCCGAGTATAGCCCACAAAGATCTCCGCCACGGCACAGCCCAAGGGGGGGGGCCAACCCAGACAGGAAGACCACGTCAGTGACTCAACCCACTCAAGTGACGCACCCCTCCCATGGACGGCATGGAAGAACACCAGTAAGCCAGTGACTCAGCCCCCGTAATAGGGTTAGAGGCAGAGAATCCCAGTGGAAAGAGGGGAACCGGCAAGGCAGAGACAGCAAGGGCGGTTCGTTGCTCCAGCCTTTCCGTTCACCTTCACACTCCTGGGCCAGACTATACTTAATCATAGGACCTACTGAAGAGATAAGTCTTCAGTAAAGACTTAAAGGTTGAGACTGAGTCTGCGTCTCTCACATGGGTAGGCAGACCATTCCAAAAAAATTGAGCTCTATAGGAGAAAGCCCTGCCTCCAGCTGTTTGCTTAGAAATTCTAGGAACAATTAGGAGGCCAGCGTCTTGTGACCGTAGCGTACGTGTAGGTATGTACGGCAGGACCAAATCGGAAAGATAGGTAGGAGCAAGCCCATGTAATGCTTTGTAGGTTAGCAGTAAAACCTTGAAATCAGCCCTTGCCTTAACAGAAAGCCAGTGTAGGGAGGCTAGCACTGGAATAATATAATCACATTTTTTGGTTCTAGTCAGGATTCTAGCAGCCGTATTTAGCACTAACTGAAGTTTATTTAGTGCTTTATCCGGGTAGCCGGATGGTAGTCTGGATGGTGATGTATTACATCCAGTCAGAGGTTCCTGTCAGTCTGTCTGGATGGTGATGTATTACATCCAGGTCAGAGGTTCCTGTCAGTCTGTCTGGATGGTGACTGTATTACATCCAGGTCAGAGGTTCCTGTCAGTCTGGATGGTGATGTAGTTATTGGATGTGTCACTAATTCTTATGAAGTACTTCCTGGCTGAAGAGGTTTCTCGCCCGTTCAGCAGCCGATATGCCAGTTAAATAACTGGTGAAATGTCTAAATGATTTAATGTTAACGTCAGTAGTGGGTTGGTGCTCAGTATTTATAATCAGTATCCTTTGACGATGTTTATCACCAGCGCTGTTCGACTGGACGGTAACACATTTACCTTTTGAGTAGACAACCGGAGTTGCAGACATCGTAATAATTCATGAACTCTAAATGTAAAATGAGGGCGCAAGCGGAGGACTTCAACGTAGGTCTATGACTCCTTTTTCATTCTTGAAAACTCCCGATAGTCTGCAGATCCTGCTAGCTCGAGCTGGCACGTTCTTCCTCTTCAGGACACGGAGCCACTTCTTCATAAGTTGCGGGTCCTCGGACAGCCCATGGTAGTTTAACCCGAGGGATTTATTTGGAGCCAATTCACGCAGCCTGGCGACGATATACAGTTCGTGTTTGAATTACTACTTCCTTGTCCGCACCTCACCTCACCTCTCTTCAATTCACTCTCAATACCACAAACAATTTGTTGATTCTTAGCCAGTGACGACTGGCGTCAGTTGTTACTATGGCGATTTAAAATGGCGCTGGCCATAGCTGAGATAAACCTTGTCGACGATCAAAATATTAAAATGTAGAAAATATGTTTTTATGTTAAATGCACATGTTTATTATTATTAGTGAATTGAATTCATTTCTTTGCTTAGATTTACATCCTACAGTGTTTCCGTTCCTTTTTTAAACTGCAACATTGTCCATTTTTTTTGCCTCTGTGGATTGAGGTGAACTTTTTCTGCCCGTTGGTGATTGGTGTACACACCAATCTGTTTACTGCATCTACAGGTAGGTCCGAAAGTTCAGGCGTATAAACTAAAGTCAAATAGCCTCAAATAATGAAAGACAATCCTCAGTTTAGCCCAGAGACAGAAATTGCATTTTTTTAATGGATGTTTTCTTAATTTTTTTTTTTTATGTTTCATGTCCTCAATAATCCCACTTATAACACATTATAACCCCAGCATCACACCAACATACCAATAGCAGTGCAGCAGTCCCTCCAGGATAACGATTTTTGAGGCAAAATCAACAATTCCCCGACATATTACGCGAGGTCTTGCAAATTTTGATCAATCACTGCACTATTTCTACATAAAACGGTCAAATCACTGCAATATTATTGTCATAAGACTGTCCCCTTACCGTCGTACAAAAAAAGGACTTGTATCATTTCAAACAATCACAGCACATTTACCGCATAATATACAGTACCAGTCAGAAGTTTAAACACGCCTACTCATTCCAGCGTTTTCCCGTACATAGGACTAACACATCCCCTCCGACGCCATCTTCCTGCAACAACTTCCTGTATACCATGTGTATCCCGTACATAGGACTAACACATCCCCTCCGGCGCCATCTTCCTGCAACAACTTCCTGTATACCATGTGTATCCCGTACATAGGACTAATACAACTTGAAACTGAATTGATTGATAGAGAACAGGCAGTGCTAAAGGCTCTGTCTGCGTTCATAATGGTACCCTATTACCTATATAGTGCCTATAGGGATCTGGTCCAAAGTAGTGCACTATGTAGGGAATAGGAAGCCATTTGGGACTATGGAGCCGTTTATGATGAGTGTTTTGTTTAGGACAAACCATTTGCCTCAAGTTGTAATTTTCCCTTTGATGTCTTGCTAACGCTGGACATTCTTTGGCTCGGCTACTAGAACATTTTCATGGTTTTGGAGTCGGACCTAAAGTACCAGTCAAAAGGTTTGGACACAGCTTCTCATTCAAGGGTTTTTCTTTACTTTTACTATTTTCTACATTGTAGAACAATAGTGAAGACATCAAAACTATGAAATAACACATATGGGAATCATGTTGTATCCAGAAAAGTGTTAAACAAATCAAAATATATTTTATATTTGAGATTCTTCAAAGTAGCCACCCTTTGTCTTGATGACAGCTTTGCACACTCTTGGGATTCTCTCAACCAGCTTCACCTGGAATGCTTTTCCAACAGTCTTGAAGGAGTTACCATATTATGCTGAGCACTTGTTGGCTGCTTTTCCTTCACTCTGCGGTCCAACTCATCCCAAACCATCTCAATTGGGTTGAGGTTGGCTGATTGCGGAGGCCAGGTCATCTGATGCAGCACTCCATCCCTCTCCATCTTGGTCTGTGCTGTAGTGAGTGAGTGTTTTATTATAACTGGGGTTATTGAGGACATGGGCTGTGCTCTAGTGAGTGGGTGTTATAATCCGTAGGGTGAGATCTGAACTGGGCTTCCAGTGGACTCCTTGGACTCCTCTGTTTTCCACTCACACCATGTACTGGAGAGAGGAGAGGAAGGAGAAAGAGAGAGAGAGGAGAAAGAGAGGAAAGAGACGTAAGGGAGGAGAAAGAGAGAGGGAGGAGAAAAAGCGAGAGAGGAGAGGAGAGGGTGGAGAAAGAGAGGGAGGAGTAAGAGACAGAGAAAGAGAGAGGGGAGAGGAGAGGGAGGAGAAAGAGAGCGAGAGAGAGAGAGAGAGAGAGAGAGGGAGGAGAGGGAGGATAAAGAGAGAGAGAGAGAGAGAGGGAGGAGAGAGAGAGAGAGAGAGAGAGAGAGAGAGAGAGAGGGAGGATAAAGAGAGAGAGAGAGAGAGAGAGAGAGAGAGAGAGAGAGAGAGAGAGAGAGAGAGAGAGAGAGGAGAGGGAGGATAAAGAGAGAGAGAGAGAGAGAGAGAGAGAGAGAGGGAGGATAAAGAGAGAGAGAGAGAGAGAGAGAGAGAGAGGGAGGATAGAGAGAGAGAGAGAGAGAGAGAGAGAGAGAGAGAGGGAGGATAAAGAGAGAGAGAGAGAGAGAGAGAGAGAGAGAGCGAGAGAGAGAGAGAGATTGTGGTTTACCCAGGGTAACGCTATCCACCATGCAGGTTGTTATTTTTTTGGGCCGAGGACTTTGGCATTTAGCCCCATGAACGCAACGGCCGTGTCCAAAACTGGAGGTGTTTTCACATGTACGGTACATCCCCTCTCCTTGTTCTGCCAACATGGGCTGGCTGGAGGTGTTTTCACATGTACGGTACATCCCCTCTCCTTGTTCTGGCAACATGGGCTGGCTGGAGGTGAGCCGGGGGAACATGGGGAGGGAAGTGAAAGCGCTCTGCATCCCGACAATAGAGGAAGCTTGTGTCCCAAAATGACACCCTATTCCCTATTTAGTGCACTACTTTTGACCATAGCCCAGAGCCCTATGGCCCCCGGTCTAAAGTAGCGCACTATATAGGGAATATGGCGCCATTTGGGAAACACACAAGGTCTTTGATCACTACAGATTACAGGAAGATAACCCACAGATATACCGTTTGGGGAATCGCCCAGAAAAGCAAACAAAAGCAAAACGAAGCTCAAAATAGAACGTATCTGTTGAATCTGTTCTTCTGGCTCCTCCTGGGGCAAGTTTTGACTTGGCTGGACCATGTTGTAATGTACTGTACCATGGTTGCCTGGCTCTATGGCTGGCTAGCTGGCTGACTGACTGCTTAAAACCTCTTTAGGATCGGACCCTGTTTTTCAGTTTTTTTTCGCCTAAAATGACATACTCAAATCTAACTGCCTGTAGCTCAGGACCTGAAGCAAGGTTATGCATATTCTTGATACCATTTGAAAGGGAACACTTAGAAGTTTGTGGAAATGTGAAATGAATGTAGGAGAATATAACACGTTAGATCTGGTAAAAGATAATACGAAAGAAAAAAAACATGGGTTCTTGGTTTCTAAACTGGCTGACAGACTGGCTGGCTGACTGGCTAATTGACTGTCTGGGGCTTTCGTCAGATGACACCCCAAGCCTGTTATTTAAAACATTTTTACTCATAACGCTATAGGCCTTCAGGAGACAACCTCCAACTGTCAAACCATCCATCACAATGTATTACTAATAACTAAAATTACCTTTTCATACTCATATACGTGTAGGTCACCTGTGTGGCGTTGGCACCAGTAACTCTGGAAGTCCTCTTTGGACAAGCGTAGAGCAATAAAACCCTCGGGATATCTCAATGAAGTTCAGTTGATCCCATGCTGCCTTGCTCTGCGCTGTGTAAAGCATGTTGGATCCTGAGCTACTAACAGACGTGTGGATGTGTTTGTACTAGTTTGGATATTTTCCAGTCCCAATGCAATATGGAAGAATGTTCTAATCTTGGGTGTAGGCAATATCAATAAGACAACCTGTTGGTTTGGTGATTGATGAGAAAGAAAGAAAGAAAGAAAGAAAGAAAGAAAGAAAGAAAGAAAGAAAGAAAGAAAGAAAGAAAGAAAGAAAGAAAGAAAGATGAAGAAGAAGTAGTCATCTAGTATTATTATGTCTAGTTAGGTAAAATAACGTACAGGAAGTGGATAATTATTATGTCTAGTTAGGTAAAATAACATACAGGAAGTGGATAATTATTATGTCTAGTTAGGTAAAGTAACGTACAGGAAGTGGATAATTATTATGTCTAGTTAGGTAAAGTAACGTACAGGAAGTGGATAATTATTATGTTTAGTTAGGTAAAATAACATACAGGAAGTGGATAATTATTATGTCTAGTTAGGTAAAATAACATACAGGAAGTGGATAATTATTATGTCTAGTTAGGTAAAATAACATACAGGAAGTGGATAATTATTATGTCTAGTTAGGTAAAGTAACGTACAGGAAGTGGATAATTATTATGTCTAGTTAGGTAAAGTAACGTACAGGAAGTGGATAATATATCCCTGTGGCAATAGAACTCAGTTGACAAACCATCCGTCAAAGCTTAACGCTAATTCCAATCGCCTTTATCACGGCACTTGGTTCCTTTGTATGGCGACAGCGCTAATCGTTGGGTATGACATTTAGTTTTGATGTTAATAAGCCGAATGTACTGTATTGTGGTGGATTTGGTACAAAGCTAAGTGGGTCTGCTAGTATTAATCAAGCAACAAATATGTCCGCTGTTCTTCTAAAAACTATACTGATCTGGGTTATCGTAGGGCAGCGGGGACAGCAAGGTCGTCCATCAAAACACATGGCTCAGTACAAAGCTGAGTTGGTGTACTTGCTTGAATGAAGCAAAAAACATCTTTAATGATCTGGGTTGGTGTAGGACAGGGGAGGGAAACTTCTTATCCTGGAGGAAGGGCAGTAGATTCATGTTTTGTTCCAGTCCTACAGTCTCAGTTGAAGTTTTTGTTCCAGTCCTACAGTCTCAGTTGAAGTTTTTGTTCCAGTCCTACAGTCTCAGTTGAAGTTTTTGTTCCAGTCCTACAGTCTCAGTTGAAGCCTCTGAATGTTGCATCCAAGGTCATCCAGCAAAACACTACTTCAGCGCCAAAGCCAGGAGGCGTCTTCAGCGTTAAAGCCAGGAGGCCTCTTCAGCGTCAAAGCCAGGAGGCGTCTTCAGCGTCAAAGTCAGGAATGATCTTCAGAGTCAAAGCCAGGAAGTGTCTTCAGCGTCAAGGCCAGGAAGCCTCTTCAGCATCTTCAGCGTCAAAGCCAGGAAGCCTCTTCAGCATCTTCAGCGTCAAGGCCAGGAAGCCTCTTCAGCATCTTCAGCGTCAAGGCCAGGAAGCGTCTTCAGAGTCAAAGTCAGGAAGCGTCTTCAGAGTCAAAGCCAGGAATGATCTTCAGCGTCAAAGCCAGGAATGATCTTCAGCGTCAAAGCCAGGAGGCCTCTTCAGTTGGATTTCATTAGAGGTCACAGCTTAGACCTTGTATAACCCGCAACCATTTAACCTTTGTTTTCAGAGTTATAATGAAAATCCCCACGCTGTTAAATTGGCCAATGCCTGGCTGCATACCAGATGCAGTGTGGTCTGGGCTCAGTCATGCTAATAATGCCAATTAGTGTGTTAATCATGGATTTATTTAAGTGCAGACATTCTTTGACCCTGGATCATTTGTCAGACCACGAACCTTTGTAAGTGGGAGACCGTCTTAGACGAACGTCAACCTGCGTCACAAA
>NC_138316.1:52322500-52337500 GCF_965601325.2 Salmo salar | reverse complement strand
TCTGTCAATTAGGTTAGAATGGTGGAATAACTACACTGTTGTTGATCCATCCTCACTTCTCTCCAATCAAAGCCATTAAACTCCCTGAGCGGTTTCCTTCCTCCCCGGCAACTGAGTTAGGAAGGACGCCTGTATCTTTGTAGTGACTGGGTGTATTGATACACCATCCAATGCCTCCAAAGTGAACTTGCTTTTTTAAATTTTTTACCCATCTACCAATAAGGTGCCCTTCTTTGTGAGGCATTGGAAAACCTCCTTGGTCATTGTGGTTGAATCTGTGTTTGAAATTCACTGTTTGACTGAGGGACCTTACAGATAATTGTCTGTGTGGGGTACAGAGATGAGGTACTCTTCAAAACTCAGGTTTAACACTATTATTGCACACAGAGTGAGTCCATGCAACTTATTATGTGACTTGTTAAGCACATTTTTACTCCTGAACTTGGGTTAGGCCGTCATTGTAAGTAAGAATTTGTTCTTAATTAACTGACTTGCCTCGTTAAATAAAGGTAAAAATAAAGGTTTACTTCAATAAATACAAATGTTCTGGGTTGCCTCTCAGAACAGCACTGACGGATACACAGACACGGTGACTGAGTTCATCAGGAAGTGTAAAGGGGACGTTGTTTCTGCTGTGACTATTAAAACCTACCCACTGTGACTATTAAAACCTGACTAAGGTTCAGTGCAGGGTACTGGGCGGAGGCTGGCTAGGGGTGACTGTTAAACAGTCTGATGGCCTGGAGATAGAAGCTGTTTCTCAGTCTCTCGGTCCCTGCTTTGATGCACCTGTAATGTCTCCTTCTTCTAGATGGTAACGGGATGAACAGGCTGTGGCTTGGGTGGCTGAGGTCCTTGATGATCGTCTAGATGGTAGCCGGGTGAACAGGCTGTGGCTTGGGTGGCTGAGGTCCTTGATGATCTTCTAGATGGTAGGGGGGTGAACAGGCCGTGGCTTGGGTGGCTGAGGTCCTTGATGATCTTCTAGATGGTAACAGGGTGAACAGGCTGTGGCTTGGGTGGCTGAGGTCCTTGATGATCTTCTAGATGGTAGCAGGGTGAACAGGCTGTGGCTCGGGTGGAGGAGGTCCTTGATGATCTTCTAGATGGTAACAGGGTGAACAGGCTGTGGCTTGGGTGGCTGAGGTCCTTGATGATCTTCTAGATGGCAGCAGGGTGAACAGGCCGTGGCTTGGGTGGCTGAGGTCCTTGATGATCTTCTAGATGGTAGCAGGGTGAACAGGCCGTGGCTTGGGTGGCTGAGGTCCTTGATGATCTTCTAGATGGTAGCAGGGTGAACAGGCCGTGGCTTGGGTGGCTGAGGTCCTTGATGATCTCCTAGATGGTAGCAGGGTGAACAGGCCGTGGCTTGGGTGGCTGAGGTCCTTGATGATCTTCTAGATGGTAACAGGGTGAACAGGCCGTGGCTTGGGTGGCTGAGGTCCTTGATGATCTTCTAGATGGTAGCAGGGTGAACAGGCCGTGGCTTGGGTGGCTGAGGTCCTTGATGATCTCCTAGATGGTAGCAGGGTGAACAGGCCGTGGCTTGGGTGGCTGAGGTCCTTGATGATCGTCTAGATGGTAGCTGGGTGAACAGGCTGTGGCTTGGGTGGCTGAGGTCCTTGATGATCTTCTAGATGGTAGGGGGGTGAACAGGCCGTGGCTTGGGTGGCTGAGGTCCTTGATGATCTTCTAGATGGTAACAGGGTGAACAGGCTGTGGCTTGGGTGGCTGAGGTCCTTGATGATCTTCTAGATGGTAGCAGGGTGAACAGGCTGTGGCTCGGGTGGAGGAGGTCCTTGATGATCTTCTAGATGGTAACAGGGTGAACAGGCTGTGGCTTGGGTGGCTGAGGTCCTTGATGATCTTCTAGATGGCAGCAGGGTGAACAGGCCGTGGCTTGGGTGGCTGAGGTCCTTGATGATCTTCTAGATGGTAGCAGGGTGAACAGGCCGTGGCTTGGGTGGCTGAGGTCCTTGATGATCTCCTAGATGGTAGCAGGGTGAACAGGCCGTGGCTTGGGTGGCTGAGGTCCTTGATGATCTTCTAGATGGTAACAGGGTGAACAGGCCGTGGCTTGGGTGGCTGAGGTCCTTGATGATCTTCTAGATGGTAGCAGGGTGAACAGGCCGTGGCTTGGGTGGCTGAGGTCCTTGATGATCTCCTAGATGGTAGCAGGGTGAACAGGCCGTGGCTTGGGTGGCTGAGGTCCTTGATGATCTTCTAGATGGTAGCAGGGTGAACAGGCCGTGGCTCGGGTGGCTGAGGTCCTTGATGATCTCCTTGGCCTTTCTTTGACCCTGGGTGCTGTAGATGTTCTGGAGGGTTAGCAGTGCACCACAAACACACCCACAGTCACACTAGTGAAGCTTTTTCTTCACCAGGAGCCACCCGTAATTGCTGATAATCCATCCGTGAAAATCTGAGGCCTGCAACCGACCCCAAACCCGCAAATATAGAAAATGGGCTGTACAGTCAGAGAAGGCCTTTTTAGATAGGCTTGGAATTCATGCTTATCATTTCTGACATTTTGAAAGGCTATTTATTAGTCAACTTGTCTATAATTAGATAGATGCAGATTCTCTTCTGTCATTACTTGTTGCCCTAAAAGACTAAATTAAACCCTTGCCCACCAGAATAATGTCATAAATCGATAGAATGAATGCTTCAATGTAGTTGACATTGGT
The DNA here is from genome assembly GCF_965601325.2 of Salmo salar. Classification (NCBI taxonomy): domain Eukaryota; kingdom Metazoa; phylum Chordata; class Actinopteri; order Salmoniformes; family Salmonidae; genus Salmo; species Salmo salar. The sequence continues at coordinate 52,334,813 of NC_138316.1, read as the reverse complement.
AAAGTTTGTTTCCTCTTTCATCTCTGCTTTTCTCCCACAACAAATATGTTTAGAGACCGGGGAGAAAATGCAATAGCTCAATTTTCGGGGCAAAATATCCAAATTAAAATCAGTTTTACCGGTTTTAAGGAAATTAAAGGTCTTAAAAATGACCCAACATGTTTTTTTTAATGCGATTTCAGTTTGGCTTGGATACATATTTTATGTGGTTGAAATACTATCCACTTTTATGATTCTGATAAAGATAGCACCGTGTCACGGTTATCGTCGGTGGAGGAGGACCAAAATGCAGCAGGACTGTGTTTGTTCATTTTGAACATTTATTTAAATCAAAACGAACACAAAAAACAACAAACAAGAGAACGAACGATCTACTGACAGTCTGTCAAGGCACAAGGCTAAACACAGAACAATCTCCCACAAATAACAAACACACCCTAATATATGGGACTCTCAATCAAAGGCAAATAGAAAACACCTGCCTTCAACTGAGAGTCCCAACCCCAATTAACCAAACATAGAACCAGACACACTAGACTAAACAGAATACATGGAAACCAAACAGTGCCCAAAAACCCCGGAATACTAAATCAAATGCCCCTTCAACAAACACACCACCCCGAACCACATAAAACGAATACCCTCTGCCACGTCCTGACCAAACTACAATACCAATTAACCCTTATACTGGCCAGGACGTGACACACCGTCATTTCTACAGATGGTCCCTAACCTCAGGAATTATGTGTGCATTGTTTTATATTGCTGGGGATTATTACTTCACTGTTGGGATGATGTGTGTATTGTTCTATACTGCTAGGGATTATTACTGAACTGTTGGGATTATGTGTGTACTGTTTTATATTGCTAGGGATTATTACTGAACTGTTGGGATGATGTGTGTATTGTTCTATACTGCTAGGGATTATTACTGAACTGTTGGGATTATGTGTGTACTGTTTTATACTGCTAGGGATTATTACTGAACTGTTGGGATGATGTGTGTATTGTTCTATACTGCTAGGGATTATTACTGAACTGTTGGGATTATGTGTGTACTGTTTTATATTGCTAGGGATTATTACTGAACTGTTGGGATTATGTGTGTATTGTTCTATACTGCTAGGGATTATTACTGAACTGTTGGGATTATGTGTGTATTGTTTTATATTGCTAGGGATTATTACTGAACTGTTGGGATTATGTGTGTATTGTTCTATACTGCAAGGGATTATTACTGAACTGTTGGGATTATGTGTGTATTGTTTTATATTGCTAGGGATTATTACTGAACTGTTGGGATGATGTGTGTATTGTTTTATATTGCTAGGGATTATTACTGAACTGTTGGGATTATGTGTGTATTGTTCTATACTGCTAGGGATTATTACTGAACTGTTGGGATTATGTGTGTATTGTTTTATATTGCTAGGGATTATTACTGAACTGTTGGGATGATGTGTGCATTGTTCTATACTGCTAGGGATTATTACTGAACTGTTGGGATTATGTGTGTATTGTTCTATACTGCTAGGGATTATTACTGAACTGTTGGGATTATGTGTGTATTGTTCTATACTGCTAGGGATTATTACTGAACTGTTGGGATTATGTGTGTATTGTTTTATATTTCTAGGGATTATTACTGCACTGTTGGGATTATGTGTGTATTGTTTTATTGCTCGGGATTATTACTGCACTGTTGGAGCTAGAAAAACAAGCCTTTCGTTGCACCTGCGATAACATCTACATATCTGTCACGGCTGTTCAAAGGATCGGACCAAAATGCAGCTTGTTCGTAGTTCCACATATTATATTTATTGTGAAACTAAAATGCAATACACTAATATACAAAAACAACAAACCGTGACGCAGAGAGGAAAACACACTACTCAAAAGATAATAACCCACAAAACAAAAAGAGAAAAACCCCTACTTAAATATGATCTCTAATCAGAGGCAACGAGGATCAGCTGCCTCCAATTAGAGATCAACCCAAACAATCCCAACATAGAAATAGAAAAACTAGAACTTAAACATAGAAATAGAAAACATAGAACAACCCAAAACACCTCCTGTCACGCCCTGCCCTACTCTACTATAGAAAATGACATCTTACTAGGGTCAGGATGTGACAATATCTGTGTACACAACCAATAAACTTTGATTTCATGTGTGTTTAAGTGCACGTGTGTATGCTTGTGTGTGTGTGTGTGTGTGTGTGTGTGTGTGTGTGTGTGTGTGTGTGTGTGTGTGTGTGTGTGTGTGTGTGTGTGTGTGTGTGTGTGTGTGTGTGTGTGTGTGTGTGTGTGTGTGTGTCATTGTATTTGCGGAAGTGTTCTGAGTGAGGACAGAGTCGATGTCTGAATGGACATTTCCACCTGACCACTAAGAACGAACAGCACTAAAACTAATTAGAAGTTTGATTACAGCACCTAATATATCTTCTTACTGTAGGACTGTTCTTACTGTAGGACTGGGCTGTTCCTACTGTAGGACTGTTCTTACTGTAGGACGGGGCTATTCTTACTGTAGGACTGGGTTGTTCTTACTGTAGGACTGGGTTGTTCTTACTGTAGGAATGTAATTACTGTAGGACTGGGCTGTTCTTACTGTAGGACTGTTCTTACTGTAGGACTGTTCTTACTGTAGGACGGGGCTGTTCTTACTGTAGGACTGGGCTGTTCTTACTGTAGGACTGTTCTTACTGTAGGACTGTTCTTACTGTAGGACGGGGCTGTTCTTACTGTAGGACTGTTCTTACTGTAGGACTGTTCTTACTGTAGGACGGGGCTGTTCTTACTGTAGGACTGGGCTGTTCTTACTGTAGGACTGTTCTTACTGTAGGACTGTTCTTACTGTAGGACGGGGCTGTTCTTACTGTAGGACGGGGCTGTTCTTACTGTAGGACTGTTCTTACTGTAGGACGGGGCTGTTCTTACTGTAGGACTGGGTTGTTCTTACTGTAGGACTGGGCTGTTCTTACTGTAGGATTGGGCTGTTCTTACTGTAGGAATGTTCTCACTGTAGGACTGGGCTGTTACAGTAGGACAGGGCTGTTCTTACTGTAGGACTGTTCTTACTGTAGGACTGTTCTTACTGTAGGACGGACTGTTCTTACTGTAGGACTGGGCTGTTCTTACTGTAGGACTGGGCTGTTCTTACTGTAGGATTGGGCTGTTCTTACTGTAGGAATGTTCTCACTGTAGGACTGGGCTGTTACAGTAGGACAGGGCTGTTCTTACTGTAGGACTGTTCTTACTGTAGGACGGGGCTGTTCTTACTGTAGGACTGGGCTGTTCTTACTGTAGGACTGTTCTTACTGTAGGACTGTTCTTACTGTAGGACGGGGCTGTTCTTACTGTAGGACTGTTCTTACTGTAGGACTGTTCTTACTGTAGGACGGGGCTGTTCTTACTGTAGGACTGGGCTGTTCTTACTGTAGGACTGTTCTTACTGTAGGACTGTTCTTACTGTAGGACGGGGCTGTTCTTACTGTAGGACGGGGCTGTTCTTACTGTAGGACTGGGTTGTTCTTACTGTAGGACTGGGCTGTTCTTACTGTAGGATTGGGCTGTTCTTACTGTAGGAATGTTCTCACTGTAGGACTGGGCTGTTACAGTAGGACAGGGCTGTTCTTACTGTAGGACTGTTCTTACTGTAGGACTGTTCTTACTGTAGGACTGTTCTTACTGTAGGACGGACTGTTCTTACTGTAGGACTGGGCTGTTCTTACTGTAGGACTGGGCTGTTCTTACTGTAGGATTGGGCTGTTCTTACTGTAGGAATGTTCTCACTGTAGGACTGGGCTGTTACAGTAGGACAGGGCTGTTCTTACTGTAGGACTGTTCTTACTGTAGGACTGTTCTTACTGTAGGACTGGGCTGTTCTTACTGTGGGACTGGGCTGTTCTTACTGTAGGACGGTTCTTACTGTAGGACGGGGCTGTTCTTACTGTAGGACTGTTCTTACTATAGGACTGGGCTGCTCCTACTGTAGGACTGGGCTGTTCTTACTGTAGGACTGTTCTTACTGTAGGACTGGGCTGTTCTTACTGTAGGACTGGGCTGTTCTTACTGTAGGACTGGGCTGTTCTTACTGTAGGACTGTTCTTACTGTAGGACTGGGCTGCACTTACTGTAGGACTGGGCTGTTCTTACTGTAGGACTGTTCTTACTGTAGGACTGTTCTTACTGTAAGACTGGGCTGTTCTTACTGTAGGACTGTTCTTACTGTAGGAATGGGCTGTTCTTACTGTAAGACTGTTCTTACTGTAGGGCTGTTCTTACTGTATGACTGTTCTTACTGTAGGACTGGGCTGTTCTTACTGTAGGACTGGGTTGTTCTTACTGTAGGACTGGGTTGTTCTTACTGTAGGACCGGGCTGTTCTTACTGTAGGACTGGGTTGTTCTTACTGTAGGACTGTTCTTACTGTAGGACTGGGCTATTCTTACTGTAGGACCGGGCTGTTCTTACTGTAGGACTGTTCTTACTGTAGGACTGGGCTGTTCTTACTGTAGGACTGTTCTTACTGTAGGACTGGGCTATTCTTACTGTAGGACCGGGCTGTTCTTACTGTAGGACTGGGCTGTTCTTACTGTAGGACTGTTCTTACTGTAGGACTGGGCTGTTCTTACTGTAGGACTGTTCTTACTGTAGGACTGTTCTTACTGTAGGACTGGGCTGTTCTTACTGTAGGACTGTTCTTACTGTAGGACTGGGCTGTTCTTACTGTAGGACTGTTCTTACTGTAGGAATGGGCTGTTCTTACTGTAGGACTGTTCTTACTGTAGGACTGGGCTGTTCTTACTGTAGGACTGTTCTTACTGTAGGATTGGGCTCTTCTTACTGTAGTACTGGGCTGTTCTTACTGTAGGACTGGGCTGTTCTTACTGTAGGACTGGGCTGGTCTTACTGTAGGATTGAACATGTGACATTTTTCACTGGTTTTCTCATTCAGTCTTGATCCTGATAAGTCTAATTCAGTCCAGGGACAATTGCTCGATCACTTGCTTAATGTCACCAGGGATCGGTGGGGACCAGAAATCGGCACAAGCATTTCTACAATGCACCTTTCACCCTGTTTACACCTGACATCAATAGGTATAGTCATTAAGATTCACCTTTCACCCTGTTTACACCTGACATCAATAGGTATAGTCATTAAGATTCACCTTTCACCCTGTTTACACCTGACATCAATAGGGAATAGGGTGCCATTTGGGACAGACCCATATGGTATTGCATCTGTATTCTGCTTTTTGTCTTCACAACCCTTTCCAACATGACTCCGAAGCGTTGACATCCTTATCACATTTCCTGTTAAAGCGAACATGTCAGCACGCGTCAGCTCTGCACGAACACAATGCATCCTTGTTAACCCTTAGGATCTTTAAACTTTTAGACGCCGCTAACTCTGGGTCTCACTGATGGGAAACCATCCCCACAGCAGCTGAAAGCCTTTAGGTATTACGTGCTGTTTTATAGACTATGAAGAGATATAGAGGTTTAGCTCTGATGAAACAATACAAGCAATGAGATTGAATATGTAATACAGATAGTGGAAATGGTCCCAAACGACTACTGTTGGTATATACAGGCTAGTCAACCCCCCCCCTTCTAGATCCACTACTGTAGCTATATACAGGCTAGTCAACCCCCCCTTCTAGATCCACTACTGTAGCTATATACAGGCTAGTCACCCTCCCCCCCCCCTTCTAGATCCACTACTGTAGGTATATACAGGCGAGTCAACCCCCCCTTCTAGATCCTCTACTGTAGGTATATACAGGCTAGTCACCCCCCCCTTCTAGATCCACTACTGTAGGTATATACAGGCTAGTCACCCCCCCCCCCCTTCTAGATCCACTACTGTAGGTATATACAGGCTAGTCAACCCCCCCTTCTAGATCCACTACTGTAGGTATATACAGGCTAGTCACCCCCCCCCCCCTTCTAGATCCACTACTGTAGGTATATACAGGCTAGTCACCCCCCCCCCCCTTCTAGATCCACTACTGTAGGTATATACAGGCTAGTCACCCCCCCCTTCTAGATCCACTACTGTAGGTATATACAGGCTAGTCCCCCCCCCCCCTTCTAGATCCACTACTGTAGGTATATACAGGCTAGTCACCCCCCCCCCCTTCTAGATCCACTACTGTAGGTATATACAGGCTAGTCACCCCCCCTTCTAGATCCACTACTGTAGGTATATACAGGCTAGTCACCCCCCCCCTTCTAGATCCACTACTGTAGGTATATACAGGCTAGTCACCCCCCCCCCCCCTTCTAGATTCACTACTGTAGGTATATACAGGCTAGTCAACCCCCCCTTCCAGATCCACTACTGTAGGTATATACAGGCTAGTCACCCCCCCCCCTTCTGGATCCACTACTGTAGGTATATACAGGCTAGTCACCCCCCCCCCCTTCTAGATCCACTACTGTAGGTATATACAGGCTAGTCACCCCCCCCCCTTCTGGATCCACTACTGTAGGTATATACAGGCTAGTCACCCCCCCCCTTCTGGATCCACTACTGTAGGTATATACAGGCTAGTCACCCCCCCCCCTTCTGGATCCACTACTGTAGGTATATACAGGCTAGTCAACCCCCCCCTTCTAGATCCACTAATGTAGGTATATACAGGCTAGTCAACCCCCCCTTCCAGATCCACTACTGTAGGTATATACAGGCTAGTCAACCCCCCCCTTCTAGATCCACTACTGTAGGTATATACAGGCTAGTCACCCCCCCCCCTTCTAGATCCACTACTGTAGGTATATACAGGCTAGTCACCCCCCCCCCCCTTCTGGATCCACTACTGTAGGTATATACAGGCTAGTCACCCCCCCCCCTTCTAGATCCACTACTGTAGGTATATACAGGCTAGTCACCCCCCCCCCCCTTCTGGATCCACTACTGTAGGTATATACAGGCTAGTCACCCCCCCCCCTTCTAGATCCACTACTGTAGGTATATACAGGCTAGTCACCCCCCCCCCCCTTCTAGATCCACTACTGTAGGTATATACAGGCTAGTCACCCCCCCCCTTCTAGATCCACTACTGTAGGTATATACAGGCTAGTCAACCCCCCCTTCTAGATCCACTACTGTAGGTATATACAGGCTAGTCAACCCCCCCCTTCTAGATCCACTACTGTAGGTATATACAGGCTAGTCAACCCCCCCCTTCTAGATCCACTACTGTAGGTATATACAGGCTAGTCAACCCCCCCCCCTTCTAGATCCACTACTGTAGGTATATACAGGCTAGTCACCCCCCCCCCCCCCCCTTCTAGATCCACTACTGTAGGTATATACAGGCTAGTCAACCCCCCCCCCCCCCTTCTAGATCCACTACTGTAGGTATATACAGGCTAGTCACCCCCCCCCCCCTTCTAGATCCACTACTGTAGGTATATACAGGCTAGTCACCCCCTCTTCTAGATCCACTACTGTAGGTATATACAGGCTAGTCAACCCCCCCCCTTCTAGATCCACTACTGTAGGTATATACAGGCTAGTCACCCCCCCCCCCCCCTTCTAGATCCACTACTGTAGGTATATACAGGCTAGTCAACCCCCCCCCCCTAGATCCACTACTGTAGGTATATACAGGCTAGTCACCCCCCCCCCCCTTCTAGATCCACTACTGTAGGTATATACAGGCTAGTCACCCCCCCCCCCCTTCTAGATCCACTACTGTAGGTATATACAGGCTAGTCAACCCCCCCTTCTAGATCCACTACTGTAGGTATATACAGGCTAGTCAACCCCCCCTTCTAGATCCAGTACTGTAGGTATATACAGGCTAGTCACCCCCCCCCCCCTTCTAGATCCACTACTGTAGGTATATACAGGCTAGTCAACCCCCCCTTCTAGATCCACTACTGTAGGTATATACAGGCTAGTCACCCCCCCCCCCCCTTCTAGATCCACTACTGTAGGTATATACAGGCTAGTCACCCCCCCCTTCTAGATCCACTACTGTAGGTATATACAGGCTAGTCACCCCCCCCTTCTAGATCCACTACTGTAGGTATATACAGGCTAGTCACCCCCCCCCCCCTTCTAGATCCACTGCTGTAGGTATATACACGCTAGTCACCCCCCCCCTTCTAGATCCACTACTGTAGGTATATACAGGCTAGTCACCCCCCCCCTTCTAGATCCACTACTGTAGGTATATACAGGCTAGACACCCCCCCCCCTTCTAGATCCACTACTGTAGGTATATACAGGCTAGACACCCCCCCCCTTCTAGATCCACTACTGTAGGTATATACACGCTAGTCACCCCCCCCCTTCTAGATCCACTACTGTAGGTATATACAGGCTAGTCACCCCCCCCCCCCTTCTAGATCCACTACTGTAGGTATATACAGGCTAGTCAACCCCCCCCCTTCTAGATCCACTACTGTAGGTATATACAGGCTAGTCACCCCCTCTTCTAGATCCACTACTGTAGGTATATACAGGCTAGTCAACCCCCCCTTCTAGATCCACTACTGTAGGTATATAAAGGCTAGTCACCCCCCCCCCCTTCTAGATCCACTACTGTAGGTATATACAGGCTAGTCACCCCCCCCCCCTTCTAGATCCACTACTGTAGGTATATACAGGCTAGTCACCCCCCCCCCCCCCTTCTAGATCCACTACTGTAGGTATATACAGGCTAGTCACCCCCCCCCCCTTCTAGATCCACTACTGTAGGTATATACAGGCTAGTCAACCCCTCTTCTAGATCCACTACTGTAGGTATATAAAGGCTAGTCACCCCCCCCCCCCCTTCTAGATCCACTACTGTAGGTATATACAGGCTAGTCACCCCCCCCCCCCCCTTCTAGATCCACTACTGTAGGTATATACAGGCTAGTCACCCCCCCCCCCCTTCTAGATCCACTACTGTAGGTATATACAGGCTAGTCAACCCCTCTTCTAGATCCACTACTGTAGGTATATACAGGCTAGTCAACCCCTCTTCTAGATCCACTACTGTAGGTATATACAGGCTAGTCAACCCCTCTTCTAGATCCACTACTGTAGGTATATACAGGCTAGTCAACCCCTCTTCTAGATCCACTACTGTAGGTATATACAGGCTAGTCAACCCCCCCTCCCCCCTCCCCTTCTAGATCCACTACTGTAGGTATATACAGGCTAGTCACCCCCCCCCCCCTTCTAGATCCACTACTGTAGGTATATACAGGCTAGTCACCCCCCCCCCCCCTTCTAGATCCACTACTGTAGGTATATACAGGCTAGTCAACCCCCCCCTTCTAGATCCACTACTGTAGGTATATACAGGCTAGTCAACCCCCCCCCCCCCTTCTAGATCCACTACTGTAGGTATATACAGGCTAGTCAACCCCCCCCCTTCTAGATCCACTACTGTAGGTATATACAGGCTAGTCAACCCCCCCCCCCCCTTCTAGATCCACTACTGTAGGTATATACAGGCTAGTCAACCCCCCCCCCCCCCCCTTCTAGATCCACTACTGTAGGTATATACAGGCTAGTCACCCCCCCCCCCCTTCTAGATCCACTACTGTAGGTATATACAGGCTAGTCACCCCCCCCCCCCCCCCCCCTTCTAGATCCACTACTGTAGGTATATACAGGCTAGTCAACCCCCCCCCCCCTTCTAGATCCACTACTGTAGGTATATACAGGCTAGTCAACCCCCCCTTCTAGATCCACTACTGTAGGTATATACAGGCTAGTCACCCCCCCCCTTCTAGATCCACTACTGTAGGTATATACAGGCTAGTCAACCCCCCCTTCTAGATCCACTACTGTAGGTATATACAGGCTAGTCAACCCCCCCCCTTCTAGATCCACTACTGTAGGTATATACAGGCTAGTCACCCCCCCCTTCTAGATCCACTACTGTAGGTATATAATCTATATTTGAGTTAAAAATATAATCCCTACCTCCTCTTCAACAGTTCCCCCAGTTCGCGACACCAGCCCTACATTCACTCACTCACTCACTCACTCACTCACTCACTCACTCACTCACTCACTCACTCACTCACTCACTCACTCACTCACTCACTCACTCACTCACTCACTCACTCACTCACTCACTCACTCACTCACTCACTCATTCACTCATTCACTCACTCACTCACAACTCCACATGTGCCCCTGGCCTCCTGATGATGCTCATATACAATGCCAACATATTGTGAAACCTGGAACTGATGAAGTCAGATGAGTTCTAGAAAGACTTGAATACAATTCCCAGAGGTATGAGTACAATACATTCAAGTGGTGAATACCTGAATACAATCCCCAGAGGTATGAGTACAAAACATTCAAGTGGTGAATACCTGAATACAATCCCCAGAGGTATGAGTACAAAACATTCAAGAGGTAACGACCTGAGTACAATCCCCAGAGATATGAGTACAATACATTCAAGAGGTATGAGTACAACACATTCAAGAGGTAAATACCTGAGTACAATTCCCAGAGGTATGAGTACAACACATTCAAGAGGTAAAGACCTGAATACAATCCCCGGAGGTATGAGTACAATACATTCAAGAGGTATGAGTACAACACATTCAAGTGTTGAATACCTGAATACAATCTCCAGAGTTAAGAGTACAGTACATTCAAGTGGTGAATACCTGAATACAATTAGATGTTAATATCAGTTACCAGTGTGATGTATTAAGACATGTTGCTATGAGTTACCTGTGTGGGGATATATGTTATACTGCATAGGGTTTACTGTAGCTATCTCAACTTCAGACTACATAGGGTTTACTGTAGCTATCTCAACATTAGACTACATAGGGTTTACTGTAGCTATCTCAACTTCAGACTACATAGGGTTTACTGTAGCTATCTCAACTTCAGACTACATAGGGTTTACTGTAGCTAACACAACTTCAGACTACATAGGATGTACTGTAGCTAACTTCAGATGAAGATATACTGTATCTATGATGAACTGTCCTGTACATTCTGTTCTGTGTTGAGATAATTGATTCGCTCCCTTGAAATGATAAATGCCGAGTGTGATACGTTATTGAGGCTGAGATCCAGAGAGGAACAAGCCCCCCTCCAAGGTTGTGATGAAAGCATCCTACGTCTGTTTGTGCTGTGAATAAACACAGGTCTACGAAGACACCTATTTATTTACTATAATGAATAAAGGCTCAGGCACCTTGAAGTGGCCTGGTGTAAAGAATGGAGGATCAGGCACCTTGAAGTGGCCTGGTATAAAGAATGGAGGATCAGGCACCTTGAAGTGGCCTGGTGTAAAGAATGGAGGATCAGGCACCTTGAAGTGGACTGGAGTAAAGAATGGAGGATCAGGCACCTTGAAGTGGACTGGAGTAAAGAATGGAGGATCAGGCACCTTGAAGTGGCCTGGTGTAAAGAATGGAGGATCAGGCACCTTGAAGTGGACTGGTGTAAAGAATGGAGGATCAGGCACCTTGACGTAGACTGGTGTAAAGAATGGAGGATCAGGCACCTTGAAGTGGACTGGAGTAAAGACTGGAGGATCAGGCACCTTGAAGTAGACTGGTGTAAAGAATGGAGGATCAGGCACCTTGAAGTGGACTGGAGTAAAGAATGGAGGATCAGGCACCTTGAAGTGGACTGGAGTAAAGACTGGAGGATCAGGCACCTTGAAGTAGACTGGTGTTAAAGAATGGAGGATCAGGCACGGAGTAAAGAATGGAGGATCAGGCACCTTGAAGTGGACTGGAGTAAAGACTGGAGGATCAGGCACCTTGAAGTAGACTGGTGTAAAGAATGGAGGATCAGGCACCTTGAAGTGGACTGGTGTAAAGAATGGAGGATCAGGCACCTTGAAGTGGACTGGAGTAAAGACTGGAGGATCAGGCACCTTGAAGTAGACTGGTGTAAAGAATGGAGGATCAGGCACCTTGACGTGGACTGGAGTAGAGACTGGAGGATCAGGCACCTTGAAGTGGACTGGTGTAAAGACTGGAGGATCAGGCACCTTGACGTGGACTGGAGTAAAGAATGGAGGATCAGGCACCTTGAAGTGGACTGGTGTAAAGAATGGAGGTCTCTCTCTCTCTCTCTCTCTCTCTCTCTCTCTGTCTCTCTCTCTCTCTCTCTCTCTCTCTCTGTCTCTCTCTCTCTCTCTCTCTCTCTCTCTCTCTCTCTCTCTCTCTCTGTCTCTCTCTCTCTCTCTCTCTCTCTCTGTCTCTCTCTCTGTCTCTCTGTCTCTCTCTCTCTCTCTCTCTCTCTCTCTCTGTCTCTCTCTCTCTCTCTCTCTCTCTCTCTCTGTCTCTCTCTCTGTCTCTCTGTCTCTC
>NC_138316.1:52200000-52315000 GCF_965601325.2 Salmo salar | reverse complement strand
GGACGCTCTGGACGCTCTGAACGCTCTGGACGCTATGAACGCTCTGGACGCTATGAACGCTCTGGACGCTCTGAACGCTCTGAACGCTCTGGACGCTATGAACGCTCTGGACGCTATGAACGCTCTGGACGCTCTGAACGCTCTGAACGCTCTGGACGCTCTGGACGCTCTGGACGCTCTGAACGCTCTGGACGCTCTGAACGCTCTGAACGCTCTGGACGCTCTGAACGCTCTGAACGCTCTGGACGCTATGAACGCTCTGAACGCTCTGAACGCTCTGGACGCTCTGAACGCTATGAACGCTCTGAACGCTCTGAACGCTCTGGACGCTCTGGACGCTCTGGACGCTCTGAACGCTCTGAACGCTCTGGACGCTATGAACGCTCTGGACGCTATGAACGCTCTGAACGCTCTGAACGCTCTGAACGCTCTGGACGCTCTGAACGCTCTGGACGCTCTGAACGCTCTGAACGCTCTGGACGCTATGAACGCTCTGGACGCTGTGAACGCTCTGAACGCTCTGGACGCTCTGAACGCTCTGGACGCTCTGGACGCTCTGAACGCTCTGAACGCTCTGAACGCTCTGGACGCTCTGAACGCTCTGGACGCTGTGAACGCTCTGGACGCTGTGAACGCTCTGAACGCTCTGGACGCTCTGAACGCTCTGAACGCTCTGGACGCTCTGAACGCTCTGAACGCTCTGGACGCTCTGGACGCTCTGAACGCTCTGAGAGCAAAATGCTCTGAATTTACCAAAGGACAATCTGACAATGCTCTGAATTTACAAAATGGCCCAGAGCGCACTCTGACACACTGGATGCAATTTACAAACTCACCCTCACTACGACTGGCTATTCCTAGTCGAACTCAAGAATTGACCAAAGTAATTTATAGTGAAAGACCTATATGTTTATTCATTGGTTAAAGTACAGTACTTAGGTTGAGCAAATTCACTTTCTCAGTAGTGACATGTTTTGGGGATTTAGAGATATCTAGCTATTATTTTGAACGCTAGAAAGTAAACACAAGTGTTTAATATATTGTTTTAATCAACAACAGCAAAAAGTAATCTATTAAAATGCCTATTTTATTACAAATATAACGTGTCCCTCAGTTTTGTCATTGGTGTTTCCCGCCTTGAAAATCACTCATTACAAAGATATACAAGGACCCTGAGCATTCCCTCCCATGACAAACTGTTATTAGGGGAGGAGTCTATATTAAAGACAATTATTATTGTTATTATTATTATTGAAATGACCCTGAACCAGCCCGCCTGACCACTCTGCCTGACCCTGACCCTGACCCTGACCCTACCTGCCGTCCTGTACCTTTGCTCCTACTCTGGATTATCGACCCCTGCCTGCCTTGACCTGTCATTTGCCAGCCCTTGTTGTTACAATAAACATACTTCACACAGTCTGCACTTGGGTCTTACGTTGAAATCCTGATAGTTGCGAGCCTTGGGTTTTTACATTTCTGGTTATTTGGACAAAATGTGTACAGTAGGTGTTAGCATCTTTCTAATTTCTGAAGAGGATGGGGCATTTAGCCCATAGACTTATCCATAACTTATCCGTAACTTTCAAAGAGAAATGGTGGAGCTCTTCATTCCGGTTGCGATCCTCGTTCTAGCTCTTCTCCTAACACGTATGGACCCAGAACTTAATCGAGCATCTGACCAATTTCGCGAGACTTTTGTTGTGGGTTAACCATGTCGTGACTTTACTTTCATTAATCTGATGGCTGTTATTTATTTAATCCACTATCTATGTTTAATTGTTACCCGATTAAGTTAATCATGTGACAATTAACTCATTAGGATTTGGGGCACCACGGAAGAGGTTGTTTAGAGTTACCATCTCCTGAATTTAACTCTATAAGGTCTTTAACTATTTTATCAATAAACAGTCATCTGATTAATCATTACCTCTTATCAAATCATCATTCTGACCAGTTGTAACCTTCTTGGATCTGCAGAAACCCCAGCCTAGCTCATTATTCAGTATTACACCAATTGGTTTAATTATTTGTTTACTAGCTAAATAAATAATAACACAGAATAAACAAACACGCTTTACATGAGACAAAGGTCCGTAGCGGACTGACAAAATATGACGGCTTTTAATACACAGAGATGGAGAGGGAGAAAAAGAGAACAACAGAGACAAATGTATTTATGTGTGAAATGCCTTTGTTCATTGTTTAGCTTGATCGGAACCAAGCCTTCTCAGAAAGTTGTTGGCCTTCCCGCTGTATGGCTCTGATTGTTCGAAAGGGGTCTCCCCTTTCCTGTCTTCTACTGTTGTTCACTCTGGAAGATAACCAGCCGACGGTTCCCATTGGTGATGAGCGTAGTAGGATAGTCTCATTTAGATTCGCTTTTCTCGATATCTGACTTAAGACAGCTAATTAGCTGTACCAGTGATTGTCTGAGGTGAGCTTCTCGCCTCTTCCTCCTTATGTTGGTATTCAGGCTTTGAACCAAGATGGACATGAGCTGCAGCTCTTCGTCTCTCTGGTCCAAAGGAAGGTGAGTTAATTTCTTCACCTCGTGTTGAAGTTCAAAGTTTCAACCATTTCTAACATGAAGCTACCCATCTCACATTTCCTGGTCTAAAGGTTGATTCGTCTTCCAAGCTTTTTATGCAATCTTGGTAAAAAAGAGCTGTTACGTAATGCTGACGAGCTCTCTGACCTCCCTCGGGGTGTGGCTAATTAATGTGCAAAGGATATGATTAGAAGTTATCTCTTATGACTCCTAAAATCACGTTCATATCTTAACAAAAATACTTTCAGCATTTTTTTTATATCATTTGACAATGTACTGGATGGAAACTTGACAGTCCGTTTTTTAATAACATCACAAAAGGAAAAGCAATATTACATTTGTTTTCCGTAGTTCCCCACAGACCATTTCCCACATCGTTCCGTTACAAATATTGTTCCATTATTCACTTTTTTTGGACGTTAGAGATTTGGGTGGGTAAAAGCGTCTGTGAACAAAGACATTTCTTTGGTTGATACTAAAGAGCAAGAGAGAGCCCTCTCCGCCTTCATTTACAACCTAGTGTGAGCTGTCAACACCTCTGTGAGACAGAGACAGAGAGAGAGAGAGAGAGAGAGAGAGAGAGAGAGAGAGAGAGAGAGAGAGAGAGAGAGAGAGAGAGAGAGAGAGAGAGAGGAGAGAGAGAGAGAGAGAGAGAGAGAGAGAGAGAGAGAGAGAGAGAGAGAGGGGGGGGCCTGGTCACACTGTCACAATCTCGCCAGTCTGATCTGACCCATTCTGAATCCTCACAGGACATTCATGACATCCGAGATAAGTGTGTTACCATCATTGGTGTTGCTACTCCTACTGGTGGCACAATGTTGTCAATGTCAGCAGAATGAACCCTGACAATAACGGTGTCACGCAACGCGTACAAGGCAAGCAGGTACGAGCTCCACAAATCCAATTAGGGACACAAAAGACTCAAACTTGAATTGATGTTCGACAAATCAGAATCACAACGCATGTGGCAAGGACTACAGACGCGGCTGTGTGTGTAGGGGGGCTATGGAAAGCCACTGGGCGGTTAGGTATGACTTCTTTGGGGGGGGGGGGGGGGGGGGAAACGCATGCATTCCTACAGCACAGAAGTCAGACTCGAGGCTACAGGGATGCTGACGGTGGTGATGGACCACGGACACAGAATCCTCAGTCTTCTCCATCCTCCAAAACAAATGACTCGGGGCAAAAGCAACAGATCTTTACACTGGAGTCAAAGTGGTCCGCAGTGTGTCGGAGTGCGTCGAGAAGCTGAGGCGTCGACAGCGAGTTGGAAGCCATAAGGGCACAGTGTAATGCCATTGGAACTGATGCACCATCAGCTCCAAGCAAACGACAACATTATGTAAGTACCTAAGCCACTAAGTCTACTGCACCTGTCCTGAGTGGTTGGTTGGTTATGGTATTTATTTACAACTTTGAGGCACAGATGAGGATTTTGTTCGTTGTTAAGTTTTGTACAGTAGGCCAGATGGACAGAGGAGAAGTGAATGAGTGTAAAAAGACTGTTCTTCAGCATGTTGTATGCTGTTATCGGTGAAATATCAGATGAATTCAGCTAACGCAAAAGCCAACTAACTGGTGGAGCCCCTGTGTGTGTCCTTAACCCAGAGAGCCACGACTTTCTAGATGTGAAAACGGTGAAACCACAGCTGGATCTAAGCAAAACAGATTTAGCGGTAGCTGAGTTTAGTGTCGCTCGCCAGTTTTTGCATCACAAAAAAATCGCCCGCTCTGAACTCCAATGAGGGCAAATGGACCCTACTTGATATACCCTGCAACGATTCTCTGGGCCTTTCTCCGCTATGCCGATCGCGCTTACTGCACTGAAACATGGATTGACTTTTTGGGGCGTCCACAGCTGCCTGCGAGAATTAATTTTCCATGTTGACAAATGCGTTCAGTCATTACAGAAGAAGCATGCTACACCCGAGGAAAACTCAACTAATCCAACTGGCCTTTGAAAGGGGATCTTCAAATAAGATTTTCGGGTGGAGAATGGAATGATCAATTACTCAGGATGTTCTACAGAGCATCAAGGAAGCTGCAAGTCTTTTTGAAAAGGTCAGATTGAAACAATCTACCTGGTTGTTTAAAAAAAAAAAAAATAATCTTGCTTTAGTGTGTAGGGGCGCTGTCCGTGGTGCTGATAGAGCGGCGTGAGATTTTGTACTATTGAACCTGTCACTTTTTGGTCAAAAGCTTTTTAAAAAAGTTTCTGTTTATTTTTGGTACAGCGTGACATAAGCAGAATTCAATATAATTTCAATGCATGAACCAAAATGGCTCCCCTGGATATAGTTACACATCGGTATGTTTCATCATAGAGATAGATATCCTACATTCTATTATGGTTGTCTTGAACCAAAATGGCTCCCCTGGATATAGTTACACATCGGTATGTTTCATCATAGAGATAGATATCCTACATTCTATTATGGTTGTCTTGAACCAAAATGGCTCCCCTGGATATAGTTACACATCGGTATGTTTCATCATAGAGATAGATATTCTACATTCTATTATGGTTGTCTTGAACCAAAATGGCTCCCCTGGATATAGTTACACATCGGTATGTTTCATCATAGAGATAGATATCCTACATTCTATTATGGTTGTCTTGAACCAAAATGGCTCCCCTGGATATAGTTACACATCGGTATGTTTCATCATAGAGATAGATATACTACATTCTATTATGGTTGTCTTGAACCAAAATGGCTCCCCTGGATATAGTTACACATCGGTATGTTTCATCATAGAGATAGATATCCTACATTCTATTATGGTTGTCTTGAACCAAAATGGCTCCCCTGGATATAGTTACACATCGGTATGTTTCATCATAGAGATAGATATCCTTCATTCTATTATGGTTGACTTGAACCAAAATGGCTCCCCTGGATATAGTTACACATCGGTATGTTTCATCATAGAGATAGATATCCTACATTCTATTATGGTTGTCTTGAACCAAAATGGCTCCCCTGGATATAGTTACACATCGGTATGTTTCATCATAGAGATAGATATCCTACATTCTATTATGGTTGTCTTGGTAACCCGTACTGTAAATGGAACTGTACGTGTTGGAAAGGTGTTGATGGTGGGCTGGCATTGCTTCATTGATTACGTGGGTTGACTTTGATTCACGGAAGTGTATTGTGCCGTATCACAATGTATTGCTGAACTTCTGAGCGACATGATTTTCCATGTCTGAAGCGGGTCTATTTGTTTGGCAAGACTGCTGTGCATGGCTGTATCTCACTGTAGTAGGCTGTATCTCACTGTAGTAGACTGTAGGCTGTAGGCTGTATCTCACTGTAGAAGGCTGTAGGCTGCATCTCACTGTAGTAGACTGTAGGCTGCATCTCACTGTAGTAGGCTGTAGGCTGTATCTCACTGTAGTAGGCTGTATCTCACTGTAGTAGACTGTAGGCTGTAGGCTGTATCTCACTGTAGAAGGCTGTAGGCTGCATCTCACTGTAGTAGGCTGTAGGCTGCATCTCACTGTAGTAGGCTGTAGGCTGTATCTCACTGTAGTAGGCTGTATCTCACTGTAATAGGCTGTAGGCTGTATCTCACTGTAGTAGGCTGTAGGCTGTATCTCACTGTAGTAGGCTGTAGGCTGCATCTCACTGTAGTAGGCTGTAGGCTGTATCTCACTGTAGTAGGCTGTATCTCACTGTAGTAGGCTGTAGGCTGTATCTCACTGTAGTAGGCTGTAGGCTGTATCTCACTGTAGTAGGCTGTAGGCTGCATCTCACTATAGTAGGCTGTATCTCACTGTAATAGGCTGTAGGCTGTATCTCACTGTAGAAGGCTGTAGGCTGCATCTCACTGTAGTAGGCTGTATGCTGCATCTCACTGTAGTAGGTTGTAGGCTGTATCTCACTGTAGTAGGCTGTATCTCACTGTAGTAGGCTGTAGGCTGTATCTCACTGTAGTAGGCTGTAGGCTGTATCTCACTGTAGTAGGCTGTAGGCTGTATCTCACTGTAGTAGACTGTAGGCTGTATCTCACTGTAGTAGGCTGTAGGCTGTATCTCACTGTAGTAGGCTGTAGGCTGTAGGCTGTATCTCACTGTAGTAGATTAAAAAATTACTTAAAAAGTAACCATAATCAAGAGCACTATCACTTACACACATCCTCAAAACCAAACACCATTTACATTTTAAAACACATTCACATACAATGCATCTCACTGTAGTAGGCTGTATGCTGTAGGCTGTATCTCACTGTAGTATACTGTAGGCTGCATCTCTGCCCTTTCCCACCTGGACAACAGGAACACCTTCATGAGAATGAAGTTCATTGACTACAGCTCAGCATTCAACACCTTAGTGCCCTCTAGTGGTGAAGGTAGACAACAACACATCCGCCACGTTGATCCTCAACACGGGGGCCCCTCAGGGGTGTGTGCTTAGTCCCATCCTGTACTCCCTGTTCACCCACGACTCCAACACCATTATTAAGTTTGTCGGCTACACGACGGTGGTAGACCTGATCACCGACAACGACGAGACTATAGGAAGGAGGTCAGAGACCTGGAAGCGTGGTGCCAGGCCAACAACCTCTACCTCAACATCAGCAAGACAAAGGAACTGATCGTAGATTACAGGAAACGGAGGTCCAATCGCACGCCCCCCGTTCAGATCGACGGGGTTGTTGTGGAGCGGGTCGAGAGCTTCGAGTTCAAGTTCCTCCGTGTCCTCCAGCACCAAGGACCTATCATGGTCCAAACACACCAACACAGTCGTGAAGAGGGCACGACAACGCCTCTTCCCTCTCAGGAGGCTGGAAAGATTTGTTATAGGCCCTCAGATCTTCCAACAGTTCCACAGCTACACCATTGAGAGCATGTTGACTGGCTGCATCACCGCCTGGTACGGCAACTGCTTGGCATCCGACCGTATGGCGCTACAGAGGGCAATGCGTACCACCCAGTAAATCACAGAACCTCTATACCAGGCGGTGGCCTAAAAATTGTCAAAGCCTCCAGCCACCCGAGTCATAGACTGTTATCTCTGCTACCACACGGCAAGCGGTACCGGAGCGCCAAGTCTAGATCCAAGAGGCTTCTAAACAGCTTTGACCCCAAAGCCATACGACTGCTGAACATTTAATCAAATGGCTACCCGGACTGTTTGACCCTGTTTGTATTTGCACTGACTATCTTGAGCCGGCTCTATGCACACTGACTGGACTCTACCCACACGCTGACTGGACTCTACCCCCACACTGACTGGACTCTACCCCCACACTGACTGGACTCTACCCCCACACTGACTGGACTCTACCCACACACTGACTGGACTCTACCCACACTGACTGGACTCTGCCCACACTGACTGGACTCTACCCACACACTGACTGGACTCTACCTACACACTGACTGGACTCTACCCACACTGACTGGACTCTACCCCCACACTGACTGGACTCTACCCACAATGACTGGACTCTACCCCCACACTGACTGGACTCTACCCACACTGACTGGACTCTACCCACACTGACTGGACTCTACCCACACACTGACTGTACTCTACCCACACTGACTGGACTCTACCCACACTGACTGGACTCTACCCACACTGACTGGACTCTACCCACACTGACTGGACTCTACCCACACTGACTGGACTCTACCCCCACACTGACTGGACTCTACCCCCACACTGACTGGACTCTACCCACACACTGACTGGACTCTACCCTCACACTGACTGGACTCTACCCACACTGACTGGACTCTACCCCCACACTGACTGGACTCTACCCACACACTGACTGGACTTTACCCCCACACTGACTGGACTCTACCCACACACTGACTGGACTCTACCCACACTGACTGGACTCTACCCACACAGTGACTGGACTCTACCCACAATGACTGGACTCTACCCACACTGACTGGACTCTACCCACACACTGACTGGACTCTACCCACACAGTCACACATACTACACTCCAACACACATACTACACTCCAACACACACACACACACACACACACACACACACACACACACACACACACACACACACACACACACACACACACACACACACACACACACACACACACACACACACACACTTTTTTCACTCTGACACATACGCTGCTGCTACTCTGTTAATTATCTATCCTGAATGCATAGTCACTTTTACACCTTCCAGTATTTACATATTCCCTCAGTTACCTCAACTACCTCGTACCACATTGACTCAGTACCGGTACCCCATGTATATGGCCTCGTTATTTTATTGTGTTACTAAAGTCTGACTATTTAACTCTGCATTGTTGGGAAAGGGCTCATACACTTTCACGGTAAAGTCTACACTTGTTTTATTCGGCGCATGTGACAAATAAAAGTGCCCATTTCCATCGCTATTCACACGGCCGTAACACATCTGGACAAGAGGAACACCTATGTGAGAATGTTATTCATTGACTGCAGTTCAGCGTTCACCACGAATGTTTCCACCAAGCTCAGAGCCCTGGGTCTGGACACCATCCTCTGCAACTGGATCCTGGACCTCCTGACGGGCCGACCACAGGCTCTGATTCTAACCCTAACAGGACTGACCGCCTGCTCTGATCCTAACAGGACTGACCAGCTGCTCTGATCCTAACAGGACTGACCACCTGCTCTGATCCTAACAGGACTGACCGCCTGCTCTGATTCTAACAGGACTGACCGCCTGCTCTGATTCTAACAGGACTGACCACCTGCTCTGATCCTAACAGGACTGACCAGCTGCTCTGATTCTAACAGGACTGACCACCTGCTCTGATTCTAACCCTAACTGGACTGACCACCTGCTCTGATTCTATCCCTAACAGGACTGACCACCTGCTCTGATCCTAACAGGACTGACCTCCTGCTCTGATTCTAACAGGACTGACCACCTGCTCTGATTCTAACAGGACTGACCGCCTGCTCTGATCCTAACAGGACTGACCACCTGCTCTGATCCTAACAGGACTGACCACCTGCTCTGATCCTAACAGGACTGACCGCCTGCTCTGATTCTAACAGGACTGACCGCCTGCTCTGATTCTAACAGGACTGACCAGCTGCTCTAACAGGACTGACCAGCTGCTCTGATTCTAACAGGACTGACCACCTGCTCTGATCCTAACAGGACTGACCGCCTGCTCTGATTCTAACAGGACTGACCAGCTGCTCTGATTCTAACAGGACTGACCACCTGCTCTGATTCTAACAGGACTGACCACCTGCTCTGATTCTAACAGGACTGACCGCCTGCTCTGATTCTAACAGGACTGACCAGCTGCTCTGATTCTAACAGGACTGACCACCTGCTCTGATTCTAACAGGACTGACCGCCTGCTCTGATTCTAACAGGACTGACCGCCTGCTCTGATTCTAACAGGACTGACCACCTGCTCTGATTCTAACAGGACTGACCTCCTGCTCTGATTCTGAATACCTTAGCATACATGCATTCACTCACAAGGCAACACAGATATAAACTCATACACACACGCATGTGTTTTACACACACACACACACACCACACACACACACACACACACACACACACACACACACACACACACACACACACACACACACACACACACACACACACACACACACACACACACACACACACACGCCACAACTAATTCTACCAGACTCATATTATACTTGCTAAATACTGCACAATTTAAACAATTACACTCCCCCCAATCCCCCCTTCACCAAAACACATGTAAATATTGGACTATAAATTGACCCTTCCTGTATTATACTGATGCTAAAATGTTTATTCTACTGAGACATTTACTTTATGTTCATATTCTTCTCTTGTATTATTTCTTATTGTTGTTGCATTGTCCAGATGGAACCTGCGAGTAAGCATTTCATTGGACGGTGTAAATCAAATCAAATTACATTTTATTTGTCACATGCGCCGAATACAACAGGTGTAGACCTTTACAGTGAAATGTTTTATGTTTTATGAAAGTTTTATGAAAATACCTACAAAAAAGTAAGAGATAAGATGAACAAACAAATAAAGAGCAGCAGTAAATAACAATAGTGGGGCTATATACAGGGTATTACGGTACAGAGTCAATGTGGAGGCTATATACAGGGTATTACGGTACAGAGTCAATGTGGAGGCTATATACAGGGTGTTACGGTACAGAGTCAATGTGGAGGCTATATACAGGGTGTTACGGTACAGAGTCAATGTGGAGGCTATATACAGGGGGTACCGGTACAGAGTTAATGTGGAGGCTATATACAGGGGGTACCGGTACAGAGTCAATGTGGAGGCTATATACAGGGTGTTACGGTACAGAGTCAATGTGGAGGTTATATACAGGGGGTACCGGTACAGAGTCAATGTGGAGGCTATATACAGGGTGTTACGGTACAGAGTCAATGTGGAGGCTATATACAGGGTGTTACGGTACAGAGTCAATGTGGAGGCTATATACAGGGGGTACCGGTACAGAGTCAATGTGGAGGCTATATACAGGGGGTACCGGTACAGAGTCAATGTGGAGGCTATATACAGGGGGTACCGGTACAGAGTCAATGTGGTGGCTATATACAGGGGGTACCGGTACAGAGTCAATGTGGAGGCTATATACAGGGGGTACCGGTACAGAGTCAATGTGGAGGCTATATACAGGGTGTTACGGTACAGAGTCAATGTGGAGGCTATATACAGGGGGTACCGGTACAGAGTCAATGTGGAGGCTATATACAGGGGGTACCGGTACAGAGTCAATGTGGAGGCTATATACAGGGGGTACCGGTACAGAGTCAATGTGGAGGCTATATACAGGGGGTACCGGTACAGAGTCAATGTGGAGGCTATATACAGGGGGTACCGGTACAGAGTCAATGTGGAGGCTATATACAGGGGGTACCGGTACAGAGTCAATGTGGAGGCTATATACAGGGTGTTACGGTACAGAGTCAATGTGGAGGCTATATACAGGGGGTACCGGTACAGAGTCAATGTGGAGGCTATATACAGGGGGTACCGGTACAGAGTCAATGTGGAGGCTATATACAGGGGGTACCGGTACAGAGTCAATGTGGAGGCTATATACAGGGGGTACCGGTACAGAGTCAATGTGGAGGCTATATACAGGGTGTTACGGTACAGAGTCAATGTGGAGGCTATATACAGGGGGGCTATATACAGGGGGTACCGGTACAGAGTCAATGTGGAGGTTATATACAGGGGGTACCGGTACAGAGTCAATGTGGAGGCTATATACAGGGGGTACCGGTATAGAGTCAATGTGTGAGGGCACCGGTTAGCGAGGTAATTGAGGTAATATGTACATGTAGGTGGAGTTATTAAAGTGACTATGCATAGATAATAACAGAGAGTAGCAGCAGCGTGGGGGGGGGCACAATGCAAATAGTCTGGGTAGCCATTTGAGTAGCTAAGGAGACTTATGGCTTGGGGGTAGAAGCTGTTTAGAAGCCTCTTGGACCTAGACTTGGCGCTCTGGGACTGCTTGCCATGCGGTAGCAGAGAGAACAGTCTATGACTAGGATGACTGGAGTCTTTGACACCGCCTGGTGTAGAGGTCCTGGATGACAGGAAGCTTGGCCCTGGTGATGTACTGGGCCGTACGCACTACTCTCTGTAGTGCCTTACAGTCGGAGGCCGAGCAGTTGCCATACCAGGCAGTGATGCAACCCGTCAGGATGCTCTCGAAGGTGCAGCTGTAAAACCTCTTGAGGATCTGAGGACCCATGCCAAATCTTTTCAGTCTCCTTAGGGGGATAGGCTTCTTCGTGCCCTCTTCATGACTGTCTTGGTGTGCTTGGACCATGTTAGTTTGTTGGTGATGTGGACGCCAGGGAACTTGAAGCTCTCAACCTGTTCCACTACAGCCCGGTCGATGAGAATGGGCGCGTGCTCGGTCCTCATTTTCCTTTAGTCCACAATCATCTCCTTTGTCTTGATCATGTTGAGGGAGAGGCTGTTGGCCATGCACAACACGATCAGGTCTCTGACCTCCCCCCTATAGGCTGTCTCATCGTTGTTGATGATCAGGGCTACCACTGTTGTGTCGTCAGCAAACTTAATGATGGTGTTGGAGTCGTGCCTGGCCGTGCAGTCGTGAGTTAACAGGGAGCGCAGGAGAGGACTAAGCACGCACCCCTTGAGGGGCCCCCATGTTGAGGATCAGCTTGGCGGATGTGTTTTTACCTACCCTTACCAACTACGGGCGGCCCGTCAGGAATCCAGGATGCAGTTGCAGAGGGAGGTGTTTAGTCCCAGGGTCCTTAGCTTTGTGATGAGCTTTGAGGGCTCTATGGTGTTGAACGCTGAGCTGTAGTCAATGAATAGCATTCTCACATTGGTGTTCCTTTTGTCCAGGGGTGAAAGGACAGTGTGGAGTGCAATAGAGATTGAATCATCTGTGGATCTGTTGGTGTGTTATGCAAATTGGAGTGGGTCTAGGGTTTCTGGGATAATGGTGTTGATGTGAGCCATGACCAGCCTTTCAAAGCACTTCATGGCTACAGACGTGAGTGCTACGGGGCGGTAGTCATTTAGTCAGCTTACCTTAGTTTTATTGGGCACAGGGACTATGGTGGTCTGCTTGAAACATGTTGGTATTACAGACTCAGACAGGGAGAGGTTGAAAATGTCAGTGAAGACTCTTGCCAGTTGGTCAGCGCATGCTCGGAGTACACATCCTGGTAATCCGTCTGGCCCTGCGGCCTTGTGAATGTTGACCTGTTTAAAGCAGAGCGTAATCACACAGTCGTCCGGGAACAGCTGATGCTCTCATGCGTGTTTCAGTGTTACTTGCCTCGAAGCGAGCATAGAAGTTATTTAGCTCGTCTGGTACGCTCGTGTCTCTGGGCAGCTCTTGCCTGTACTTCCCTTTGTAGTCTTTAATAGTTTGCAAGCCCTGCCACATCCGACGAGCGTCGGAGCCGGTGTAGTACAATTCAATCTTAGTCCTGTATTGACCCTTTGCCTGTTTGATGGTTCGTTGGAGGGAATAGCGGGATTTTTTAAAAGCTTCCGGGTTAGAGTCCCGCTCCTTGAAAGCGGCAGCTGTAACCTTTCGCTCAGTGCGAATGTTGCCTGTAGTCCATGGCTTCTGGTTAGGGTATGTAAGTACGGTCACTGTGTGGACGACGTCCTCGATGCACTAATTGATAAAGCCAGTGACTGATGTGCTGTACTCCTCAATGGCATCGGAGGAATCCCGGAACATATTCCAGTCTGTGCTAGCAAAACAGTCCTGTAGTTTAGCATCTGTTTCATCTGACCACTTTTTTATAGACCGAGTCACTGATGCTTCCTGCTTTAATTTTTGTTTGTAAGCAGGAATGAGGAGGATAGAATTATGGTCAGATTTGCTAAATGGAGAGCGAGGGGGAGCTTTGTATGCTTCTCTGTTTGTGGAGTAAAGGTGGTCCAGATTTTTTTTCCTCTGGTTGCAAGTTTAACATGCTGATAGAAAGGAGGTAAAACTGATTTAAGTTACCCTGCATTAAAGTCCCCGGGCCACTAGGAGTGCTGCTTCTGGATGAGCGTTTTCCTGTTTGCTTATGGCGGAATACAGCTCATTGAAAACTCTCTATGTAGATAGTGTGGTCTACAGCTTATCATGAGATACTCTACCTCAGGCGAGCAAAACCTTGATACTTCCTTAGATATCGTGCACCAGCTGTTGTTTACATATATGCATAGGCCCCTGCCCCGTGTCTTGCCAGAAGCTGCTGTTCTATCCTGCCAATACAGTGTATAACCCACCAGCTGTATGTGGTTAATGTCGTCGTTTAGCCACGACTCGGTGAAACAAAATATTACAGTTTTTCATGTCCCGTTGGTAGTATATACAGTACATGCTTTCAGTTCGTCCCATTTATTTTCCAGCGATTGCACGTTAGCTAGCAGGATGGAAGGCAACGGCAGATTAGCCACTCGTCACCTGATCCTCACAAGGTACCCCGATCTTTTTACACGCGAAAATCTCAGTTTCCATCTTCAGCGAATGCCGGGGATCTGGGCGTTGTCGGGTGTCTGTAGTATCTCCTTCCCGTCTGACTCATTGAAGAAAAACCTCGTCGTCTAATCTGAGGTGAGTAATTGCAGTCCTGATGTCCAGAAGTTATTTTCGAGTCAATAGTGACGGTAGCAGCAACGTCATGTACAAAACAAGTTACGAACAACGCGAAAAAACAAACAAAATAGCACGGTTGGTTAAGAACCAATAAGATGGCAGCCCTCCCCACCGGCACCATCTTCCTGCAACAACTTCCTGTATACCATGTGTATCCCGTACATAGGACTAATACAACTTGAAACTGAATTGATTGATAGAGAACAGGCAGTGCTAAAGGCTCTGTCTGCGTTCATAATGGTACCCTATTACCTATATAGTGCCTATAGGGATCTGGTCCAAAGTAGTGCACTATGTAGGGAATAGGAAGCCATTTGGGACTATGGAGCCGTTTATGATGAGTGTTTTGTTTAGGACAAACCATTTGCCTCAAGTTGTAATTTTCCCTTTGATGTCTTGCTAACGCTGGACATTCTTTGGCTCGGCTACTAGAACATTTTCATGGTTTTGGAGTCGGACCTAAAGTACCAGTCAAAAGGTTTGGACACTGCTTCTCATTCAAGGGTATAGTAATAGTGAAGACATCAAAACTATGACATAACACATATGGAATCATGTTGTATCCAGAAAAGGGTTAAACAAATAAAAACATATTTTATATTTGAGATTCTTTGAAGTAGCCACCCTTTTGCCTTGATGACAGCTTTGTACACTCGAAGCATCTCTTTTGCCTTGATGACAGCTTTGTACACTCGAAGCATCTCTTTTGCCTTGATGACAGCTTTGTACACTCGAAGCATCTCTTTTGCCTTGATGACAGCTTTGTACACTCGAAGCATCACTTTTGCCTTGATGACAGCTTTGTACACTCGAAGCATCTCTTTTGCCTTGATGACAGCTTTGTACACTCGAAGCATCTCTTTTGCCTTGATGACAGCTTTGTACACTCGAAGCATCTCTTTTCATTAAAAGTCCCAATGACGCTCTTAACTTTTTACAACTTACGTTTTCAAATATCAGACTAGGTGTATTTCAGGTGCTATACAGCTACGTTGTGGTCAGGGTGAGTGACTTAGTTAGCAGTGACTTAGTTAGCAGTGATTTAGTTAGCAGGGATTTAGTTAGCAGTGATTTAGTTAGCAGTGACTTAGTTAGCAGTGACTTAGTTAGCAGTGACTTAGTTAGCAGTGACTTAGTTAGCAGTGACTTATTCAGCAGTGACTTAGTTAGCAGTGACTTAGTTAGCAGTGACTTATTCAGCAGTGACTTAGTTAGCAGTGACTTAGTTAGCAGTGACTTAGTCAGCAGTGACTTAGTTAGCAGTGACTTATTCAGCAGTGACTTAGTTAGCAGTGACTTAGTCAGCAGTGACTTATTCAGCAGTGACTTATTCAGCAGTGACTTATTCAGCAGTGACTTAGTCAGCAGTGACTTAGTCAGCAGTGACTTAGTTAGCAGTGACTTAGTCAACAGTGACTTATTCAGCAGTGACTTAGTTAGCAGTGACTTAGTCAGCAGTGACTTAGTCAGCAGTGACTTAGTCAGCAGTGACTTAGTTAGCAGTGACTTAGTTAGCAGTGACTTAGTCAGCAGTGACTTAGTCAGCAGTGACTTAGTCAGCAGTGACTTATTCAGCAGTGACTTAGTTAGCAGTGACTTAGTCAGCAGTGATTTAGTTAGCAGTGACTTCATTAGCAGTGACTTAGTCAGCAGTGATTTAGTTAGCAGTGACTTCATTAGCAGTGACTTATTCAGCAGTGATTTAGTCAGCAGTGACTTAGTCAGCAGTGATTTAGTTAGCAGTGACTTCATTAGCAGTGACTTAGTCAGCAGTGATTTAGTCAGCAGTGACTTAGTCAGCAGTGATTTAGTCAGCAGTGACTTCATTAGCAGTGACTTATTCAGCAGTGATTTAGTCAGCAGTGACTTAGTCAGCAGTGATTTAGTTAGCAGTGACTTCATTAGCAGTGACTTAGTCAGCAGTGACTTAGTCAGCAGTGACTTAGTTAAAGGCTGTTAAAACATTCAGGGTTTCTCTGTGGATTTATGTGCTTGGCAGGTTGCTGGAACAGATTATGCTTTTGTGCTCTGTGATTGAGAAAAAGCCTGGGTTGAATGTTTCATATAGCAGAGGAGAGGGGGGATTATAGTGGCTTTGACACAATGTTCTGGTCCAGGGATATCTTCCAAGATTTCCTTTTGGGTCATCGCCATGAACTGGCCTGGCTACAAAACATCAGGAAAGATTCAGTGTGAGGGAAGGACTTAACGCTAAAGGGAACCCAATCTGCCGGTAAAGCAGAGTCAGAGAGCGACATGGGTGAAGGAAGTGAATGTAAACGAGCTGTACATCTACACCTATTACACTGACATTAACGTGTAACACTGAAAGGTTGATTATGGCCCACTATCCTTGTCAAATACATTTCAAAAGAGGATTTCACTTTCTATCCAGACTACAAACTGACTTGCCTAGTTAATAAATAAAATAAAAATATATATTTTTTAAAATAAAAACTATGTGCTGACAAGCCAGACTCAGAGAGGATCTGATAGAAGGTGATTTTGGCACAGGGGGCTATATACGGGGTGGACATAATCTTTATAGTCATCTCCAGCGTTGATGTGACAATTTAAATTGATTTGACACAGTGGTCTGGTCCAGGATATCTTCCAGGATCTCCTTTGGCTCACCGTCATTAACTAGCCTGTGTACAAACATCAGGAAAGATTCAATGTGAGAAGGACTAAACAGTAAAAGTCAGAGAAAGAAAACTCCCGACGTTGGCTGAATGTAATGTTTTTAACCAATCCCATTACTCTCACGTCACCCCGCTCCTCCGCTCTCTCCACTGGCTTCCAGTCGAAGCTCGCATCCGCTACAAGACCATGGTGCTTGCCTACGGAGCTGTGAGGGGAACGGCACCTCCGTACCTTCAGGCTCTGATCAGGCCCTACACCCAAACAAGGGCACTGCGTTCATCCACCACTGGCCTGCTGGCCCCCCTACCTCTGAGGAAGCACAGTTCCCGCTCAGCCCAGTCAAAACTGTTCGCTGCTCTGGCACCCCAATGGTGGAACAAGCTCCCTCACGACGCCAGGACAGCGGAGTCAATCACCACCTTCCGGAGACACCTGAAACCCCACCTCTTCAAGGAATACCTGGGATAGGATAAAGTAATCCTTCTAACCCCCCCTTAAAAGATTTAGATGCACTATTGTAAAGTGGTTGTTCCACTGGATATTATAGGTGAATGCACCAACTTGTAAGTCGCTCTGGATAAGAGCGTCTGCTAAATGACTAAAATGTAAATGTAAATTACAATACTTATAATATCTGACTACATAAGATATCGTAGTGACTTTAACACAACACCTAGCGACGTCGTCAAAGAGGTTTTACACCTTTTTTTGGGGGGGGGGGGGGCGTAACGGTAAGATGTTGGCTTGACAGTTGCTGGACCTGTGTTCGAGTCCCTTGTTGGGTTTATTATTTATAGCGATCTATAAAGCTTTGACCCAGTATTCTGTTCTGGTCCAGGATATCTCCCATGTATGTCTCTTTGGGTCACTGCCATTAACTGGCCTTCAAACATCAGGCTGAAACCTGCTGGCAAGCCAGACTCACAGAGAACCAAGGCCGAAGGAGCTGATATGAGTAGATTTGGCACAGTTGACTACTATGGATATAAATTAGCTTCACAACTGCTATCTCCAGCGTTTATGTGACGAATTAAATTGATTTTTATATACACTATCCCTGTCGAATGCATTTGAGACCAGAGACCTTCTCAGGCAGATATGTCTGTCCAGAGGGACATTGGACCAGGACACTGGACCAGAACCAGGACACTGGACCATGGCCAGGACACTGGACCAGGACACTGGACCAGAACCAGGACACTGGACCATGGCCAGGACACTGGACCAGGAAACTGGACCAGGACCAGGACACTGGACCAGGACACTGGACCAGGACCGGGGAAGCTGGACCATGGCCGGGACGCTGAACCATGGCCGGGACGTTGGACCAGGACCAGGACCGGGGACACTGGACCAGGACCAGGACACTGGACCAGGACACTGGACCATGGCCAGGACACTGGACCAGGACACTGGACCAGGACCGGGACACTGGACCAGGACCGGGGACACTGGACCAGGACCGGGACACTGGACCAGGACACTGGACCATGGCCAGGACACTGGACCAGGACCAGGACACTGGACCAGGACCGGGACACTGGACCAGGACACTGGACCAGGACACACCCTTATCCTTGAAGGGTTCATATGACATCCTCTTATCGGTTATTCGAGGGTCAAGGGTCAAGTCCCTTCACATCCATCTCCTTCCTCGATAAAGTCCTAGATATGTAAGTATGAACTCAAGGCCAGGCTTCTAACCACATTATTTATCCGTACTGGAAATCAGACCAAAACCCCCCCAAAACAAATCCATTTCGTATACAGCTAGCTAAGCGTAAATAATCTGGCAAAGCTGTTTCACAGTAAGAGGCCTATGGTTACATAATGAGGTAGTGAAGTGAGGGCATAGGTTACCATGTGTAGGTTCCCATACCGTTCCACTGAAAGATATGGCAATAATAACATTAGCCACAGAATTACTGTCTTGACGACTGTTAAAGGAAATCATTGTTCAATACTGATGTTTTCTTGGAAATCATCCGATGAGTTTAACCTATGTTTCAGTCCAGAGTGTCTTCTGTCTACGGTTTCTGTACTGGTTTCCTGCCATTATGCTACCGAGTGGCACAGCGGTCTAAGCCACTGCATCTCTGTGCAAGAGACATCACTACAGACCTTGGTTCGAATCCAGGCTCTATCACATCCGGCTGTGATTGGGGAGTCCCATAGGGCGGCGCACAAAGGGCCAAATGTCGTCCGGGTTTGGACGGGTTAGGCCGTCTTTGTAAATAAGAATTTGTTCTTTTAACTGACTTGCCTAGTTAAATAAAGGTTAAAAAATACTTTATCTTCGAAAACATCAGATAAGTTTAACCTCTGTTTCAGTGCAGAGTGTCTATATACTACATACTGCATACTGCTCAATTATGAAACCTATTAGGATATGGCCCTAATGGTACCCTATTCCCTATGTAGTGCACTACTTTTGATAAAAGCCCTCTGGACCCTGGTCTAAAGTAGTACACTACCCTATGGGCCCTGGTCAAAAGTAGTGCACTACCCTATGGGCCCTGGTCAAAAGTAGTGCACTACCCTATGGGCCCTGGTCAAAAGTAGAGCACTACCCTATGAGCCCTGGTCAAAAGTAGAGCACTACCCTATGAGCCCTGGTCAAAAGTAGTGCACTACCCTATGGACCCTGGTCAAAAGTAGTGCACTACCCTATGGACCCTGGTCAAAAGTAGTGCACTACCCTATGGACCCTGGTCAAAAGTAGTGCACTACCCTATGGACCCTGGTCAAAAGTAGTGCACTACCCTATGGACCCTGGTCAAAAGTAGAGCACTACCCTATGGACCCTGGTCAAAAGTAGTGCACTACCCTATGGGTCCTGGTCAAAAGTAGTGCACTACATAGGGCCCTGGTCAAAAATAGTACACTATATAGGGAGTAGGGTTGTGTTTGACAGCCGGCCTAAAAGTTTGTTCTCTCACACAGTTCCTACAGTATGTCCTGTATGTCTCAATACAGAGTGTAGTTACTGTACCCCTTATGGCCCCACTCTTAAACATGTGTTCTATGGCACGGAATACACTCAGACACATTTTAGAGGGGTATTTCTCAACCCCTTTCGGAGGACAAGGCTACATCACAAATGGCACCCTATTCCTTACATAGTGAACAACTTTTGACCACAACTCTATGGACCCTGTGTCAAAAGTAGTGCACTATATAGGGACTAAGGTGTCATTTGGGACCCATTCGGTCCTAGTTTCTCTTCAGCGAATTTAGTTGGTTGTGAAAGCAACGTACCCAAACATGTACATGGAGAGACTGCAGAATATAAAACAGTTTTTTCCTAACCTGAGCCTGTGTCTTTAGAGATTTACAATGTGTGGACAGGGCTGGGGACTGCCGATATCCCATTGGGCTCAGAGTGTGGACAGGGCTGGGGACTGTCGATGTCCCATTGGGCTCAGAGTGTGGACAGGGCTGGGGACTGCCGATGTCCCATTGGGCTCAGAGTGTGGACAGGGCTGGGGACTGCCGATGTCCCATTGGGCTCAGAGTGTGGACAGGGCTGGGGACTGCCAACTGCCGATGTCCCATTGGGCTCAGAGTGTGGACAGGGCTGGGGACTGCCGATGTCCCATTGGGCTCAGAGTGTGGACAGGGCTGGGGACTGCCGATGTCCCATTGGGCTCAGAGTGTGGACAGGGCTGGGGACTGCCGATGTCCCATTGGGCTCAGAGTGTGGACAGGGCTGGGGACTTCCGATGTCCCATTGGGCTCAGAGATAAACTTCCTGTCACACAGCTCACCTCCCTGGAGCTGCTCGACTGGAGTTGCTTTCATTGCGTCTGGAGCCAAAACAGAATTTCATCGAACACATCTTACCGTTAAAATTGACATGATGAGATTACAACATGGAAGTGAAATTCCTCTCACAGAGACAGTTGGTGTTCAACTGAAGAACGGAGAAAGTAGACATTTTCAGAGTAAACAAACAGTCAAAATAAAAAGGACTGTTTTTCTATCATATCTCTCCGCTCTTCAACCTCTACTTGCTGGTTAAGTTGTAGTTAACTTCCTGTCACACAGCTCACCTCCCTTTTGAAATGTCAAGAACATCCGCTCTTCAACCTCTACTTGCTGGTTAAGTTGTAGTTAACTTCCTGTCACACAGCTCACCTCCCTTTTGAAATGTCAAGAACATCCGCTCTTCAACCTCCACTTGCTGGTCATGTTGTAGTTAACTTCCTGTCACACAGCTCACCTCCCTTTTGAAATGTCAACAACCTGATGTTCTCTCAATGTCCATGTTGTCGTAAGGTTCTGGCCAGCCCGGCCGTGAAAGCGGGGAGGTTCACGTTGATGTCAGAACAACGCGACCAAACGACCGCTAATTCTCCTACTGCACCTTGACCTCTCAGTCAGCGGCGATAACCAGCCTGATTTAAAACATAGCTGTGTGATGTCTCGTTGATTTAGTGTGTTATTATCGGCCTGGAATTAGAGATATACTCATGTACGTGTAGCTGGGAAAACACCTTTCAGACTCCCTGTCCCACAGCATGGGGGGCACTTTACCCCCCCACTTTTCAGACTCCCTGTCCCACAGTATGGGGGCACCTTCCCCCCCACCTTTCAGACCCCCTGTCCCACAGCACAGGGGGCACCTTTCCCCCTCCTCTACTCACTCTACACCAGTGTTTCCCCAACCCTGGTCCTTCAGTTCGGTTATACAAGGCCATGTTGAGTCCACCTTCACCTCGTCCACCCCCTGTCTGGTCTGGGTCTGCCGTCAGCCCCGCTCCAAGGTGCAAACCGCAGAGCTGATGTCTGATCTGCTGAGAGGGTCATCGGCTGTCACCTGCCCTTTCCAACGGTGATCTGCACGACTCCAGGACAAGGATACCGTGCAGGAAAGACCGACCACACCCCATCTTCCAAACACTCCCTGTGCAAACAGTTGAGGTCAATCACGACCAAAAACCTCCCTCGTTAAGCGGCCGTTGGGCTCGTTAGGGATGAAGAGACTTTTCTATGAGGCGAACCCTTCACCTCGTCACCACTGAGCTGGAATACTAATGACTGCGCTATACTGAATTAGCACTATGTAAATCTCTGCACAACACTGTTTAAATATTTACATTTTAGTCATTTAGCAGACGCTCTTATCCAGAGCGACTTACAGTAGTGAATGCATACATTTCATACAGTTTCTTTCTGTACTGGCCCCCCGTGGGAATCGAACCCACAACCCTGGCATTGCACACACACCATGCTCTACCAACTGAGCTACAGACAGGTCCAGCTATATATACAGACAGGTCCAGTGTGACTACGTCCCGGCAGCAGTCCTCCTCTGGAGTACAGGCTGATTTACAGTGGGGATGAAGCTAAATATGCAGAGTTGAATGTTTTATGTTCACTGTGTTAATGATGCATATTCTGTATGTTTTCAGTGTGTTTACTGTTTGTCTGTATTCTGTTTGTCTATTGTTGGCAGCAGCCATTCACTAAGTCACTTTAGGGGTATGGGTAAATGTGCTATTCACAGTCACAGGGGTGGGGGCACCTGTCCTAGGGGTATGGGTAAATGTGCTATTCACTAAGTCACTTTAGGGGTATGGGTAAATGTGCTATTCACTAAGTCACTTTAGGGGTGTGGATAAATGTGCTATTCACAAAGTCACTTTAGGGGTATGGGTAAATGTGCTATTCACTAAGTCACTTTAGGGGTATGGGTAAATGTGCTATTCACTAAGTCACTTTAGGGGTATGGGTAAATGTGCTATTCACTAAGTCACTTTAGGGGTATGGGTAAATGTGCTATTCACTAAGTCACTTTAGGGGTATGGGTAAATGTGCTATTCACTAAGTCACTTTAGGGGTATGGGTAAATGTGCTATTCACTAAGTCACTTTAGGGGTATGGGTAAATGTGCTATTCACTAAGTCACTTTAGGGGTATGGGTAAATGTGCTATTCACTAAGTCACTTTAGGGGTATGGGTAAATGTGCTATTCACTAAGTCACTTTAGGGGTATGGGTAAATGTGCTATTCACTAAGTCACTTTAGGGGTATGGGTAAATGTGCTATTCACTAAGTCACTTTAGGGGTATGGGTAAATGTATTATTCACTAAGTCACTTTAGGGGTATGGGTAAATGTGCTATTCACCAAGTCACTTTAGGGGTATGGGTAAATGTATTATTCACTAAGTCACTTTAGGGGTATGGGTAAATGTGCTATTCACTAAGTCACTTTAGGGGTATGGGTAAATGTACTATTCACTAAGTCACTTTAGGGGTATGGGTAAATGTACTATTCACTAAGTCACTTTAGGGGTATGGGTAAATGTGTTATTCACTAAGTCACTTTAGGGGTATGGGTAAATGTGCTATTCACTAAGTCACTTTAGGGGTATGGGTAAATGTATTATTCACTAAGTCACTTTAGGGGTATGGGTAAATGTGCTATTCACCAAGTCACTTTAGGGGTATGGGTAAATGTATTATTCACTAAGTCACTTTAGGGGTATGGGTAAATGTGCTATTCACTAAGTCACTTTAGGGGTATGGGTAAATGTACTATTCACTAAGTCACTTTAGGGGTATGGGTAAATGTACTATTCACTAAGTCACTTTAGGGGTATGGGTAAATGTGTTATTCACTAAGTCACTTTAGGGGTAAATGTGCTATTCACTAAGTCTGGATGCCTGGTGCGTGGAGCCGGGACAGCTGGGCCCAGACTGGAGACACGCACCTCAGGGCGAGTGCGGGGAGCAGGCACAGTACGCACTGGGCTGTGGAGGCGCCCTGGAGGTCTGGTGCGTAAAATCGGTGCAGGATATACTGGACCGTGGAGGCGCAGTGGAGGTCTGGAGCGTAGAGCTGGCACAACCCGTCCTGGCTGGATGCTCACTTTCGCAAGGCAAGTGCGACGAGCTGGCGCCGAGCGCACCGGGCTGTGAATGAGCACTGGAGACACAGTGCGTATCACCGCATAACATGGTGCCTGAACGGTCACACGCTCCTTAAAGCGAGTACGGGGAGTTGGTTCTGGTCTGAAACCTGGCTCCGCCTACCACCCCGTGCGCCCCCCCCAAAAAAAATAATTATTGGGGTTTCTGTGGCCTTCCTCCACGACTTCGTCGCTGTCCCTCCTTCGCTGCTCCTTCCGCCTGCTTCCGCCTGCTTCCACGGCAGGCTCTTATCTCCTGCCACTATTTGGTCCCAAGTCCAGGATATTCTGTCCCTAAGCTCCTCCACAGACCAGGATGTCATTATCTCCCGGGGGCACGCTGCTTGGTCCTTTGTAGATGGGATATTCTGTCACGTTCGTTATAATAATAATAGTGATCGGACCAAGGCACAGCGTGAGTAGCGTTCCACATCATTTATTAGAAAGTGAAACTTTAGAAAATTACAAAACAAATAAAGAATAAATGAACAATGAAACTACACATAAACAATATCCCATAACCCACAAGTGAAAAAGAAGCTATTTAAGTATGATCCCCAATTAGAGACAACGATTACC
The DNA here is from genome assembly GCF_965601325.2 of Salmo salar. NCBI lineage: Eukaryota > Metazoa > Chordata > Actinopteri > Salmoniformes > Salmonidae > Salmo > Salmo salar. The sequence continues at coordinate 52,290,155 of NC_138316.1, read as the reverse complement.
AGCTGCCTCTAATTGGGAATCATACAAATCACCGAAACATAGAAAAACTAAACTAGAACCCCCACATAGAAAATAATAACTAGAAAAAACCCCAGTCACGCCCTGACCTACTTTATCATTGAAAATAAGAGCTTTCTATGGTCAGGACGTGACACTAAGTCACTTTAGGGGTATGGGTAAATGTGCTATTCACTAAGTCACTTTAGGGGTATGGGTAAATGTGCTATTCACTAAGTCACTTTAGGGGTATGGGTAAATGTATTATTCACTAAGTCACTTTAGGGCAGTCCTTCACAAATAGTGGGGCGCGCCCCCCTGGGGGGGCTCGGAGCGATGCCAGGGGGGGCGCGTGTGACCCCGGGGGAACATGCTTTTTTTTTGCCGCAGGGAGTAGGGTTTTTTGCCACAGGGAGTAGGGTTTTTTGCCACAGGGAGTAGGGTTTTTTGCCAGAGGGAGTAGGGTTTTTTGCCGCAGGGAGTAGGGTTTTTTGCCGCAGGGAGTAGGGTTTTTTGCCGCAGGGAGTAGGGTTTTTTGCCGCAGGGAGTAGGGTTTTTGCCGCAGGGAGTAGGGTTTTTTGCCGCAGGGAGTAGGGTTTTTTGCCGCAGGGAGTAGGGGTTTTTGCCGCAGGGAGTAGGGTTTTTTGCCGCAGGGAGTAGGGTGTTTTTGCACCGAACAAGAACACAGAGCAGGAGATACGAAGTGCAGATAACAATCCCTTAAGAGACACCATGGAAAAATATTTAACAGCGATGAAAAGAAAGACGGAGAGAGAGAGACGGAGATAATGAGACAAACATAAAGTCTCCCGAAAGCTAAGACGAGGAAATATGACGAAGCGTATGTAGCGCTTAGCTTCACCGTGACTACGGCGGGAGACGAGGAAAGACCGGTATGTTTAAATCAAATCAAATCAAATTTATTTTTATATAGCCCTTCGTACATCAGCTGATATTCTCAAAGTGCTGTACAGAAACCCAGCCTAAAACCCCAAACAGCAAGCAAAGCATGTGAAAGAAGCACGGTGGCTAGGAAAAACTCCCTAGGAAAAACTCCCTAGAATGGCCAAAAACCTAGGAAGAAACCTAGAGAGGAACCAGGCTATGAGGGGTGGCCAGTCCTCTTCTGGCTGTGCAGGGTGGATATTATAACAGAACATGGTCAAGATGTTAAAATGTTAAAATGTTCATAAATGACCAGCATGGTCAAATAATAATAATCATAGTAGTTGTCGAGGGTGCAACAAGCACGTCCGGTGAACAGGTCAGGGTTCCATAGCCGCAGGCAGAACAGTTGAAACTGGAGCAGCAGCACGGCCAGGTGGACTGGGGACAGCAAGGAGTCATCATACCAGGTAGTCCTGAGGCATGGTCCTAGGGCTCAGGTCCTCCGAGAGAAAGACAGAAAGAGAGAAAGAGAGAATTAGAGAGAGCATATTTAAATACACACAGGACACCGGATAAGACAAGAGAAATACTCCAGATGTAACAGACTGACCCTAGCCCCCCGACACATAAACTACTGCAGCATAAATACTGGAGGCTGAGACAGGAGGGATCAGAAGACACTGTGGCCCCATCCGATGATACCCCCGGACAGGGCCAAACAGGCAGGATATAACCCCACCCACTTTGCCAAAGCACAGCCCCCACACCACTAGAGGGATGTCTCCAACCACCAACTTACCGTCCTAAGACAAGGCCGAGTATAGCCCACAACGATCTCCGCCATGGCACAACCCAAGGGGGGGCGCCAACCCAGACAGGAAGACCACGTCAGTGACTCAACCCACTCAAGTGACGCACCCCTCCCATGGACGGCATGGAAGAACACCAGTAGGCCAGTGACTCAGCCCCTGTAAAAGGGTTAGAGGCAGAGAATCCCAGTGGAAAGAGGGGAACCGGCAAGGCAGAGACAGCAAGGGCGGTTCGTTGCTCCAGCCTTTCCGTTCACCTTCACACTCCTGGGCCAGACTACACTCCACCATAGGACCTACTGAAGAGATAAGTCTTCAGTAAAGACTTAAAGGTTGAGACTGAGTCTGCGTCTCTCACATTGGTAGGCAGACCATTCCATAAAAATGGAGCTCTATAGGAGAAAGCCCTACCTCCAGCCGTTTGCTTAGAAATTCTAGGGACACGCTTATGTTTACTGTGTCTTAAAAATGTTGGCAGCCGGACAACATGAAGCCAAATAAAAGAAGGCGTCACTTTAAAAAGACATTACACCCCAAACACGCTGATCAGCCTCTTGAGGTTTTTTTTCAGCGAAAACGTGCCGAATATCGCCAACAATCATCCCGCTTTGTGAATGCTACTTCAGTAAACCGGCGAGCACTGTTAGCATCATGTAAGGTGGCGTATGACCAAACTGCTCAGTGCAGAAAAACCCCACTCCATAGCAGAGGAGCTGATACTGCCTGTAGCATTAGACATGGTCTCTGTCATGCTGGATGACGCAAGTGCTGCAAAAATAAAAACTATCCCTATGTCCGATGACACTGTCGCCAGACGTATAAATGACATTGCTAACGATCTTAAAAAAAACAGCTTGTAGATAAACTCAAAGACAAACGTTTTGCCTTACAGTTCGATGAAGCAACTGACAGCAACAAAGACAGTTTGTTTATCGCTTATGTACGTTTTGACATGACAAACTCCCTGTGTGAGGATCTACTTTTTTGTAAATATGTCAGAGACAGAGCCACAGCTGAAGAGCTATTCAAAATGCTGGACTGCTTCCTGACTGAGAATGGGCTAAAGTGGGAGAACTGCATTGGTGTTTGCAGTGATGGTGCACAGACCATGGCAGGGATGAGAAAAGGACTTCGGGCACTCATCAAGAAGGCCTCACCTAATGCTGAGTGGACACACTGTGTTATACACAGAGAAGCACTGGCATCAAGGCACCTTTCCTCTGAATTAAGGGAGGTTATGACTGACATTGTAGGTGTAGTCAATTTTATAAAGACCAGACCACTAAAAACAAGAGTCTTCTCTGCTATCTGTGAGGAGATGGGAGCTGAACATCAAGCTGTGCTGTTTCACAGTGAAGCAAGGTGGCTGTCACGAGGAAAAGTCTTGTCCCGAGTTTTTGAGCTCAGAGATCAGATAAGAATGTTTTCGGAGCAGGAGCACGACCTCGCAGAAAAATGTAGTGATGAGAACTTCCTGGCAAAACTGGCCTACCTGAGTGACATATTTGGAAAACTAAATGAACTAAATCTACAGCTTCAAGGGAAAGATAAACACCTCTCTCAGGTCACAGATAAGATCAGCTCTTTCACTCGAAAGCTTGCAATGTGGGGCAGGCGACTCGATGAAGGAAATACTGATTCATATCGAGAACCTGCATGAATTTGTTGACACTACTGACTATGATGCCACCTCAGTGATTCCATATATTATTAATTAAGGAGCATATTTCATCACTGATGGGATTCTTTAAAAAGTACTTCCCTGAAAACAGTTCCCAATGTGATTGGGTGAGAGATCCTTTCAATGCACCAGCTCCAACTGGTTTCAGCTCTGCAGAGGAGGACCAGTTCATTGATATGACGTCTGACTCCACATTGAGACTGAGGTTCACATCACAGACACTGAGTGAATTCTGGCTGAGTGTAGAGAGGCAGTATCCACTCTTAGGGCAGAGGGCCATGGGCATTCTTCCTATTGCAACATCTTATCTTTTGTGAGACTGGCTTCTCTGCTGTTGCTGCACTGAAGACCAAGTACAGGTCCCAAGCTAAACATTGAGCAGGAGCTGAGAGTTGCAGTATCGTGTGTAACGGCCGTCGTTGAAGAGAGAAGGGGACCAAGGCGCAGCGGGTACGTGAATACTCATACTTTAATTTATTTAATTAAAGTGAACACGAAAGCTAGACCGACAGTTTCACAGGCTATAATAACAGCAGTGCAAAATACAACTACCCACAATGAGACAGGTGAAAACAAGCTCCCTAAGTATGACTCCCAATCAGGAACAACGATGTACAGCTGTTCCTGATTGAGAGCCACACCAGGCCAACACAGAAATACACAACATAGAATACCTAGAAACCCAAAACAAGAACATACACCAAAAACCCCGGAACACATGAATACAATTCCCCTCCACATACACATAACCCCCAAACCATATAAAACAAATACCCTCTGCAACGTCCTGACCAAACTACCATAACCAATAACCCTTATACTGGTCAGGACGTGACATCGTGCTTCAAACCCCGCTTCAAAAAGCTGTGCTCTGCAAAACGTGCTCATTTTAGCCATTAATCCTAACTTCCTCATTTTGATTAAAAAAAAAATCTGCACAAATTGTTTTATTGATTTTTGTTTTATAGGTCAAAGTGTTTCATATATTGTGCTCCTGAATTAATGTTGCTGATCAATTTGAATTTATTATTATTTATTGATTATATCTTATTTAATTTTTCAGTATCAAATGGTCAAAAAAAATGTACAGTTTAAATAAGGGTTGAATTCTTTTTTAAATTTCAGGCAAATTGATGCACTTTAAGTATTTTCTGTTACAGACTAAAAAACGATGTTAATGAAGTTATTCGTTGTTGTAAGTTGATCTATATTTCTTTCTTTTTTTCTTTTTTTCTTTTCTTTAATGTTAATAAGGATACAATGTTATGCAGAGGTGTACTTATATCAATTTTATAGACAAATGATACTATTTACAGAGTTGGGGGGCGCGAAATGTTTACTTCTTCCTAGGGGGGGGGAGGGGGGGGTGTAACAGAAAATAATTGAGAAGCACTGCTTTAGGGGTTGGGTAAATGTATTATTCATTAAGTCACTTTAGGGTATATGGGTAAATGTACTATTCACCAAGTCACTTTAGGGGTATGGGTAAATGTGCTATTCACCAAGTCACATTAGGGGTATGGGTAAATGTACTATTCACCAAGTCACTTTAGGGGTATGGGTAAATGTACTATTCACCAAGTCACTTTAGGGGTATGGGTAAATGTGCTATTCACCAAGTCACATTAGGGGTATGGGTAAATGTATTATTCACCAAGTCACTTCAGGGGTATGGGTAAATGTGCTATTCACTAAGTTACTTCAGGGGTATGGGTAAATGTACTATTCACCAAGTCCCTTCAGGGGTATGGGTAAATGTGCTATTCACTAAGTCACATTAGGGGTATGGGTAAATGTACTATTCACTAAGTCACTTTAGGGGTATGGGTAAATGTACTATTCACTAAGTCACTTTAGGGGTATGGGTAAATGTGTTATTCACTAAGTCACTTTAGGGGTAAATGTGCTATTCACTAAGTCTGGATGCCTGGTGCATGGAGCCGGGACAGCTGGCAGGAGTTGTGTTTTGTATGTTCTGTCTAGGTTGGGTTGTTCTATGTATAGTTAATTGGGGTGGACTTCCAATTGAAGGCAGGTGTGTGGTGTTGCCTTTGATTGGGAGTCCTATATTAGTTTGTCTGTGTGTTTGTGGGGAATTGTTTGTGAGCACTGCGTTTATTGAGCCTGCCTTCTATCAGCCAGTTATCTGAAGTCATTAAACACCTGATTGGACCTGGGCTCCCGAGTGGCACAGCGGTCTAAGGCACTACAGACTCTGGTTCGATTCCAGGCTGTATCACAGCGGTCTAAGGCACTACAGACTCTGGTTCGATTCCAGGCTGTATCACAGCGGTCTAAGGCACTACAGACTCGGGTTCGATTCCAAGGCTGTATTACAACCGGCCGTGATTGGGAGTCCCATAGGGCGGAACACAATTGGCCCAGTGTTGTCCGGGTTTGGCCGGGGTAGGTCTTGCTTGTAAATAATCATTTGTTCTTTAACTGACTTGTCTAATTAAATAAAGGTTAAATACAGCCCATGTCTAACCCTTCTCTCTATACTAAATGTCCCAGACTGTACATCTAGTCTTCAAACTGTCTAACTAACATCAATCTATGGAGAAGATATGTAGTTATGCTGTATGGACCTTTACCAACAGATGGCCTGAACGTTCTGCTTCCTGATACTTTGCATTGACAAGACCTATTCATAACCAATGTTATTTACATCTTAGTCATTTAGCAGATGCTCTTATCCAGAACGACTTACAGTAGTGAATGCATACATTTCATACATTTTTTTTTTTTTTTTCTGTGCTGGCCCCCCGTGGGAATCGAACCCACAACCCTGGTGTTGCAAACACCATGCTCTACCAACTGAGCTACAGGGAAGGCCGAAGGTTATGATGTTCCAGGCATTTTCCTCTCACGAAAGTACTGTCTATTTTTGAACTCTCACATCCATGCTTGACCTCAACGGGCTGATTGTTTAATGAAAGTGAGAAGAACAAGGCATTGTTTAATGAAAGTGAGAAGAACAAGGCATTGTTTAATGAAAGTGAGAAGAACAAGGCATTGTTTAATGAAAGTGAGAAGAACAAGGCATTGTTTAATGAAAGTGAGAAGAACAAGGCACTGTTTAATGAAAGTGAGAAGAACAAGGCATTGTTTAATGAAAGTGAGAAGAACAAGGCATTGTTTAATGAAAGTGAGAAGAACGAGGCATTGTTTAATAAAAGTGAGAAGAACAAGGCATTGTTTAATGAAAGTGAGAAGAACGAGGCATTGTCTAATGAAAGTGAGAAGAACGAGGCATTGTTTAATGAAAGTGAGAAGAACAAGGCATTGTTTAATGAAAGTGAGAAGAACGAGGCATTGTTTAATGAAAGTGAGAAGAACAAGGCAATGTTTAATGAAAGTGAGAAGAACAAGGCATTGTTTAATGAAAGTGAGAAGAACGAGGCATTGTTTAATGAAAGTGAGAAGAACAAGGCATTGTTTAATGAAAGTGAGAAGAACGAGGCATTGTTTAATGAAAGTGAGAAGAACGAGGCATTGTTTAATGAAAGTGAGAAGAACAAGGCATTGTTTAATGAAAGTGAGAAGAACAAGGCATTGTTGCTAGCGCTCTGGCTTCAGTAAATGTGTTTGTTGGTTGTTTTGACTGACACTAAATTGGGGTTCAATGCTAGAGGTCCTCAAGTCACGCCATGTCTCAATGAGCCGTTCGTTCAGAACTGGCAATAAAGCAGCAACTCAATACAACAGCCACTCTTCCTTTTTGAACAGGCAATACAACAGCCACTCTTCCTTTTTGAACAGGCAATACAACAGCCACTCTTCCTTTAAACAGACAATACAACAGCCACTCTTCCTTTCAGAACAGGCAATACAACAGCCACTCTTCCTTTCAGAACAGGCAATACAACAGCCACTCTTCCTTTCAGAACAGGCATTACAACAGCCACCCTTCCTTTAAACAGGCAATACAACAGCCACTCTTCCTTTAAACAGGCAATACAACAGCCACTCTTCCTTTCAGAACAGGCAATACAACAGCCACTCTTCCTTTCAGAACAGGCAATACAACAGCCACTCTTCCTTTCAGAACAGGCATTACAACAGCCACCCTTCCTTTAAACAGGCAATACAACAGCCACTCTTCCTTTCAGAACAGGCAATACAACAGCCACTCTTCCTTTCAGAACAGGCAATACAACAGCCACTCTTCCTTTCAGAACAGGCAATACAACAGCCACTCTTCCTTTCAGAACAGGCAATACAACAGCCACTCTTCCTTTCAGAACAGGCAATACAACAGCCACTCTTCCTTTCAGAACAGGCAATACAACAGCCACTCTTCCTTTCAGAACAGGCAATACAACAGCCACTCTTCCTTTTTGAACAGGCAATAAAGCAGCCACTCTTCCTTTAAACAGACAATACAACAGCCACTCTTCCTTTCAGAACAGGCAATACAACAGCCACTCTTCCTTTCAGAACAGGCAATACAACAGCCACTCTTCCTTTTTGAACAGGCAATAAAGCAGCCACTCTTCCTTTAAACAGACAATACAACAGCCACTCTTCCTTTCAGAACAGGCAATACAACAGCCACCCTTCCTTTAAACAGACAATACAACAGCCACTCTTCCTTTCAGAACAGGCAATACAACAGCCACTCTTCCTTTCAGAACAGGCAATACAACAGCCACCCTTCCTTTAAACAGGCAATACAACAGCCACTCTTCCTTTCAGAACAGGCAATACAACAGCCACTCTTCCTTTCAGAACAGACAATACAACAGCCACTCTTCCTTTCAGAACAGGCAATACAACAGCCACTCTTCCTTTCAGAACAGGCAATACAACAGCCACTCTTCCTTTCAGAACAGGCAATAAAGCAGCCACTCTTCCTTTTTGAACAGGCAATAAAGCAGCCACTCTTCCTTTCAGAACAGGCAATAAAGCAGCCACTCTACCTTTTTGAACAGGCAATAAAGCAGCCACTCTTCCTTTCAGAACAGGAAATACAACAGCCACTTGACCTGTAAAGGTATTTCCGCTTGGCGAAGTCAAATATGATGATAGCTACTGATTTGTTTTTTTTTAGGGCGGTATATCTAAGGTTTTCCAGCTTGCAGGTATGTTCTGTTCTTTGCCTGTTTAAGCAGCAGAAAGGGACCGGCATACGTAGCTAATCCTCTCTCTGTTTCTAGAAACCCACAAGGCATCCATAAGATAACTCCACCACCTTTTCCATCTGCAGGCTTCTTGGTGATGGCTGCCCATGTCAGACCACGCTCCTTCATCTCCTTGGGACAGAGGGACAGGGGGACAGGAGGACAGAGGGACAGAGGGACAGGGGGACAGAGGGACAGGGGGACAGAGGGACAGAGGGACAGGGGGACAGGAGGACAGAGGGACAGAGGGACAGAGGGACAGGCCTATTGGACATGGTCATGTAAGGGCAAGAGGCAGGAGTCAGATGTTTCAATAGGTTGTTCTGACAGACTCACACCAGTTTGTTTGGCCCAACAGCCCCTGAAACAGCTGCAAGAGGCGCCCCAGGGTTTCTTTGAGAGAAGTGCTCCCCAGGGCTCTCTGTCTCTCCGCCTGTGAGGTTTGGACACGGAGCAGCCAACTAATGCTGAGCTCAGTTTTCAATTCTCCGTGTTCAGGCCGGGGTTCCCAATAAGAGTTTAGGTTGGACCGAGACAAGGGAAGTGCTGCCAGTAGAGCTGTGGGGATGCAGGACGGGACAGAGAGCCCTTGTAGTGGATCAGTGGGACTTGGGTCTGACTCAAGACAGCTGCCTTTACTGGGACACTCAGTCCCAAATCTGTGTGAGCTGCAGGGAAGTCACATTGTGGTGGAGACTGTTACAGTAGACTGTTCCTAAAGCTAACTGGAGACTGTTACTAAAGCTAACTGGAGACTGTTCCTAAAGCTAACTGGAGACTGTTCCTAAAGCTAACTGGAGACTGTTCCTAAAGCTAACTGGAGACTGTTACTAAAGCTAACTGGAGACTGTTCCTAAAGCTAACTGGTGACTGTTACTAAAGCTAACTGGAGACTGTTACTAAAGCTAACTGGAGACTGTTACTAAAGCTAACTGGAGACTGTTCCTAAAGCTAACTGGTGACTGTTACTAATGCTAACTGGAGACTGTTACTAAAGCTAACTGGAGACTGTTCCTAAAGCTAACTGGAGACTGTTCCTAAAGCTAACTGGTGACTGTTACTAAAGCTAACTGGTGACTGTTACTAAAGCTAACTGGAGACTGTTACTAAAGCTAACTGGAGACTGTTCCTAAAGCTAACTGGAGACTGTTCCTAAAGCTAACTGGAGACTGTTCCTAAAGCTAACTGGAGACTGTTCCTAAAGCTAACTGGAGACTGTTCCTAAAGCTAACTGGTGACTGTTCCTAAAGCTAACTGGAGACTGTTACTAAAGCTAACTGGAGACTGTTCCTAAAGCTAACTGGAGACTGTTACTAAAGCTAACTGGAGACTGTTCCTAAAGCTAACTGGAGACTGTTACTAAAGCTAACTGGAGACTGTTCCTAAAGCTAACTGGAGACTGTTCCTAAAGCTAACTGGAGACTGTTCCTAAAGCTAACTGGAGACTGTTCCTAAAGCTAACTGGTGACTGTTACTAAAGCTAACTGGAGACTGTTCCTGAAGCTAACTGGAGACTGTTACTAAAGCTAACTGGAGACTGTTCCTAAAGCTAACTGGTGACTGTTACTAAAGCTAACTGGTGACTGTTACTAAAGCTAACTGGAGACTGTTCCTAAAGCTAACTGGAGACTGTTCCTAAAGCTAACTGGAGACTGTTCCTAAAGCTAACTGGTGACTGTTACTAATGCTAACTGGAGACTGTTCCTAAAGCTAACTGGAGACTGTTCCTAAAGCTAACTGGTGACTGTTCCTAAAGCTAACTGGAGACTGTTCCTAAAGCTAACTGGAGACTGTTACTAAAGCTAACTGGAGACTGTTCCTAAAGCTAACTGGTGACTGTTACTAAAGCTAACTGGAGACTGTCTCCTACTACAGTAGGAGTGCTGATCTAGGATGAAGTCCCCCCCCCCTCCCTGTCTATAGAAACTTACTCATTATGATCGGCCTTAGATAAACACTTCCACTATGAGACACGTTTTGAATACAGGCCCAGATCTACAATTCAGGTTAATAGCCAATAAACTGTTGAGTATGAACAAACAGTCTTGTTAAATTTACCATTAAAACAAACAGCTTACCAGATAGTGATCTGTCGAGGCCTGCCTGAGAGACAGATATGGTCAGGTTACCAGATAGCTTTAGTTAGCTTTAGTAACAGTCACCATGGACCTGTAGCTGTAATGTTGTCTCGGTCCCCCCTGTACTGAGAACAACACTTTAGTGACAATCTCCACCACCTTGTCAGTCTGTCTTAAATGGTACCATTTTCTTGCAGTAGTGCCACCTTATGGGCCTTGGCCAAAGGTTTAGTGTAATATAACAGGAATAAGGTATCATTTGGAACACAATCTGTCGAGGCCTGTCTATGTGATATGATCAGGTTGCCAGATAGTGATCTGTCGAGGCCTGTCTATGTGATATGATCAGGTTGCCAGATAGTGATCTGTCGAGGCCTGTCTGTATGATACGATCAGGTTGCCAGATAGTGATCTGTCGAGGCCTGTCTGTATGATACGATCAGGTTGCCAGATAGTGATCTGTCGAGGCCTGTCTATATGATACGATCAGGTTGCCAGATAGTGATCTGTCGAGGCCTGTCTATATGATACGATCAGGTTGCCAGATAGTGATCTGTCGAGGCCTGTCTATATGATATGATCAGGTTGCCAGATAGTGATCAGTCGAGGCCTGTCTATGTGATATGATCAGGTTGCCAGATAGTGATCTGTCGAGGCCTGTCTATATGATACGATCAGGTTGCCAGATAGTGATCTGTCGAGGTCTGTCTATATGATATGATCAGGTTGCCAGATAGTGATCTGGCGAGGCCTGTCTATATGATATGATCAGGTTGCCAGATAGTGATCTGGCGAGGCCTGTCTATATGATACGATCAGGTTGCCAGATAGTGATCTGTCGAGGCCTGTCTATATGATACGATCAGGTTGCCAGATAGTGATCTGTCGAGGCCTGTCTATATGATACGATCAGGTTGCCAGATAGTGATCTGGCGAGGCCTGTCTATATGATACGATCAGGTTGCCAGATAGTGATCTGTCGAGGCCTGTCTATATGATATGATCAGGTTGCCAGATAGTGATCTGTCGAGGCCTGTCTATATGATATGATCAGGTTGCCAGATAGTGATCTGTCGAGGCCTGTCTATATGATAGGATCAGGTTGCCAGATAGTGATCTGTCGAGGCCTGTCTATATGATATGATCAGGTTGCCAGATAGTGATCTGTCGAGGCCTGTCTGTATGATATGATCAGGTTGCCAGATAGTGATCTGTCGAGGCCTGTCTATGTGATATGATCAGGTTGCCAGATAGTGATCTGTCGAGGCCTGTCTGTATGATATGATCAGGTTGCCAGATAGTGATCTGTCGAGGTCTGTCTATATGATATGATCAGGTTGCCAGATAGTGATCTGTCGAGGCCTGTCTGTATGATATGATCAGGTTGCCAGATAGTGATCTGTCGAGGCCTGTCTGTATGATATGATCAGGTTGCCAGATAGTGATCTGTCGAGGTCTGTCTATATGATATGATCAGGTTGCCAGATAGTGATCTGTCGAGGCCTGTCTGTATGATACGATCAGGTTGCCAGATAGTGATCTGTCGAGGCCTGTCTGTATGATACGATCAGGTTGCCAGATAGTGATCTGTCGAGGCCTGTCTATATGATACGATCAGGTTGCCAGATAGTGATCTGTCGAGGCCTGTCTATATGATACGATCAGGTTGCCAGATAGTGATCTGTCGAGGCCTGTCTATGTGATACGATCAGGTTGCCAGATAGTGATCTGTCGAGGCCTGTCTGTATGATACGATCAGGTTGCCAGATAGTGATCTGTCGAGGCCTGTCTGTATGATACGATCAGGTTGCCAGATAGTGATCTGTCGAGGCCTGTCTGTATGATACGATCAGGTTGCCAGATAGTGATCTGTCGAGGCCTGTCTATATGATACGATCAGGTTGCCAGATAGTGATCTGTCGAGGCCTGTCTATATGATACGATCAGGTTGCCAGATAGTGATCTGGCGAGGCCTGTCTATATGATACGATCAGGTTGCCAGATAGTGATCTGTCGAGGCCTGTCTATATGATACGATCAGGTTGCCAGATAGTGATCTGTCGAGGCCTGTCTATATGATACGATCAGGTTGCCAGATAGTGATCTGTCGAGGCCTGTCTATATGATACGATCAGGTTGCCAGATAGTGATCTGTCGAGGCCTGTCTATATGATACGATCAGGTTGCCAGATAGTGATCTGTCGAGGCCTGTCGAGTCCAGCTGTATCAACTGGCATGAACAAGTTATTGTTGAATACAAACCTGGCAAATAAAATAATCTCTTTGATGTTTCAAAAGCCTTTTTTTTTTGTCATTTAGCAGGCGCTCTTATCCATACATTTATTTGTTTTGATTTTTTTTCGTACTGGTGGAAGACAATGAAACGCAATGTACATAATGGAAGACACTGGAAGACACTGGAAGACACTGGAAGACACTGGAAGACAATGGAAGACAATGGAAGACACTGGAAGACACTGGAAGACAATGAAAGACAATGGAAGACACTGGAAGACACTGGAAGACACTGGAAGACAATGGAAGACAATGAAAGACAATGGAAGACACTGGAAGACAATGGAAGACACTGGAAGACAATGAAAGACAATGGAAGACAATGGAAGCAGGCGATGAGTGGACTGGCACCCAGTCGAGGCTAATGGGACATGACATTATTGCCTTTGTAAGAATTCCTCTCTCATTTATTCTACGTGTTGACATCCAGCATTTCCAAACATCAGTCATAATCATTATATGACAGCTGTTAAAGTAGTTCTGAATCCACACAGCCTTTGAAAAACGGTCCCTTAGTTGTGGCTTGTCATTGATCTTGAGTCATTGGCTTGACTCTGTCATTGACTTTGGTGTAACTAAATACATCCCAAAATGCGGCCCCTATTCCCCCCTATGTAGTGCACTACTTTTGACCAGGGCCCTTAGGTGTCTGATCTAAAGTTGTGTACTATATAGGGAATAGGGTGCTGTTTAGGACACAGCCACGGTCTCTTGTAATAGAGCTGGACTGTCATGGTGTTCCTTTTGAATGACTGCACTAATGAAAAGATTTCATCTTCAACTTGACACACATACACACATACGGCCGCCGCCAGTTTACCCAAGCTGCTTTGTAACACGATGAATGGATTGGAAGCTTTCTGAAGACGGACAGCCCTGCACATAGTCATCAAGTTGGTTATGGGACAATGTCCTTGTGTCCAAGGGACTGGCTGTTCTGCCTGTTGGTTATGGGACGATGTCTTTGTGTCCAAGGGACTGGCTGTTCTGCCTGTTGGTTATGGGACAATGTCCTTGTGTCCAAGGGACTGGCTGTTCTGCCTGTTGGTTATGGGACGATGTCTTTGTGTCCAAGGGACTGGCTGTTCTGCCTGTTGGTTATGGGACGATGTCTTTGTGTCCAAGGGACTGAATGTGGCTGTGCCTTTGGGGCTGATAACCCATTTCACAATACAAGCCACAGAGGAAATACAGTACTCTACTCTACTAATACAGTACTCTACCACTACTAATACAGTACTCTACTCTACTAATACAGTACTCTGCTCTACTAATACAGTACTCTACCACTACTAATACAGTACTCTGCTCTACTAATACAGTACTCTACTCTACTAATACAGTACTTTACTCTACTAATACAGTACTCTACTCTACTAATACAGTACTCTACCACTACTAATACAGTACTCTACTCTACTAATACAGTACTCTGTTCTACTAATACAGTACTCTACCACTACTAATACAGTACTCTGCTCTACTAATACAGTACTCTACTCTACTAATACAGTACTCTACTACTACTACTAATACAGTAATCTACTACTACTAATACATTACTCTACTCTACTAATACAGTACTCTGCTCTACTAATACAGTACTCTACCACTACTAATACAGTACTCTACTCTACTAATACAGTACTCTGCTCTACTAATACAGTACTCTACTCTACTAATACAGTACTCTGCTCTACTAATACAGTACTCTACTCTACTAATACAGTACTCTACTCTACTAACACAGTACTCTACCACTACTAATACAGTACTCTACTCTACTAATACAGTACTCTACTCTACTAATACAGTACTCTACTACTACTAATACATTACTCTACTCTACTAATACATTACTCTACTCTACTAATACAGCACTCTACCACTACTAATACAGTACTCTGCTCTACTAATACAGTACTCTACCCCTACTAATACAGCACTCTACTCTACTAATACAGTACTCTACCACTACTAATACAGTACTCTGCTCTACTAATACAGTACTCTGCTCTACTAATACAGTACTCTACCACTACTTTTTAAAAGGGGAACGATAGTTTATAGTTGTAATAATTACCTAAGAGACATACAGTAGTAGAGAGATCAGAGGAGACAGAGGAGAGAGATCAGAGGAGACAGAGGAGAGAGATCAGTAGAGACAGAGTAGAGAGACAGTATAGAGAGACAGAGTAGAGAGATCAGTAGAGACAGAGGAGAGAGATCAGAGGAGACAGAGGAGAGAGATCAGAGGAGACAGAGGCGAGAGATCAGTAGAGATCAGATAGAGAGACAGTAGAGAGAGACAGAGTAGAGAGATCAGAGAGACAGAGAGTATAGAGAGACAGTATAGAGAGATCAGTAGAGACAGTATAGAGAGACAGTATAGAGAGACAGTATAGAGAGACAGTATAGAGAGATCAGAAGCAGGGAGACAGTATAGAGAGATCAGAGTAGAGAGATCAGAAGAGACAGTATAGAGAGACAGTATAGAGAGATCAGTAGAGACAGTATAGAGAGACAGAGTAGAGAGATCAGTAGAGACAGAGTAGAGAGATCAGAAGAGACAGTATAGAGAGATCAGTAGAGACAGTATAGAGAGATCAGTAGAGACAGTATAGAGAGACAGTATAGAGAGACAGAGTAGAGAGATCAGAAGAGACAGTATAGAGAGACAGTATAGAGAGATCAGAGACAGTATAGAGAGATCAGAGGAGACAGTATAGAGAGATCAGAGGAGACAGTATAGAGAGATCAGAAGAGACAGTATAGAGAGATCAGAAGAGACAGTATAGAGAGAGCAGACGTTGGGTGTATATGTTTCCGCTCCAACAGACTCCCCGCCAGTAAACACACTAGATCGTTATCATGATAAATCATTGGCTTATTCCCTGCGTGACTGTCATATACTGTTTCTTGGAAATAATAAATGATTGAAATGTTTCATCACCTTTTATTGTTTTTATATTTCAGTCAGGTTTCGTAAGTCAGATTTTTGTTACAATCATCAGTTGGACTGTTGAACCCATTGTAGAACTGGGCCTAGGGCAATTCTGGCAAATGCCAGATGGGCTGGTCCATCTTTAACTCAGTGGGTCGGTCTAAATTGGGGATTTAGAGCAAAATGATCATTATTATTTGACTAATTATAGGAGCCAAGAGGAAATAAATGGGATAGTGTGGTGGCCTCAGGGGGGGGGGGGGGGAAATTAACTGAAATGCCTGGACCGATTTCTGGTCCGAGTCCACCCCTGGTTGAACTCTTGGCTGCTTTTTATTAGAAAACATCAACATAACACTGAGAGATTACTGTATCTAGTACATAACTACAGTACACCTGTTACTATGTAGATTACTGTATCTAGTACATAACTACAGTACACCTGTTACTATGTAGATTACTGTATCTAGTACATAACTACAGTACACCTGTTACTATGTAGATTACTGTGATCTAGTACATAACTACAGTACACCTGTTACTATGTAGATTACTGTATCTAGTACATAACTACAGTACACCTGTTACTATTGCTATGTTGCTTGTCTGTGTGTGTGTGTGTGTGTGTGTGTGTGTGTGTGTGTGTGTGTGTGTGTGTGTGTGTGTGTGTGTGTGTGTGTGTGTGTGGTGTGTGGTGTGTATGGTGTGTGTGTGTGTGTGTGTGGTGTATGGTGTGTGGTGTGTATGGTGTGTGTGTGTGTGTGTGTGGTGTGTATTGTGTGGTGTGTATTGTGTGGTGTGTATTGTGTGGTGTGTGTGGTGTATGGTGTGTGGTGTGTATTGTGTGGTGTGTGTATTGTGTGGTGTGTGTGGTGTGTGGTGTGTGTGTGTGTGTGGTGTGTGGTGTGTGGCCCGATGCGAATGTTATACTGCTCCCCCTGTGAACAGGCCCAGAGACCCGTCATTTGCGTGAAGAGACGACAGGGAAAAAGAGGACAGAAGGGGCGGGGCTGCCTTCTGAAAATTCGTTGACGATCGAATAAACCCTCCACTTCATTCCATTGCTAGCAAACGTGCTAATCTTTGGAAAATGAAATCGATTACCTACGCGGAAGATTAAACTACCAACGGGATATTCAAAACTGTAACATCTTATGCTTCACGGAGTCGTGGCTGAACGACGACACTATCAACATACAGCTGGCTGGTTATACGCTGTACCGGCAGGATAGAACAGCGACGTCTGGGAAGACAAGGGACGGCGGACTACGTATTTCTGTAAATAACAGCTGGTGCACGATATCTAAGGAAGTTCCGAGCTATTGCTCGCCTGAGGTAGAGTTTCTCATGATAAGCTGTAGACCACACTATCGACCGAGAGAGTTCTCATCTGTATTGTTCGTAGCTGTGTACATACCACCACAGACTGATGCTGGCACTAAGACAGCATTGAAGGAGCTGTATTTCGCCATAAGCAAACAGGAAAACACTCATTCAGAGGTGGTGCTCCTTGTGGCCGGGGACTTTATAATTTCAGGGAAACTTAAATCTGTTTTATCAAATTTCTATCAGCATGTTAAATGTGCAACCAGAGGAAAAGAACTCTGGACCACCTTTACTCCACACAGAGACGCGTACAAAGCTCTCCCTCACCCTCCATTTGGCAAATCTGACCATAATTCCATCCTCCTGATTCCTGCTTACAAGCAAAAATTAAAGCAGGAAGTACCAGACCAATAAAAAAAAGTGGTCAGATGAAGCAGATGCTAAACTACAGGACTGTTTTGCTATCACAGACTGGAATATGTTACGGGATTCCTCCGATGGCATTGAAGAGTACACTACATCAGTCATTGGCTTCATCAATAAGTACATCGATGACGTCGTCCTCACAGTGACTGTACGTACATACCCCAACCAGAAGCCATGGATTACAGGCAAGATACGCACAAAGCTAAAGGTTAGAGCTGCCGCTTTCAAGGAGCGGGACTCTAACCCGGAAGCTTATAAGAAATCCTACTATGCCCTCCGACGAACCATCAAAAAGGAAAAGCATCAATACAGGACTAAGATCGAATCGTACTTCACCGGCTGCGACGCTCATTGGATGTGGCAGGGGTTGCAAACCATTACAGACTACAAAGGGAAGTACAGCCGAGAGCTTCTATTTTGTTGCCTTACATCCTGGAATTAAAATACATTTTTTGGGGGGGTTCGTATCATTTGATTTACACAACATGCCTACCACTTTGAAGATGCACATTTTTTTTTTTATTGTTAACCAAACAAGAAATAAGACAAAAAACAGAAAACCTGAGCGTGCATAACTATTCAATCCCCCAAAGTCAATACTTTGTAGAGCCACCTTTTGCAGCAATTACAGCTGCAAGTCTCTTGGGGTATGTCTCTACAGTGAGGGAAAAAGTATTTGATCCCCTGCTGATTGAGAGGTGGTCAAATACTTATTTCCCTCATTAAAATGATTTTTTTGTTGTTATTCTGTCTCTCACTGTTCAAATAAACCTACCATTAAAATTATAGACTGATCATTTTTTTGTCAGTGGGCAAATGTACAAAATCAGCAGGGGATCAAATACTTTTTTTCCCTCAATGTATAAGCTTGGCACATCTACCACTGGGATTTTCCCCCATTCTTCAAGACAAAACTGCTCAAGCTCCTTCAAGTTGGATGGCTTCCACTGGTGTACAGCAACTCTTTAAGTCACACCACAGATTCTCAATTGGATTGTTGCAGACTCTGGGGCCTTTCAGAACATGTGTATATATACTGTGATCATGTGACAGATCAAGTGACACCTAGATTGCACACAGGTGGACTATATTTAACTAATTATGTGACTTCTGAAGGTAATTGGTTGCACCAGATCTTATTTAGGGGCTTCATAGCGAAGGGGGGAATACGTATGTACGCACCACTTTTCCGTTTTTTTTGGGAGGGGGAATTTATTGAAACAAGTAATTTTTTTCATTTCACTTCACCAATTTGGACTATTTTGTGTATGTCCACTACACAAAATCCATATAAAAAATCCATTCAAATTACAGGTTGTAATGCAACTAAATAGAAAAAGAAGCCAAAGGGGATGAGTACTTTTGCAAGACGCTAACCTGCCTAAATGACTACCGACCCGTAGCACTCTGACTACCCACACGTAGCACTCTGACTACCGACCCGTAGCACTCTGACTACCGACCCGTAGCACTCTGACTACCCACCCGTAGCACTCTGACTACCGACCCGTAGCACTCTGACTACCGACCCGTAGCACTCTGACTACCGACCCGTAGCACTCTGACTACCGACCCGTAGCACTCTGACTACCCACCCGTAGC
This sequence comes from Salmo salar, assembly GCF_965601325.2. Taxonomy (NCBI): domain Eukaryota; kingdom Metazoa; phylum Chordata; class Actinopteri; order Salmoniformes; family Salmonidae; genus Salmo; species Salmo salar. The sequence continues at coordinate 52,270,986 of NC_138316.1, read as the reverse complement.
ACTCAGACTACCGACCCGTAGCACTCTGACTACCCACCCGTAGCACTCTGACTACTCTGACTACCCACCCGTAGCACTCTGACTACCCACACGTAGCACTCTGACTACCCACCCGTAGCACTCTGACTACCGACCCGTTGCACTCTGACTACCCACCCGTAGCACTCTGACTACCCACCCGTAGCACTCTGACTACCCACCCGTAGCACTCTGACTACCGACCCGTAGCACTCTGACTACCCACCCGTAGCACTCTGACTACCGACCCGTAGCACTCTGACTACCCACCCGTAGCACTCTGACTACCCACCCGTAGCACTCTGACTACCGACCCGTAGCACTCTGACTACCGACCCGTAGCACTCTGACTACCCACCCGTAGCACTCTGACTACCCACCCGTAGCACTCTGACTACCGACCCGTAGCACTCTGACTACCCACCCGTAGCACTCTGACTACCAACCCGTAGCACTCTGACTACCCACCCGTAGCACTCTGACTACCGACCCGTAGCACTCTGACTACCCACCCGTAGCACTCTGACTACCAACCCGTAGCAGTCTGACTACCCACCCGTAGCACTCTGACTACCCACCCGTAGCACTCTGACTACCGACCCGTAGCACTCTGACTACCCACCCGTAGCACTCTGACTACCGACCCGTAGCACTCTGACTAACGACCCGTAGCACTCTGACTAATGACCCGTAGCACTCTGACTACCGACCCGTAGCACTCACGTCTGTAGCCATGAGGTGCTTTGAAAAGGCTGGTCATGGCTCACATCAGCACCATTATCCCAGAAACCCTAGACCCACTCCAATTTCCATACCACACCAACAGATTCACAGATGATGCAATCTCTATTGCACTACACACTTTCCCTTTCCCACCTGGACGAAAGGGACACCAATGTGAGAATGCTATTCATTGACTACGGCTCAGCGTTCAGCACCATAGTTCCCTCAAAGATCATCAATAAGCTAAGGACCCTGGGACTAAACACCTCCCTTTGGAACTGGATCCTGGACTTCCTGACGGGCCGCTCCCAGGGGGTAAGGGTTTATCCTCAACACGGGGGTCCCTCAGGGGTGCGTGCTTAGTCCCCTCCTGTACTCCCTGTTCACTCATGACTCCATGGCCAGGCACGACTCCAACGGCATCATTAAGTTTGCCGATGACACAACAGTGGTAGGCCTGATCACCGACAACGACAAGACAGCCTATAGGATAGGAGGTCAGAGACCTGGCCGGGTGGTGCCAGGACAACAACCTCTCCCTCAACGTGTCAAGACAAAGGAGATGATTGTGGACTATAGGAAAAGGGGGAACGAGCACGCCCCCATTCTCATCGACCGGGCTGTAGTGGAACAGGTTGAGAGCTTCAAGTTCCTTGGTGTCCACATCACCAACAAACTATCATGGTCTAAACACACCAAGACAGTCGTGAAGAGGGCACGACAAAACCTATTCCACCTCAGGAGACTGAAACATTTTGGCATGGGTCCTCAGATCCTCAAAAGGTTCTACAGCTGCACCATCGAGAGCATCCTGACTGGTTGCATCACCGCCTGGTATGGCAACTGCTCGGCCTCCGACCGCAAGGCGCTACAGAGGGTTATGAGAACGGCCCAGTACATCACTGGGGCCAAGTTTCATGCCATCCAGGATCTCCATACCAGGCGGTGTCAGAGGAAGGCCCTAAAAAGGACCAGGCATTACAAGGACACAAAGACCCACCTTGAGAGATGACACAGTTCACTACAGCTTGTGATGTCAGTGCTACGAATAGGCTCATTGGAAAGAGAAAAGATAGCTTTTTAGCTGTGGGGAAGGAAAATGAGGCTCAAAATAACATTTACTGACCCACAGACCGGTATGGCATGGCTGTATACAGTCCATCACTATTGATCTAGTCCTGTGTGTATGAGGTGGTGGTGTGTATGGGGTGGTGGTGTGTATGGGGTGGTGGTGTGTACGAGGTGGTGGTGTGTACGGGGTGGTGGTGTGTACGGGGTGGTGGTGTGTACGAGGTGGTGGTGTGTACGGGGTGGTGGTGTGTACGGGGTGGTGGTGTGTACGGGGTGGTGGTGTGTACGGGGTGGTGGTGTGTACGGGGTGGTGTGTACGGGGTGGTGGTGTGTATGGGGTGGTGTGTATGGGGTGGTGGTGTGTATGGGGTGGTGATGTGTATGGGGTGGTGGTGTGTATGGGGTGGTGGTGTGTATGGGGTGGTGGTGTGTATGGGGTGGTGGTGTGTATGGGGTGGTGTGTATGGGGTGGTGTGTATGGGGTGGTGTGTATGGGGTGGTGGTGTGTATGGGGTGGTGTGTATGGGGTGGTGGTGTGTATGGGGTGGTGGTGTGTATGGGGTGGTGTGTATGGGGTGGTGTGTATGGGGTGGTGTGTATGGGGTGGTGGTGTGTATGGGGTGGTGGTGTGTATGGGGTGGTGTGTATGGGGTGGTGGTGTGTATGGGGTGGTGGTGTGTATGGGGTGGTGTGTATGGGGTGGTGTGTATGGGGTGGTGGTGTGTATGGGGTGGTGTGTATGGGGTGGTGGTGTGTATGGGGTGGTGTGTATGGGGTGGTGGTGTGTATGGGGTGGTGTGTATGGGGTGGTGTGTATGGGGTGGTGTGTATGGGGTGGTGGTGTGTATGGGGTGGTGTGTATGGGGTGGTGTGTATGGGGTGGTGGTGTGTATGGGGTGGTGTGTATGGGGTGGTGGTGTGTATGGGGTGGTGAGGTGTATGGGGTGGTGTGTATGGGGTGGTGGTGTGTATGGGGTGGTGTGTATGGGGTGGTGGTGTGTATGGGGTGGTGTGTATGGGGTGGTGTGTATGGGGTGGTGGTGTGTATGGGGTGGTGTGTATGGGGGGGTGGTGTGTATGGGGTGGTGTGTATGGGGTGGTGGTGTGTATGGGGTGGTGTGTATGGGGTGGTGGTGTGTATGGGGTGGTGTGTGGTATTGGTATCCTGGGGGTTTTACTTGTTCATCTCTATGCTCTATGGACTTTTCTTGCTGGGACAAGCTTTGAGTGTTTCACAATATTGTGTGTATGAAGTGGTACCAGTATTGCATAGTGTGGTACCAGTATTGTATGGAGTGGTATCAGTATTGTATGGGGTGGTACCAGTATTGTATGGAGTGGTACCAGTATTGTATGGGGTGGTACCAGTATTGTATGGAGTGATACCAGTATTGTATGAAGTGGTACCAGTATTGTATGGAGTGGTACCAGTATTGTTTGGGGTGGTACCAGTATTGTATGTAGTGATACCAGTATTGTATGAAGTGGTACCAGTATTGTATGGGGTGGTACCAGTATTGTATGGGGTGGTACCAGTATTGTATGGAGTGGTACCAGTATTGTTTGGGGTGGTACCAGTATTGTATGTAGTGATACCAGTATTGTATGAAGTGGTACCAGTATTGTATGAAGTGGTACCAGTATTGTATGGAGTGGTACCAGTATTGTATGGGGTGATACCAGTATTGTATGGAGTGATACCAGTATTGTATGAAGTGGTACCAGTATTGTATGGGGTGGTACCAGTATTGTATGGGGTGGTACCAGTATTGTATGGAGTGGTACCAGTATTGTTTGGGGTGGTACCAGTATTGTATGTAGTGATACCAGTATTGTATGAAGTGGTACCAGTATTGTATGGAGTGGTACCAGTATTGTATGGGGTGATACCAGTATTGTATGGAGTGATACCAGTATTGTATGAAGTGGTACCAGTATTGTATGAAGTGGTACCAGTATTGTTTGGGGTGGTACCAGTATTGTATGGGGTGATACCAGTATTGTATGAAGTGGTACCAGTATTGTTTGGGGTGGTACCAGTATTGTATGGGGTGATACCAGTATTGTTTGGGGTGGTACCAGTATTGTATGTAGTGATACCAGTATTGTATGGAGTGGTACCAGTATTGTATGGGGTGATACCAGTATTGTATGGAGTGATACCAGTATTGTATGAAGTGGTACCAGTATTGTATGGAGTGGTACCAGTATTGTATGGAGTGGTACCAGTATTGTATGGGGTGGTACCAGTATTGTGTGAAGTGGTACCAGTCTTTTGTGGAGTTGTACCAATATTGTATGGAGTGGTACCAGTATTGTGTGAAGTGGTACCAATCTTGTGTGGAGTGGTACCAGTATTGTATGGAGTTGCGCCAGTATTGTATTGAGTGGTACCAGTATTGTATGGAGTGGTACCAGTATTGTTTGGGGTGGTACCAGTATTGTACGGAGTGGTACCAGTATTGTACGGAGTGGTACCAGTATTGTATGGAGTGGTACCAGTATTGTATGGGGTGGTACCAGTATTGTATGGAGTGATACCAGTATTGTATTTTACTTCAGTATTGTATGTAGTGATACCAGTATTGTATGTAGTGATACCAGTATTGTATGGAGTGGTACCAGTATTGTGTGGAGTGGTACCAGTATTGTATGGAGTGGTACCAGTATTGTGTGGAGTGGTACCAGTATTGTATGGAGTGGTACCAGTATTGTGTGGAGTGGTACCAGTATTGTATGGAGTGGTACCAGTATTGTGTGGAGTGGTACCAGTATTGTGTGGAGTGGTACCAGTATTGTATGGCTGGGTTTTAGTGAAAAGTAGAGCGTGGCCATTCCATTCAGTCTCTTGGTTCTGATTTAATATATTGAATGATCCAGATTGACACAGATCAGAACTCAGGTTTGGTGAGCTTGACCTTGTGAATATTCTTCTCCAAGTTGGGCCTCGGGTTTCTGAGAGTTTTGCACAGCCTTGACCGTAGTTCCAGATACAGAACAGCTCCAGAACAAAGGTCAAGACCCGTGCCAAAAATAAATAAATGAGAAAGCGTTGCATGGGTCTGAAACGTTGTACTTGTTGATTCCCACACAAACACAAACGTCTAAATATTTACGGTAAATATCTTTAGCAACAGGGGGTGGATTACAAGGCTGAGACAGCACACCTACCTACGCTGAGAGTAGCAGCAAGTTCTAAAGCTGCAGTGGCTTTTACTCTAGCTTCAATTCAAGGGTATTTTACTTTACTTAAATGTAAGTGTATTTTGATTTACTTTAAGTGTATTTTGCTTTATGTTACTTTGTATATTTTGCTGTACTTTAAGTGTATTTTGCTTTACTTTACTTTACTTTAAGTTTATTTTACTTTACTTTACTTTAAGTGTATTTTGCTTTAATTTAGTTTGTGTATTTTGCTTTAATTTACTTTGTGTATTTTACTTTTCTTTACTTTAAATGTGTTTTTGCTTTACTTTACTTTTTTAAAGTATTTTTCTTTACTTTGTGTATTTTGCTTTACTTTAGGTGGCTTTTACACACAGATTGTACAGCTTCCAGCCTTGCAGGATTCTGCAGGTCTGCTTACTAAGGATTCAGCTTGTGTCACAGTGATACACAGATACTAAATAGCTAAACTACTATCTATAGTTGTATTGCAGGACACTTGCCAGATGTGATGTTTGTGTTCCTGACTTTTGCCACTCCAGCAGCTCCTGCTGAGGCATCAGCTCTCTTACTGAGATGAATTACCACACGTAGACAATCTACCTGGGGTTCATGTATGTTCTTCCTCTTTGATGAGAGAGAGAGAGAGGGGGGGGGAGAGAGAGAGGGGACGGGAGAGAGAGGGAGGGGATAGAGAGAGAGAGAGGGAGAGGGAGGGGAGAGAGAGAAGTTCTCAATTGGTACAAAATATATAGAGTACAGTACACACTACAATTACTGAGGTTTAAATATATAGAGTACTGCACACATTACAATTACTGAGGTTTAAATATATAGAGTACTGTACACACTACAATTACTGAGGTTTAAATATATAGAGTACTGTACACACTACAATTACTGAGGTTTAAATATATAGAGTACTGCACACATTACAATTACTGAGGTTTAAATATATAGAGTACTGTACACACTACAATTACTGAGGTTTAAATATATAGAGTACTGTACACACTACAATTACTGAGGTTTAAATATATAGAGTACTGCACACACTACAATTACTGAGGTTTAAATATATAGAGTACTGTACACACTACAATTACTGAGGTTTAAATATATAGAGTACTGTACACACTACAATTACTGAGGTTTAAATATATAGAGTACTGTACACACAATTACTGAGGTTTAAATATATAGAGTACTGTACACACTACAATTACTGAGGTTTAAATATATAGAGTACTGTACACACAATTACTGAGGTTTAAATATATAGAGTACTGTACACACTACAATTACTGAGGTTTAAATATATAGAGTACTGCACACACTACAATTACTGAGGTTTAAATATATAGAGTACTGTACACACTACAATTACTGAGGTTTAAATATATAGAGTACTGTACACACAATTACTGAGGTTTAAATATATAGAGTACTGTACACACTACAATTACTGAGGTTTAAATATATAGAGTACTGTACACACTACAATTACTGAGGTTTAAATATATAGAGTACTGTATACACTACAATTACTGAGGTTTAAAAATAAGCTCAACTGGACACCTTAATGAGGCAGTGAATGAACTGAGAGAGAAAGCACGCAGGGCATTCTACGCCATTAAAAAACACATTCAAATAATACCTATGAAATACCTATTCAAATTTGGCTAAAACTAATTGAATGTGTCATTGAACCAATTGCACTTTATGGCAGCGAGGTGTGGGGTCCACTTGCAAAACAAGATTTCATCAAATGGGACAAACACCCCATTGAAACCCTGCATGCAGAGTTCTGTAAGATTCTCATACGTGCCCAGAGGAAAACTACAAACAATGCATGCAGGGCAGAATTAGGCCAATATCCACTAATAATAAAAACTCAAACATTTTGGAAACATCTAAAATACAGTGAACCCCTCTCATATCAGTACCAAGCCCTGCAATGCCAAGAGCTGAGCAAAGAAAAGAGTCCCCTCATCCAGCTGGTCCTGGGGCTGAGTTCACAAACCTGTTCTACTAACACACTGAAGCCTCAGGACCCTCATCCAGCTGGTCCTGGGGCTGAGTTCACAAACCTGTTCTATTAACACACTGAAGCCTCAGGACCAGAACATCCAATCAATCAGAATAAACCAAATTACAACACAGTCAAAACAAAACTACATTGTTTATTGGGAAACACAAGCACAAACACAAAGCAAAATGCAGTGCTATCTGGCCCTAAATCGACAATACACCGTGGCTAACTATTTCACCATGGTTACTGATCAAAACCTTAGAAAAACCTTGACAAAGTACAGGCTCAGTGAGCACAGCCTTGCCATTGAGAAGGGTAGACACAGGAAAACCTGGCTCCCTGTAGAGGAAAGGCTGTGCAACCACTGCACAACAGCAGAACCTGAGACAGAGCTGCATTTCCTGACTAAATGTCAAAAATATAAAACAATTAGAGAGTGTCATTTCCCCAAATTTGAAACCCTTATTCAAGGTTTCAAAGACCTCTCTGATGAGGATAGGCTACCCGTCCTGTTGGGGGAGGACGCAGAGAGCTGTGGGTTGGCAGCGCACTACATTGCTGCCTGCCATAAGATGAGGGACAGTGTCTGACAGACCAATAAACCTGCACATGTCCTCTACTGTATGCTTATTGTTATTGTTCAATTTTTTGGTTATTTTGACCCTTGGTTATTGTTATTACTGTCCCGTTGACAATTTTGATTCTCATTTTTATTTATTTTTATATTGTAAATATCCAAAATAAACTTTGGCAATATGTATATTGTTACGTCATGCCAATAAAGCGAATTGAATTGAATTGAGAGAGAGAGAGAGGGAGAGGGAGGGCGAGAGAGAGGGAGAGGGAGAGAGGAAGAGGGAGGGCGAGAGAGGGAGAGAGAGAGAGAGAGAGAGAGAGAGAGAGAGAGAGAGAGAGAGAGAGAGAGAGAGAGAGAGAGAGAGAGAGAGAGAGAGGTGAGAGAGAGAGAGAGGGATAGGGAGACGGAGGGAGAGAGAGAGATGGATGGGAGAGAGAGAGAGAGGGAGAGGGCGGGTGAGAGAGAGAGAGGGAGAGGGAGGGCGAGAGAGAGAGAGAGAGAGAGAGAGAGAGAGAGAGAGAGAGAGAGAGAGAGAGAGAGAGAGAGAGAGAGAGAGAGAGTGAGAGAGAGAGAGAGGGATAGGGAGACGGAGGGAGAGAGAGAGATGGATGGGAGAGAGAGAGAGAGGGAGAGGGCGGGTGAGAGAGAGAGGGAGAGGGAGGGCGAGAGGGAGAGAGGGAGAGGGAGAGAGGAAGAGGGAGGGAGAGAGAGGGAGAGAGAGAGGGACGGGAGTGAGGGAGGGAGAGAGAGAGAGAGAGAGGGAGAGGGAGGGGATAGAGAGAGAGAGAGAGAGAGGGAGGGCGAGAGAGAGAGAGAGGAAGAGGGAGGGAGAGAGAGGGAGAGAGCGGGAGAGAGCGGGACGGGAGTGAGGGAGGGAGAGAGAGGGCGAGAGAGAGAGAGAGAGAGAGAGAGAGAGAGAGAGAGAGAGGGAGAGGGAGGGGAGCGAGAGAGAGAGAGAGAGAGAGAGAGAGGGCGAGAGAGAGAGGGAGAGGGATAGGGAGGGAGGGAGAGAGAGCGAGAGAGAGAGGGATAGGGAGATGGAGAGGAAAAGGGAGGAGAGAGAGGGAGAGGGAGGGCGAGAGAGAGAGAGAGAGAGGGGAGAGGGCGAGAGAGAGAGGGAGAGGGTGGGAGAGAGAGAGAAAGAGAGAGAGAGAGAGGGAGGGAGGGAGAGGGAGAGAGAGATGGACGGGAGTGAGGGAGGGAGAGAGAGAGAGAGAGAGAGCGAGAGAGAGAGGAGGGAGAGAGAGTGAGATGGAGGGAGGGAAGAGAGAGGGAGAGGGAGGGAGGGGACAGAGAGATAGGGAGAGGGAGAGAGAGAGAGAGAGAGAGAGAGAGAGAGAGAGAGAGAGAGAGAGAGAGAGAGAGAGAGAGAGAGAGAGAGAGAGGCGAGAGAGAGAGAGAGAGGGAGGGAGAGAGGGAGGGAGAGAGAGAGGGAGAGAGAGGGAGACGGAGGGCGAGAGAGAGGGAGGGGAGAGAGAGAGAGAGATATTCCTGTGAATACCTTAGTTCCACTCAGTAATAATGCCTGGGGATTGTGCAATCCAGATTCTTACAGATGTCAAGACTTCCTGTGGTGAAAGGAGTCAATTGTGAGTTTATCATTTATCAGAATCATAGCAGCTCTCGAAACGGGTTCAGACTCACTCCAGGAAGCAAAACAGGAGAAATTGTACATTTGTACTCTACTTGTTGAACTGAAGCAGGTGTAGACGTGGCAACCCCTTGACACATTGTATTCTACACTGTGAACTAAGATGGAGGTATGCTTGGCAGGCTCTCGACAGCTCTCTAATTTGTCTGAGGTAGGGGGCCAGAAAAGATCAGGTGTTCGTCCCATATTTCCCCATTTGCCGTGCCTTCAAAAAGCATTCACACCCGTTGACTTTTTCCACATTTTTGTTTGTGTTACAACATTAATTTAAAATGGATTCAATTGAGATTTTGTGTCACTGGCCTACCCCAATACCTCATCATGTGAAAGTGGAATTATGTATTTAATTTATTTTTCATTTTTTTTACAAATTAATTAAAAATTAAAAGCTGAAATGTCTTGAGTCAATTAAGTATTCAGACCCTTTGTTATGACAAGCCTTAATAACGTTCAGGAGTAAAAATGTGCTTAACAAGTCACATAATAAGTTTAATTGGCTCACCGTGTGCAATAATAGTTTCTGAATGACTACCTCGTCTCTGTACACCACACATACAGATAATTGTAAGGTCCTTCAATCGAGCAGTGAATTTCAAACACAGATTCAAACACAAAGACCAGGGAGGTTTTTCCAATGTCTCACAAAGAAGGGCATCAACCTTATTGATAAGAAAGAAGATAAGAAAGAAAAAAAACTTTGAGCTCGGTGAAGTTATTAATTACACTTTGGATGGTGTATGAATACACCCAGTCACTATAAAGATAAAGGCACCCTAAGTTAGTTGCCTGAGAGGAAGGAAACTGCTCAGGCCGATGGTGACTTTAAAACAGTTACAGAGTTTGATAACTGTGATAAGAAAAAACTGACGATGGATCAACAACATTGTAGTTACTCCACAATACTAACCTAACTGACAAAGTGAGAATGTGACATAGAAGTGTGTAATGCGACGTAAAACCTGACTAAGGTTCAGCGGATGGGTACCGGGAACAAGAGTGGAGAAATATGATTTTTTTTTATTTCGGCATCTTGAGAGAATGAATTTGAGGTTAGGGACCATCTGTAGAAATTACGGTGCTATCTTTATCAGAATCATAAAAGTGGATAGTATTTCAACCACATAAAATATGTATCCAAGCCAAACTGAAATCGCATTAAAAAAAACATGTTGGGTCATTTTAAGACCTTTAATTTCCTTAAAACCGTTAAAACTGATTTAATTTGGATATTTTACCCCAAAAATGTAGTTATTGCATTTTCTCCCCGGTCTCTAAACATATTTGTTGTGGGAGAAAAGCAGAGATGAAAGAGGAAACAAACTTTACCAATGTCAACTACATTGAAGCATTCATTCTATCGATTTATGACATTATTCTGGTGGGCAAGGGTTTAATTTAGTCTTTTAGGGCAACAAGTAATGACAGAAGAGAATCTGCATCTATCTAATTATAGACAAGTTGACTAATAAATAGCCTTTCAAAATGTCAGAAATGATAAGCATGAATTCCAAGCCTATCTAAAAAGGCCTTCTCTGACTGTACAGCCCATTTTCTATATTTGCGGGTTTGGGGTCGGTTGCAGGCCTCAGATTTTCACGGATGGATTATCAGCAATTACGGGTGGCTCCTGGTGAAGAAAAAGCTTCACTAGTGTGACTGTGGGTGTGTTTGTGGTGCACTGCTAACCCTCCAGAACATCTACAGCACCCAGGGTCAAAGAAAGGCCAAGGAGATCATCAAGGACCTCAGCCACCCGAGCCACGGCCTGTTCACCCTGCTACCATCTAGAAGATCATCAAGGACCTCAGCCACCCAAGCCACGGCCTGTTCACCCTGCTACCATCTAGAAGATCATCAAGGACCTCAGCCACCCGAGCCACGGCCTGTTCACCCTGCTACCATCTAGAAGATCATCAAGGACCTCAGCCACCCAAGCCACGGCCTGTTCACCCTGCTACCATCTAGAAGATCATCAAGGACCTCAGCCACCCAAGCCACGGCCTGTTCACCCTGTTACCATCTAGAAGATCATCAAGGACCTCAGCCACCCCGAGCCACAGCCTGTTCACCTGCTACCATCTAGAAGATCATCAAGGACCTCAGCCACCCAAGCCACGGCCTGTTCACCCTGCTACCATCTAGAAGATCATCAAGGACCTCAGCCACCCAAGCCACGGCCTGTTCACCCTGCTACCATCTAGAAGATCATCAAGGACCTCAGCCACCCAAGCCACGGCCTGTTCACCCTGCTACCATCTAGAAGATCATCAAGGACCTCAGCCACCCAAGCCACGGCCTGTTCACCCTGCTACCATCTAGAAGATCATCAAGGACCTCAGCCACCCAAGCCACAGCCTGTTCACCCTGCTACCATCTAGAAGATCATCAAGGACCTCAGCCACCCAAGCCACGGCCTGTTCACCCGGCTACCATCTAGAAGATCATCAAGGACCTCCTCCACCCGAGCCACAGCCTGTTCACCCCGCTACCATCTAGAAGAAGGAGACATTACAGGTGCATCAAAGCAGGGACCGAGAGACTGAGAAACAGCTTCTATCTCCAGGCCATCAGACTGTTTAACAGTCACCCCTAGCCAGCCTCCACCCAGTACCCTGCGCTGAAGCTTAGTCAGGTTTTAATAGTCACAGTGGGTAGGTTTTAATAGTCACAGCAGAAACAACGTCCCCTTTACACTTCCTGATGAACTCAGTCACCGTGTCTGTGTATCCGTCAGTGCTGTTCTGAGAGGCAACCCAGAACATTTGTATTTATTGAAGTAAACCTTTATTTTTACCTTTATTTAACGAGGCAAGTCAGTTAATTAAGAACAAATTCTTACTTACAATGACGGCCTAACCCAAGTTCAGGAGTAAAAATGTGCTTAACAAGTCACATAATAAGTTGCATGGACTCACTCTGTGTGCAATAATAGTGTTAAACCTGAGTTTTGAAGAGTACCTCATCTCTGTACCCCACACAGACAATTATCTGTAAGGTCCCTCAGTCAAACAGTGAATTTCAAACACAGATTCAACCACAAAGACCAATGAGGTTTTCCAATGCCTCACAAAGAAGGGCACCTTATTGGTAGATGGGTAAAAAATAAAAAAAGCAAGTTCACTTTGGAGGCTTTGGATGGTGTATCAATACACCCAGTCACTACAGAGATACAGGCGTCCTTCCTAACTCAGTTGCCGGGGAGGAAGGAAACCGCTCAGGGAGTTTAATGGCTTTGATTGGAGAGAAGTGAGGATGGATCAACAACAGTGTAGTTATTCCACCATTCTAACCTAATTGACAGAGTGAAAAGAAGGAAGCCTGTACAGAATAAAAAATATTTCAAAACATCCATCCTGTTTGCAATAAGGCACTAAAGCATTAATAGCAAAAGAAATGTGGCAAAGAAATACATTTTGTATCCTGAATACAAAGCGTTATGTTTGGAGCTAATCCAACACAATAAATCACTGAGCACTACGAATACTTTGTGTATTATGGTTTTGGGATCACAATTCAGTTTTGGTGACATTATTCACAAAGTTCTTGGCATTGTCTGTTGTGAGAGATTATTTTTTTAATCTTTATTTAAACTAGTCAGTTAAGAAAAGTCAGTTAAGAAAAAAATCTTATTTTCAATGACGGACTAGGAACAGTGGGTTAACTGCCTTGTTCAGGGGCAGAACGACAGATTTTTACCATGGGGATTCGATCTTGCAACCTTTCAGTTACTAGTCCAACACTCTAACCACTAGGCTACCTGCCTCTCTAACCGCTAGGCTACCTGCCTCTCTAACTGCTAGGCTACCTGCCTCCTCTAACCTCTAGGCTACCTGCCTCCTCTAACCTCTAGGCTACCTGCCTCCTCTAACCTCTAGGCTACCTGCCTCCTCTAACCTCTAGGCTACCTGCCTCCTCTAACCTCTAGGCTACCTGCCTCCTCTAACCACTAGGCTACCTGCCCCCTCTAACCACTAGGCTACCTGCCTCCTCCTCTAACCACTAGGCTACCTGCCCCCTCTAACCACTAGGCTACCTGCCCCTTCTAACCACTAGGCTACCTGCCTCCTCTAACCACTAGGCTACCTGCCCCCTCTAACCACTAGGCTACCTGCCTCCTCTAACCACCAGGCTACCTGCCTCCTCTAACCACCAGGCCACCTGCCTCCTCTAACCACCAGGCTACCTGCCTCCTCTAACCACCAGGCTACCTGCCTCCTCTAACCAATATGTTATGGGTATGCTTGTCTTCAGCAACGACTAGGGAGTTTTTCAGGATAAAAACATATGTAATAGAGCTAAGCACAGACAGAGTCCTGGAGGAAAACCCTGGTTCAGTCTGCTTTCCACCAGACACTGGGAGATGAATTCACCTTTCAGCAGGACAATAACCTAAAACACAAGGCCAAATATACTCTGGCGTTGCTTAACCAACACAACACTGAATGTTCTTGAGTTGCTTAGTTACAGTTTTGACTTAAATCTACTTGAAAATCTATGTCAAGACTTGAAAATAGCTGTCAAGCAACGATCAACATTACCTGGTCTTATCTGGCTAAATAAAAAAAATTATAATGTACAAATATTGTGCAATCCAGGTGTTGAAAGCTCTTAGAGACTTACCCAGAAAGACGCACAAAGTTGCTTCTACAAAGTATTAACTCAAGGGGTGTGAATACTTACTGTTTGTAAATTAGATATTTCTGTATTTCACTTTCAATAAATTTGTAAACATTTCTTAAAACATGTTTTCACTTTGTCATAATGCTTGAAACAATTTGATACGTTTTGAATTCAGGCTGTAACACAACAAAATGTGGAATAAGTCAAGGGGTGTGAATGCTTTCAGAAGGCACTGCATCAACATAACAACAGATGAGACTCTACTCATCTCATTATATTTTTACTATCCCAGAAGAGACTTGGATAAGTCCCAAAACGCCACCGTAGTCCTTCTACAGGGCACTACTTTAGACCAGAGCCTTATGGGTAAAAAAGGGTAGACTTCATTTCATTCAGACTTGATCTGGTACAACCAATGAGCCACGGGTTCAATGCCATGTCTATTGAAAAACGCTTAGCAGCCAACATGTGTTGGACACATCAAGATACGTCTGTTCTCTCAGCGGCTTTCTGAATAACAGACTGGATTAATAAATGATCGAACTGTCCCCATGTAGAGGGTCAGCGAATTGGGACCAGGCTGTGTTGGTCCTCTTGAGCCTTTGCCAGAATCTTGATGTCTCTCAGGTCCTCTCTACTGCATCGCCAAACAGAAAAATGTGTGTGTGTGTGTATCAAGCATTTCATAAATCACAAATCACGTTACACACAAATGTGAACGGTATCCCTCTGGGTTGTAGTATTTATCTCTCCATCATGCTCTTACGCACGCACGCACGCACACACACACACCATGTTTTTATTGGATGGTCTTCCACGGAGACTGTGGTGAAGGACCAGACTGTGGTGAAGGACCAGACTGTGGTGAAGGACCAGTCAGACTGTGGTGAAGGACCAGACTGTAGTAAAGGACCAGACTGTAGTAAAGGACCAGACTGTAGTAAAGGACCAGACTGTAGTAAAGGACCAGACTGTGGTGAAGGACCAGACTGTGGTGAAGGACCAGTCAGACTGTGGTGAAGGACCAGACTGTGGTGAAGGACCAGACTGTGGTGAAAGACCAGACTGTGGTGAAGGACCAGACTGTGGTGAAGGACCAGTCAGACTGTGGTGAAGGACCAGACTGTGGTGAAGGACCAGACTGTAGTAAAGGAACAGACTGTAGTAAAGGACCAGACTGTGGTGAAGGACCAGACTGTGGTGAAGCCCAAGTCAGACTGTGGTGAAGGACCAGACTGTGGTGAAGGACCAGACTGTGGTGAAGGACCAGTCAGACTGTGGTGAAAGACCAGACTGTGGTGAAGGACCAGACTGTGGTGAAGGACCAGACTGTAGTAAAGGACCAGACTGTAGTAAAGGACCAGACTGTGGTGAAGGACCAGACTGTGGTGAAGGACCAGACTGTGGTGAAAGACCAGACCGTGGTGAAGGACCAGACTGTGGTGAAGGACCAGTCAGACTGTAGTAAAGGACCAGACTGTGGTGAAGGACCAGACTGTGGTGAAGGACCAGACTGTGGTGAAGGACCAGAACCAGACTGTGGTGAAGGACCAGTCAGACTGTGGTGAAGGACCAGACTGTAGTAAAGGACCAGACTGTGGTGAAGGACCAGTCAGACTGTGGTGAAGGACCAGACTGTGGTGAAGGACCAGTCAGACTGTGGTGAAGGACCAGACTGTGGTGAAGGACCAGACTGTGGTGAAGGACCAGACTGTAGTAAAGGACCAGACTGTGGTGAAGGACCAGACTGTGGTGAAGGACCAGACTGTAGTAAAGGACCAGACTGTGGTGAAGGACCAGACTGTGGTGAAGGACCAGACTGTAGTAAAGGACCAGACTGTGGTGAAGGACCAGACTGTGGTGAAAGACCAGACTGTGGTGAAGGACCAGTCAGACTGTGGTGAAGGACCAGACTGTGGTGAAGGACCAGACTGTGGTGAAGGACAAGACTGTAGTAAAGGACCAGACTGTGGTGAAGGACCAGACTGTGGTGAAGGACCAGACTGTGGTGAAGACCCAGACTGTGGTGAAGGACCAGACTGTGGTGAAGGACCAGACTGTGGTGAAGGACCAGACTGTGGTGAAGGACCAGTCAGACTGTGGTGAAGGACCAGACTGTAGTAAAGGACCAGACTGTGGTGAAGGACCAGACTGTGGTGAAGGACCAGACTGTGGTGAAGGACCAGTCAGACTGTGGTGAAGGACCAGACTGTAGTAAAGGACCAGACTGTGGTGAAGGACCAGACTGTGGTGAAGACCCAGACTGTAGTAAAGGACCAGACTGTGGTGAAGACCCAGACTGTGGTGAAGGACCAGACTGTAGTAAAGGACCAGACTGTGGTGAAGGACCAGTCAGACTGTGGTGAAGGACCAGACTGTGGTGAAGGACCAGACTGTGGTGAAGGACCAGTCAGACTGTGGTGAAGGACCAGACTGTGGTGAAGGACCAGACTGTGGTGAAGGACCAGACTGTAGTAAAGGACCAGACTGTAGTAAAGGACCAGACTGTAGTAAAGGACCAGACTGTAGTAAAGGACCAGACTGTGGTGAAGGACCAGACTGTAGTAAAGGACCAGACTGTAGTAAAGGACCAGACTGTGGTGAAGGACCAGACTGTGGTGAAGGACCAGACTGTAGTAAAGGACCAGACTGTGGTGAAGGACCAGACTGTGGTGAAGCACCAGTCAGACTGTGGTGAAGGACCAGACTGTAGTAAAGGACCAGACTGTAGTAAAGGACCAGACTGTGGTGAAGGACCAGACTGTGGTGAAAAAACAGTAAATCTCTGCTAGCCTCCTGTTTCTGAACCAATTTATGATTTGATTTGTGCTCTGGCTTTTAACACGCTTAATGTCCTTAACACACAGTTTACCAGGGGAGAGATGGGAGACGGTGCCACTTACACGGCCAACTTTTTCAAGTTTTAAGTTTTATTGTCACACGCACAAGTTCAGTGAAATGCCTTTCTGCGTAATATCTTTCCCAATAATTCAGTAATCCATGTTCTTCCATTCCCACTGACTCGCACGAACTAGCCAGAGGTTGAGCAAGAGCCGTTTCGCAATTCATGGGCTTTGGAAATTGGGAAGACGTGGAATAATAAGCTTTGGGAAGAAAAGTTATGTTGATAAACAGTAGAGTTCAGCTGAAGAAGCACACTAGTAATTGTTATTATTATAGACAGGTTGGTTGTTCAGCAACAAATCTGACGTCGTGAGCAACTATGGAGTCAAAACAGACAGGGTTTGCTGGGATTGAAGCTATATTTTGTCTCCAATGTTGTGTTTCTGCCTATCCATGTACAAGACGCAGACTCGGTCACAACTTTAAGTCTTTACTGAAGACTCGTCTCTTCAGTAGGTCCTATGATCAGTGATCAGTGCGTTTTAGACTTTTGTTCAATATTTGGCCGGATCTGGTACCTCTCATGGGATCTGGTAACTCTCATGGGATCTGGTAACTCTCATGGGATCTGGTACCTCTCATGGGATCTGGTAACTCTCATGGGATCTGGTAACTCTCATGGGATCTGGTAACTCTCATGGGATCTGGTAACTCTCATGGGATCTGGTAACTCTCATGGGATCTGGTACCTCTCATGGGATCTGGTACCTCTCATGGGATCTGGTAACTCTCATGGGATCTGGTAACTCTCATGGGATCTGGTAACTCTCATGGGATCTGGTAACTCTCATGGGATCTGGTAACTCTCATGGCATGAAAATATTTTTTTGCTGCTATGTACAAATTCCAGTAAAATATGTTACAAAGTTCATTTGAGTTACCTTTTGGAAAAAATAGTGTTTGACCAGATATAACGTTATTTTACAGTAAACAAATAGACAACAGACCTTCAGGACGCTTATAGGGAAGGACATTTAACAAGCACAGCACTTACACAAATTACATGATGATTGGCTGAGAGAAATTGATATTAAAAAGATTGTGGTGGGGGCTGTTTTGTTAGACTTCTGTGCGGCTTTTGACATTATCAATCATAGCCTGCTGCTGGAAAAAGTGATGTGTTATGGCTTTACATCCACTGCTACATGGGCTCCTGGGTGGTGCAGTGATCTAAAGCACTACATCTCAGTGCTAGAGGTGTCACTACAGACCCTGGTTCGATTCCAGGCTGTATCACAACCGGCCATGATCGGGAGTCCCATAGGGCGGCGCACAATTGTCCCAGTGTCGTCCGGGGTAGGCCATCATTGTAAAATAACTAGTCTAATAAAAATATATAGATATTGTGGAAAAATAGTTACCTATCTAACAGAACACAGAGGGTGTTCTTTAATATATCAGGAATTCCCCAGGGCAGTTGTCTAGGCCCCTAACTTTTTTAAATCTTTACTAACGACATGCCACTGGCCTTGAGTAAAGCCAGTGTTTCTATGTATGCGGATTACTCAACACTATACACGTCAGTTACTACAGTGACTGAAATGACAGTGTCGAGTCTTTGGCTATGCCGGATTAAGTGATATGACATGCTATTCTATAAAATCCTTTCTCTGTAATTAATATTACCTGATTGAGCTAATCATGTAAATGTAATTAACTAGAAAGTCGGGGCACCACGAAAGAGTGTTTATAGAGCTGTTATCTTCCGAATAAACTCTTAAAGACCTAGTAATATTTTACATCAATATTAATCGTCACCTTATTTCAGTCTCATCTGAAAGTTGTAAATTCTTGGTTATCTTCACGAACCCTGGCTAACAAGTTGAATCAGCAATCCAAAATTGGGTTTAATTATTTATTTACTAAATACCTAACTAATCACACAGAATTACATATACACAGAATGCAAATTATGTCATACAGAAAACGTCCCTGGTGGACGGAACCTGTATGATGGCTGGTTACACAAAGAGAGGGGGTTGGGCTTGAATGAAAGAGCGGGAAGACTGAGGAACAAAGGGAGAAGCTGTGCTATCGTAAATACAGAATCTTATGCATTCTAAATAACCGCCCATTTGGAAAAGGAAAATGCAATAAATATTTACTCTGAGCTGCGCTTCGGTAGGTTGGTTGTAGATGCTGGCCGTGTTGGCCAACAGAGATCTTTCTCCTGTCTTATCCGGTGTCCTGTGTGAATTTAAGTATGCTCTCTCTAATTCTCTTTTTCTCTCTTTCTTTCTTTCTCTCTTTCGGAGGACCTGAGCCCTAGGACCATGCCTCAGGACTACCTGACATGATGACTCCTTGCTGTCCCCAGTCCACCAGTCCACCAGTCCACCTGGCTGTGCTGCTGCTCCAGTTTCAACTGTTCTGCCTGTGGCTATGGAACCCTGACCTTTTCACCGGACGTGCTACCTGTCCCAGACCTGCTGTTTTCAACTCTCTAGAGACAGCAGGAGCGGTAGAGATACTCTCAATGATCGGCTATGAAAAGCCAACTGACATTTACTCTTGAGGTGCTGACTTTTTGCACCCTCGACGACTACTATGATTATTATTATTTGACCATGCTGGTCATTTATGAACATTTGAACATCTTGGCCATGTTCTGTTATAATCTCCACCCGGCACAGCCAGAAGAGGACTGGCCACCCCTCATTGCCTGGTTCCTCTCTAGGTTTCTTCCTAGGTTTTGGCCTTTTTAGGGAGTTTTTCCTAGCCACCGTGCCTCTACACCTGCATTACTTGCTGTTTGGGGTTGGAAGAATGTCAATGGTGGTAAATTGGATACGTTGTAGTATCGTCGTTGTTTGTTAGACTGGATACGTCGTCCGTCCTTTCCTAGCCCACGTTTACAGCGGCCGCTGCTAACTCAACGGCTAGGAGGTATCACTTCTGTAGTGAATAAGAGTTCAAAGTTCATACCATTCGCAACCAAAGCTCACGCTGAGGTTGGCTTAGTTCTGTAGTTATTATCTGAATCCTTCTGTCATCGGACCGTCGCCCCAATGTACCCGGAACAGAAAGTTATTTGCCCTTTTAACTCAGAGGCTGCAGGCCTCGCGTACTCGGAACAGAAGGTTACATTTTCATCAAGGGCTTATATAGTGGAGGGAGAGAAGGGTGTGTTTCATAGTTTATAACCCATGTCTCTTCACAGGGGCGGGCCACTGATTGAGCAGGGCTCTAACCTTATGAAAACCCAATTCTCTCATTTGGAAGCTAAGATTACATTTAATCTTTTCACAAACAGTGTCATATTTAAACATTTTAAATTGCACAACAATTCCATGTGAATCTGATAACTAGAATGTGTAGACTTTCCCAGGTACAGTTTATGTCGTCCTGTCATCAGTCATAATGTCTCAGATGACAACCGAACAGACATCATATTCATTAAGTACCAACGCATGTTTTCAACTGGTTCTATTACCGAAATATGGTTCCTTTCCCCCCACTTGTTTGATGTTCCCAGACTCTCTATGTTTAACAAAGGCTATTCAAGAGTCCTTCAGTAGATTCAGAGAGAGAAAGGAAGGGAGAAAGGTATTTATGGGGGAGTCATAAACTTTACCCACAGGCCAACATCATGACAACAGCAACACTTAACAAAGAGCTGCAGTTAGTTTCAGAATGGGTGTCAAGGAATAAGTTAGTCCTAAATATTTCAAAAACTAAAAGTATTTAATTTGGGACAAATCGTTCACTAAACCCTAAACCTCAACTTAATTTTGTAATGAATCATGTGGAAATTAAGCAAGTTGAGGTGACTAAACTGCTTGGAGTAACCCTGGATTGTAAACTGTCATGGTCAAAACGTGTTGATACAACAGTAGCTAAGATGGGGAGAAGTCTGTCCATAATAAAGCACTGCTCTGCCTTCTTAGTAGGATCGGACCCTTTTCGCCTAAAATGACATACCCAAATCTAACTGCCTGTAGCTCAGGACCTGAAGCAAGGATATGCATATTCTTGATACCATTTGAAAGGAAACACTTTGAAGTTTGTGGAAATGTGAAATGAATGTAGGAGAAGATAACACATTAGATCTGGTAAAAGATAATACAAAGAGAAGACCATGCATTTTCTTTTTTTGTACCATCATCTTTGAAATGCAAGAGAAAGGCCATAATGTATTATTCCAGCCCAGGCGCAATTTAGATTTTGGCCACTAGATGGCAGCAGTGTATGTGCAAAGTTCTAGACTGATCCAATGAACAATTGCATATCTGTTCAAAATGTTGTATCAAGACTGCCCAAATGTGCCTAATTGGTCTATTAATACATTTTCAAGTTCCTAATTGTGCACTCCCCTCAAACAATAACATGGTATTATTTCACTGTAATAGCTACTGTAAATTGGACAGTGCATTGGTATTGTTAACCTCCCATAGAGGTTAACAATACCAATAAGGCAGGTCCTACAGGCCCTAGTTTTGTCTCACCTGTACTACTGTTCAGTCGTGTGGTCAGGTGCCACAAGGAGGGACTTAGGGAAAGTTACATTTGGCTCAGAACAGAGGACAGTACGGCTGGCCCTTAAATGTATACGGAGAGATAACATCAATGATTTGCATGTCAATCTCTCATGCCAGTAGAATCAGCTTTTAAAAAAAACAGGTTTAAAATACAGCTTATGGAACAGCGGGGACTGTGAAGAAACACACACACAGGTAGAGACACACCCATACGCACACTCACTCTACACACACGTACATTGAAATAGCGTTGTATTGTAGACATGTAGTGGTGTAATAATGTTATATGATGTACTGTTTTATCTCTTGTTCTATGTGTGATGTAAATGCCTTATTGTGTTTGGATCCAAGGAAGAGTAGCTGCTGCCTTGGCAGGAACTAATGGGGATCCATAATAAACCCCAGGAAGAGTAGCTGCTGCCTTGGCAGGAACTAATGGGGATCCATAATAAACCCCAGGAAGAGTAGCTGCTGCCTTGGCAGGAACTAATGGGGATCCATAATAAACCCCAGGAAGAGTAGCTGCTGCCTTGGCAGGAACTAATGGGGATTGATAATAAACCCCAGGGAGAGTAGCTGCTGCCTTGGCAGGAACTAATGGGGATCCATAATAAACCCCAGGGAGAGTAGCTGCTGCCTTGGCAGGAACTAATGGGGATCCATAATAAACCCCAGGAAGAGTAGCTGCTGCCTTGGCAGGAACTAATGGGGATCCATAATAAACCCCAGGAAGAGTAGCTGCTGCCTTGGCAGGAACTAATGGGGATCCTTACAAATATAAATACCTCTTAATTCTCCTGCCCCCTCAGAAAAAAACGAATGTGAAAAAGTAGATTTTCAGTCTGGACCAGACATTCTAGGAGTTGATTCGGGTTGGGCTGCCCAGGCTTATGGCTTGCGCAATACTGTAACCTACAGTGCATTCGGAAAGTATTCAGACCCTTCGATTTTTTTCACCACATCCGTTAAGTTACAGCCTTACTCTAAAATTGAATAAATTGTTTTTTCCTCCTCATCTTCGAACACACAATACTGTCACGCCCTTGATCTGTTTCACCTGTCTTTGTGCTTGTCTCCAACCCACTTCCAGGCGTCGCCCATCTTCCCCATTATCCCCTGTGTATTTATACCTGTGTTTTCTGTCTGTCTGTTGTCAGTTCGTCTTGTTTGTTCAAGTCAACCAGCGTTGTGTGTCTCAGCTCCTGCTTTTTCCAGTCTTTCTTTTCTCACAGTTTTGACACTTGTCCTGTCCTGACTCTGAGCCCGCCTGCCTGACCAATCTGCCTGTCCCTGACCCTGAGCCTGCCTGCTGACTGGTACCGTTACCCCACCTCCGGTTTTCTGACCTCTGCCTGCCTTGACCTGTCTATTGCCTGCCCCTGTTTGGAACATTATACTATTGTTTATTCAACGTGGTCTGTACTTGGGTCTTCCCTTCATACCTGATAGTGACCTGTCATTTGCCTGTCCCCTGTTGTTATAATAAACATTGTTACATCACACAGTCTGTACTTGGGTCTTCCCTTCATACCTGATAGTACAAACAGGCCATGACTGACCCAGCAGACTTGGACCAGCTCCACAACGCTATCTCCTCACAAGGAGCCACCACTGGTAGACACGAGGAGGAGTTGCGTCGCGGTCTGATGGAAGGGTTCCAGGCAGAACGTCACGACCTAGCCTTGGACGCATTGCGGGAGCAATTCCGTGGGTTGCCTACTAGGCAGCCTACCACCATGGTAACCTCCCAGCCCCTCTGTAACCCGGCTGGTAGCCATCACCCCGGTTTCCCGGGGAACCCAGATGACCTCCCCCGGAGAGCTACGATGGAAATTTCAGAACGTTTCCGGGCTTTTCTCTCCCAGTGCTCACTCGTTTTCGAGCTGCAGCCTTCTTTGTTCCCCTCGCACCGCTCGAAGATAGCGTACATTATTACGCTGATGTCCGGGAGGGCACTCGACTGGGCCGCGGCGGTGTGGGAGCAAAAATCCGCCATCTGCCTCAGTCTGGAGGTATTCGTGGCAGAGGTGAGAAATGTTTTTGAGGCTCCGGTGTCCTGGAGAGAGGCTGCCCGGAAGTTACTCCAGCTTCGGCAGCACACCTTCAGTGTGGCAGACTATGCGGTGGAGTTCCACACGCTAGCAGCGGAGGGTACCTGGAACCTGGAAGTGCTGTTCGACACGTTCCTGCACGGATTATCGGAGGAGGTAAAGGATAACCTGGCAGCCCGAGAACTACCGACGGATCTCGACTCACTCATCGCTTCAACCATCCGGATCGATGGTCGGCTATGGGAACGTAGGATGGAGAAGAGGTCTGATTGCGGTCCCGATCGTTCACTCGGAGATCCCACCTTGCAGCTGATGACCTCCGGAAGTCCCCGGCGTCTACGTCCCCGAGAGGATCCGAGCTTACCCGAGTCCCTCCTAGAGCCTCCGGAGACTGACGATTCACCTCTTCCCAAGCCGATGCAGCTCGGCAGGGCTAGGCTGTCTCCAGCCGAATGCGTACGCAGACTTGAGACCCAGAGTTGTTTGTATTGCGGTACTGCCGGTCATTTTGTGTCTGCCTGTCCTTTCAAGAGACCTATCTCATTCGTTGGAGTGAGTACACTGTTGGGTCTTAAATATAATTGTTCTTCTCCCCTGACTCGCCCCCCTCTCCATGCCACCCTGCTGTGGGGCGACCAGTCCAAGTCTCTCCACGTAGTCATCGACTAGGGGGCCGATGTGAGTCTAATGGACGTTACCCTGGTGTCCGAGCTGGGCATCCCCACTCAACCCCTCTCCATTCACATGGGTCTTAGGGCGCTGGACGGGCGATCTATAGGCCGGGTCACCCACCAGACCACCCCCGTCAACCTACGACGGTCTGGGAACCACAGCGAGATGATCCAATTCCTGCTAGTTGAGTCTCCGCAGGTTCCAATGGTATTGGGATTCTCTTGGCTCCAGGGACACAATCCCTACATTGACTGGGCTACTGGTGCCATCGTGGGCTGGAGCCCGTCCTGCCACACTCATTGCCTGAAATCAGCTCTGCCTGCCACGGGATGTCTTCCTGGTGGCTTGGAAATTGCCCCGGACCTCTCCGCCAGCTCCGCAGAGTACCAAGACCTCCGGGAGGGGTTCAGTAAGGCCCGGGCCACTTCGTTTCTACAGCACCGACCCGTATCCAACAAGGCCCAACCTGAGGCACGCCGCTATAGTGCCGCGGTTACACCCTCGGTAGCCGAGACCTTCATCCCCCCCCCCCCTGCTCCAAGATCATTATCCCCTCTGCTGTTCGTCCTCTGTTGCCCCGTACCCTCCATATTTTTCCTAGCTTTTCTGTGTGTAGAGTCAAAACCCTGTCTGACTGTCCTCTGTTACCTTTGCCCCTGCCTGACCTGACCCTGAGCCTTCCTGCCGTCCTGTACCTCTGCCTGACCTGACCCTGAGCCTGCCTGTCGTCCTGTACCTCTGCCTGGCCTGACCCTGAGCCTTCCTGCCGTCCTGTACCTCTGCCTGGCCTGACCCTGAGCCTTCCTGCCATCCTGTACCTCTGCCTGGCCTGACCCTGAGCCTTCCTGCCGTCCTGTACCTCTGCCTGACCTGACCCTGAGCCTTCCTGTCGTCCTGTACCTCTGCCTGACCCTGAGCCTTCCTGCCGTCCTGTACCTCTGCCTGACCCTGAGCCTTCCTGCCGTCCTGTACCTTTGCCTGACCTGAGCCTTCCTGCCGTCCTGTACCTCTGCCTGACCTGACCCTGAGCCTGCCTGCCGTCCTGTACCTCTGCCTGACCTGACCCTGAGCCTTCCTGTCGTCCTGTACCTCTGCCTGACCCTGAGCCTTCCTGCCGTCCTGTACCTCTGCCTGACCCTGAGCCTTCCTGCCGTCCTGTACCTTTGCCTGACCTGAGCCTTCCTGCCGTCCTGTACCTCTGCCTGACCTGACCCTGAGCCTGCCTGCCGTCCTGTACCTCTGCCTGACCTGACCCTGAGCCTTCCTGTCGTCCTGTACCTCTGCCTGACCCTGAGCCTGCCTGCCGTCCTGTACCTTTGCCCCTGTTGCTGTAATAAACGTTGTTACTTGGACACGGTCTGCATCTGGGTCTTTACCTTTATCCTGATAGAGATCGTGTTAGAGCCAAATATCTCATTTGTATTTGTATACAATAACCATATTGTCACGCCCTGACTTTAGAGAGCCTTTTTATTCTCTATTTTGGTTAGGTCAGGGTGTGACTAGGGTGGGTACTCTAGTTGTTGTATTTCTATGTTGGCCTGGTATGGTTCCCAATCAGAGACAGCTGTCTATCGTTGTCTCTGATTGGGGATCATATATAGGCATCCTTTTTCCAGCTGTTTGTTGTGGGATCTTGTCTATGTCTAGTTGCCTGCGAGCACTACATTGGCGTCACGTTTCGTTTTTGCGCTTTATTGTTTTCTGTGAGTTTCATCCAATAAACATGTGGAACTCTATGCACGCTGAGCCTTGGTCCGACCATCATTACAACGACGTTCGTAACAAATATTAGCTGAGTTATTAGTGTGAAACCACTAAGCCTTGGTTAGACAGGGGAGCGGTATAGTTTTTTTTGACCGCACTTACTCACCTGATATCTTGAATTTACTGCACACAATAATAGCCTTCATTTATTGCACTTTATAAGTTATTGGAATTAAAGGAATCATAAGGAACATTTTCGTTTTCCTGTCTTTTATATCAAAAAGTCTATCCGTTTTATATGCTTGAATGAAGAAGCATCCTTTTGTTTGTAAACTTGCAAATCGAAGTGCCACATTGCCACCATCTCTACGGACCTGCAGTAAAGCCTGCGCTGAGCGTCTGTCAGAAATACACCCTTCTCTCACCAGGGCAGTGGGCATATTTATTGGATGGAATAGAGAATATATGCCAGGAGGAGGATGGGTTTGGAGGGGGGAGGAGGGAGAGGGGGGGGGGTGAGGAAGAGGAGGAGGAGGGGTGGGAGGAGAGTGGGATGAGGAGGAGGGGAGGAGGGAGGGGGAGGAGGAGGAAGAGGAGGAGGAGGGGTGGGAGGAGAGTGGGATGAGGAGGAGGGGAGAGCAGGAGGAGGAGGGGAGGGAGGGTTGAAGAGGAAGGGGAAGGGGGAGCAGGAGGAGGATGGGAGAGCAGGAGGAGGAGGGGAGGGAGGGTTGAGGAGGAAGGGGAAGGGGGAGGAGGGGAGGAGGTGGAGGAGGAGGAGGAGGGGGAGGAGGAGGGACAAGTGAGAGGTGGGGTATCATTGTTCAGCAGTGTTACGCTTCCCAAGCCAATCCACAGCTCCACAGTCACACGGTTAAAGCGGAAGGAATGGACAGACCACATTCATTACATGCCCTTTATTCTGTTAGCCTGCTAAGCTAAATGCTAAAGCCTGGACTTAGTTCATACTTAAGGGCCCATCTTCCTAAAGCATTTAGCAGGAGTGCTGATCTAGGATCAGGTCCCCACTTGTCCATATAATCTTGTTCTTTATGCTCTACTCTGAGATGCTTTGTGGACACAGGCTCAGCTGTTAGGTCTCAGCCAAGGTTACACAGTGGAAAAGACACAATCGTTTGTGTGATGAATTCTCTGATGGTTGACAAAAAGAGTGTTTGAACCAGCTAGTCAGAGTTTGAGGCTTTTCTGAGGAGAGAAGAGAGAAACACACTGACAGAACGCTGAGAACACACTGATAGTCTGGTCAAATAATTACAACACGTGAACCTGTCTGTCTGTCTGTCTGTCTGTCTGTCTGTCTGTCTGTCTGTCTGTCTGTCTGTCTGTCTGTCTGTCTGTCTGTCTGTCTGTCTGTCTGTCTGTCTGTCTGCCTGCCTGCCTGCCTGCCTGCCTGCCTGCCTGCCTGCCTCTCTGTGTACATGTCTGTCTGTCTGTCTGTCTGTCTGTCTGTCTGTCTGTCTGTCTGTCTGTCTGTCTGTCTGTCTGTCTGTCTGTCTGCCTGCCTGCCTGCCTGCCTGCCTGCCTGCCTCTCTGTGTACATGTCTGTCTGTCTGTCTGTCTGTCTGTCTGTCTGTCTGTCTGTCTGTCTGTCTGTCTGTTTGTCTGTATCAATTCAATTCGAGGGGCTATATTGGCATGGGAAACATATGTTAACATTGCCAAAGTAAGTGAAGTAGATAATATACAAAAGTAAAACAAACAATACAAATGGACAGTAAACATTACACTCATAGAAGTTCCAAAATAATAAAGACTTTACAAATGTTGTAACATTACAGTGTTGTAACGATGTGCAAATAGTTAAAGTACAAAAGGGAAAATAAATGAACATAAATATGGGTTGTATTTACAATGGTGTTTGTTCTTCACTGGTTGACCTTTTCTTGGGGCAACAGGTCACACATCTTGCTGCTGTGATGTCACACGCTGTGATGTCACACTGTGGTATTTCACCCAGTAGATATGGGAGTTTATCAAAATCAGGTTTGTTTTCTAATTCTTTGTGGATCTGTGTAATCTGAGGGAAATATGTCTCTAATATGGTCCTACATTGGGCAGGAGGTTAGGAAGTGCAGCTCAGTTTCCACCTCATTTTGTGGCAGTGTTGCACATAGCCTGTTTTCTCTTGAGAGCCAGGTCTGCCTACGGTGGCCTTTCTCAATAGCAAGGCTATGCTCACTGAGTCTGTACATAGTCAAAGCTTTCCTTAATTTTGGGTCAGTCACAGTGGTCAGGTATTCTGCCACTGTGTTCTCTCTGTTTAGGGCCAAATAGCATTCTAGTTTGCTCTGTTTTTTTTGTTAATTCTTTCCAATGTGTCAAGTAATTATCTTTTTGTTTTCTCATGATTTGGTTGGGTCTAATTGTGTTGTTGTCCTGGGGCTCTGTGGGGTGTGTTTGTGTTTGTGAACAGAGCCCCAGGACCAGCTTGCTTAGGGGACTCTTCTCCAGGTTAATCTCTCTGTAGGTGATGAGCTTTGTTATGGAAGGTTTGGGAATCACTTCCTTTTAGGTGGTTGTACAATTGAATTAGCGGGTATCGGCCTAATTCTGCTCTGCATAGGAGAGAGGAGGAGGAGGGAGAAGGAAGAGGGAGGAGGAGAGGGAGGAGGAGAGGGAGGAGGGAGGAGGAGAGGAGGGAGGAGAGAGAGGAGGGAGGAGTAGGGAGAAGGAGAGAGAGGAGGAGAGGGAGGAGGAGAGGGAGGAGGAGGGGATAAGGAGGAGGGAGGAGGAGGAGGGAGAGGGAGGAGGGAGGAGGAGAGGGAGGAGGAGTGGGCTGATCTGGGCTGTGACTGGGCTGTGACTGGGCTGTGACTGGGCTGATCTGGGCTGTGACTGGGCTGATCTGGGCTGATCTAGGCTGTGACTGGGCTGATCTGGGCTGTGACTGGGCTGTGACTGGGCTGATCTGGGCTGTGACTGGGCTGTGACTGGGCTGATCTGGGCTGTGACTGGGCTGATCTGGGCTGTGACTGGGCTGTGACTGGACTGATCTGGGCTGTGATTGGGCTGTGACTGGGCTGATCTGGGCTGTGACTGGGCTGATCTGGGCTGATCTGGGCTGTGACTGGGCTGATCTGGGCTGTGACCGGGCTGATCTGGGCTGTGACTGGGCTGTGACTGGGCTGATCTGGGCTGTGACTGGGCTGTGACTGGGCTGATCTGGGCTGTGACTGGGCTGATCTGGGCTGTGACTGGGCTGTGACTGGACTGATCTGGGCTGTGATTGGGCTGTGACTGGGCTGATCTGGGCTGTGACTGGGCTGATCTGGGCTGATCTGGGCTGTGACTGGGCTGATCTGGGCTGTGACCGGGCTGATCTGGGCTGTGACTGGGCTGTGACTGGGCTGATCTGGGCTGATCTGGGCTGTGACTGGGCTGTGACTGGGCTGATCTGGGCTGATCTGGGCTGATCTAGGCTGTGACTGGGCTGTTACCTAGATTATACCAGGTGATGACTGCCATGAACATTAACTGATCTGGGTTGTGACTGGGCTGATCTGGGCTGTGACTGGGCTGATCTGGGCTGTGATTGGGCTGTGACTGGGCTGATCTGGGCTGTGACTGGGCTGTGACTGGGCTGATCTGGGCTGTGACTGGGCTGATCTGGGCTGATCTGGGCTGTGATTGGGCTGTGACTGGGCTGATCTAGGCTGTGACTGGGCTGATCTGGGCTGTGACTGGGCTGATCTGGGCTGTGACTGGGCTGATCTAGGCTGTGAATGGGCTGTGACTGGGCTGATCTGGGCTGATCTGGGCTGTGACTGGGCTGTGACTGGGCTGATATGGGCTGATCTGGGCTGTGACTGGGCTGTAACTGGGCTGATCTGGGCTGATCTGGGCTGTGACTGGGCTGATCTGGGCTGTGACTGGGCTGATCTGGGCTGATCTGGGCTGTGACTGGGCTGATCTGGGCTGTGACTGGGCTGATCTGGGCTGATCTGGGCTGATCTGGGCTGTGACTGGGCTGATCTGGGCTGTGACCGGGCTGATCTGGGCTGTGACTGGGCTGTGACTGGGCTGATCTGGGCTGATCTGGGCTGTGACTGGGCTGTGACTGGGCTGATCTGGGCTGATCTGGGCTGATCTAGGCTGTGACTGGGCTGTTACCTAGATTATACCAGGTGATGACTGCCATGTACATTAACTGATCTGGGCTGTGACTGGGCTGATCTGGGCTGTGACTGGGCTGATCTGGGCTGTGATTGGGCTGTGACTGGGCTGATCTGGGCTGTGACTGGGCTGTGACTGGGCTGATCTGGGCTGTGACTGGGCTGATCTGGGCTGATCTGGGCTGTGATTGGGCTGTGACTGGGCTGATCTAGGCTGTGACTGGGCTGATCTGGGCTGTGACTGGGCTGATCTGGGCTGTGACTGGGCTGATCTAGGCTGTGAATGGGCTGTGACTGGGCTGATCTGGGCTGATCTGGGCTGTGACTGGGCTGTGACTGGGCTGATATGGGCTGATCTGGGCTGTGACTGGGCTGTAACTGGGCTGATCTGGGCTGATCTGGGCTGTGACTGGGCTGATCTGGGCTGTGACTGGGCTGATCTGGGCTGATCTGGGCTGTGACTGGGCTTATCTGGGCTGTGACTGGGCTGATCTGGGCTGATCTGGGCTGTGACTGGGCTGATCTGGGCTGATCTGGGCTGTGACTGGGCTGATCTGGGCTGATCTGGGCTGGACTGGGCTGATCTGGGCTGTGACTGGGCTGATCTGGGCTGATCTGGGCTGTGACTGGGCTGATCTGGGCTGTGACTGGGCTGTGACTGGGCTGATCTGGGCTGGACTGGGCTGATCTGGGCTGTGACTGGGCTGATCTGGGCTGATCTGGGCTGTGACTGGGCTGATCTGGGCTGTGACTGGGCTGTGACTGGGCTGATCTGGGCTGTGACTGGGCTGATCTGGGCTGATCTGGGCTGATCTAGGCTGTGACTGGGCTGTTACCTAGATTATACCAGGTGATTACTGCCATGTACATTAACTATGCCAGGCTTCGCTTGCCTTTGCTGGGCAAGATTAAATCCAGTTTGACTGCTCTGTTCTATGATAGAGGCTATACCAGGCTATACCAGGCTATACCAGACTATACCAGGCTATACCAGGCTATACCAGGCTATACTGAGCTGTGTTCTAGGATAGAGGTTATACCAGGCTATACCAGGCTATACCAGTGTCGTGTCTTTGGGGGTACCATTAAACTGAAGATATGTTTATCAATTAGCTCCCTGTAATTATTATCACGCGATTAAACTGATTAATTGTCTAATTGTAATTAACTAGGAGGTCGGGGCACCAAGGAGAATATTCAGATTACAAAGCTATAATTTTCCTAATATAACTTTCCTGTACTATAATATTATATTCTATTATAGTATAGGTCGATTATCTTCTAAGTTTAAATGGTGTATTTACCTCTAGTCCAGTCTCATTCCAAAACGTCGTAAATTGTTGTATCTGCACGAACCCAGTCTTTACTAAAATCATCCATACATCAATTGTCTTAAAATCATTTATTTACTACACTAAGTAATTAACAGAAAAACATACAAACAGTAATTATTGTCACAAAGGATTGGTATCGGAATGTGCCCTACTGGCTAAACAGTCAGGTCGGCCTGTTGAACAATGGGTCATAAAAGGTCGGCTGAGAAGTTACACAGGGTGATTTAATATTAACAATTGACAATTGAAGGCTCACTCATTCGGGAACAATTGCAATCAATATATATATTTACGCTCAGTGTGTCGTTCTGATTCTTGTTGGAGAGTAGTTCTGTTGGGGAGTTTTGTCCGCGTTCTCTCTCTCTCTCTCTCTCTCGGTTAGAATGGATCTTTCAGAGCGACATTCATTAATGTCGTCATCGAATGGTGGTTTCGTCGGTCTTCGCGTTCGATGATATAATTTCTAGCTGCAGACTAATAATTAATATCAAAGACTTGTTCTTATTCTGTCAGTATCGATAGTCTAAAAGTTAACCACGTGGTATGGTTCACTTTCAGTAGAGGAATTAGATGGTAGAACCTATTTGGCCACGGAGTGTAGGCCTGGTCTGGAGAAATGTAAATCAGGGAGTGTTTTATAGTGCCCATCGAACAGCTTGTCAAATGACGCCTGGTCCTGTATGGGTGTTGGGTGATGGTACAAAGGGGAGGGGGGTCAACTGTCCTTCCTGTACCCAAAGAGGCCAACGTCATGACACCAGGTTATACCAGGCTATACTGAGCTGTGTTCTAGGATAGAGGCTATACCAGGTTATACCAGGCTATACCAGGCTATGCTGAGCTGTGTTCTAGGATAGAGGTTATACCAGGTTATACCAGGCTATACCAGGCTATACCAGGCTATGCTGAGCTGTGTTCTAGGATAGAGGTTATACTAGACTATACTGACCTACGCTTGGCTATTGATTTATACTATGAACTCGGTGCCATGCTATACGCTAGGAACAGGGTGGGGGATAGTAGGTATTAAGAATCCAATGTAACCGGGTTGTCCTGGGCAAGGATCCAATGTAACCGGGCTGTCCTGGGCAAGGATCCAATGTAACCGGGCTGTCCTGGGCAAGGATCCAATGTAACCGGGCTGTCCTGGGCAAGGATCCAATGTAACCGGGCTGTCCTGGGCAAGGATCCAATGTAACCGGGCTGTCCTGGGCAAGGATCCAATGTAACTGGGCTGTCCTGGGCAAGGATCCAATGTAACCGGGCTGTCCTGGGCAAGGATCCAATGTAACCGGGCTGTCCTGGGCAAGGATCCAATGTAACTGGGCTGTCCTGGGCAAGGATCCAATGTAACCGGGCTGTCCCGGGCAAGGATCCAATGTAACCGGGCTGTCCTGGGCAAGGATCCAATGTAACCGGGCTGTCCTGAACAAGGATCCAATGTAACCGGGCTGTCCTGGGCAAGGATCCAATGTAACCGGGCTGTCCCGGGCAAGGATCCAATGTAACCGGGCTGTCCCGGGCAAGGATCCAATGTAACCGGGCTGTCCTGGGCAAGGATCCAATGTAACCGGGCTGTCCCGGGCAATAGGCTAGGATATACAAGGTTGTGTTAAATGGGTTATACCTAGGCTATAGTTCCTTCCTCTAAGTAGCAAATGAAATCAAAATCATATTTTATTTGTCACATTTTGCGGAATACAACAGGTGTAGACCTTACAGTGAAATGCTTACTTACAAGCCCTTAACCAACAGTGCAGTTCAAGAAATAGAGTTAAGAAAATATTTACTAAATATACTAAAGTAAAACATTTTTATAAAAAAGTAACACAAGAAAATTACATAACAATGTGGAGGCTATATACAGGGTATTACGGTACAGAGTCAATGTGGAGGCTATATACAGGGGTGTTACGGTACAGAGTCAATGTGGAGGCTATATACAGGGGGTACCCGGTACAGAGTCAATGTGGAGGCTATATACAGGGTGTTACGGTACAGAGTCAATGTGGAGGCTATATACAGGGTGGTACCGGTACAGAGTCAATGTGGAGGCTATATACAGGGTGTTACGGTAAAGAGTCAACGTGGAGGCTATATACAGGGTGTTACGGTACAGAGTCAATGTGGAGGCTATATACAGGGGGTACCGGTACAGAGTCAATGTGGAGGTTATATACAGGGTGTTACGGTACAGAGTCAATGTGGAGGCTATATACAGGGTGTTACGGTACAGAGTCAATGTGGAGGCTATATACAGGGGTGTTACGGTACAGAGTCAATGTGGAGGCTATATACAGGGTGTTACGGTACAGAGTCAATGTGGAGGCAATATACAGGGTGTTACGGTACAGAGTCAATGTGGAGGCTATATACAAGGGTGTACCGGTACAGAGTCAATGTGGAGGCTATATACAGGGGGTACCGGTACAGAGTCAATGTGGAGGCTATATACAGGGTGTTACGGTACAGAGTCAATGTGGAGGCTATATACAAGGTGTACCGGTACAGAGTCAATGTGGAGGCTATATACAGGGGGACGGGTACCGGTTACAGAGTCAATGTGGAGGCTATATACAGGGGGGTACCGGTACAGAGTCAATGTGGAGGCTATATACAGGGGGTACCGGTACAGAGTCAATGTGGAGGCTATATACAGGGGGTACCGGTACAGAGGTCAATGTGGAGGCTATATACAGGGGGTACCGGTACAGAGTCAATGTGGAGGCTATATACAGGGGGGTACCGGTACAGAGTCAATGTGGAGGCTATATACAGGGGGTACCGGTACAGAGTCAATGTGGAGGCTATATACAGGGGTGTTACGGTACAGAGTCAATGTGGAGGCTATAAACAGGGGTTAACAGTACAGAGTCAATGTGGAGGCTATATACAGGGTGTTACGGTACAGAGTCAATGTGGAGGCTATATACAGGGTGTTTACGGTACAGAGTCAATGTGGAGGCTATATACAGGGTGGTACCGGTACAGAGTCAATGTGGAGGATATATACAGGGTGTTATGGTACAGAGTCAATGTGGAGGCTATATACAGGGGGTACCGGTACAGAGTCAATGGGGAGGCTATATACAGGGGGTACCGGTACAGAGTCAATGGGGAGGCTATATACAGGGGTACCGGTACAGAGTCAATGTGGAGGCAATATACAGGGGGTACCGGTACAGAGTCAATGTGGAGGCTATATACAGGGGGTACCGGTACAGAGTCAATGTGGAGGCTATATACAGGGGGTACCAGTACAGAGTCAATATGGAGGCTATATACAGGGTGTTATGGTACCGAGTCAATGTGGAGGCTATATACAGGGTGTTATGGTACAGAGTCAATGTGGAGGCTATATACAGGGGGTACCGGTACCGAGTCAATGTGGAGGCTATATACAGGGGGTACCGGTACAGAGTCAATGTGGAGGCTATATACAGGGTGTTACGGTACAGAGTCAATGTGGAGGTTATATACAGGGTGTTACGGTACAGAGTCAATGTGGAGGCAATATACAGGGTGTTACGGTACAGAGTCAATGTGGAGGCTATATACAGGGTGTTACGGTACAGAGTCAATGTGGAGGCAATATACAGGGTGTTACGGTACAGAGTCAATGTGGAGGCTATATACAAGGTGTACCGGTACAGAGTCAATGTGGAGGCTATATACAGGGGGTACCGGTACAGAGTCAATGTGGAGGCTATATACAGGGTGTTACGGTACATCTTACCGTCAAATCTTACCAGCTTCCTCAATATACTGTTTCCTCACGCTCCGTCAAATCTTACCAGCTTCCTCAATATACTGTTCCCTCACAGTCCGTCAAATATTACCAGCTTCCTCAATGCACTGTTCCCTCACGCTCCGTCAAATATTACCAGCTTCCTCAATATACTGTTCCCTCACGCGCCGTCAAATCCATCCCACTTCCGAACACTGACTGAAGGTCACAGAGAGGTGAAGGGAAGAGAAGGGGGTTAGAGCCTTTGTGTTCAAGTCTTTGTATCATCTCTGTCTGTGTGCGTATGTTTATGAGGCGTAAGGTATTGTGTATTAGTAAAGTCTCTTATAATGTTAACATCTTACCAGCTTCCTCAATGTACTGTTCCCTCACGCTCCGTCAAATCCAACCAGCTTCTCAATATACTGTTCCCTCACGCTCCATCAAATCTTACCAGCTTCCTCAATATACTGTTCCCTCACGCTCCGTCAAATCTTACCAGCTTCCTCAATGTACTGTTCACTCACGCTCCATCAAATCCAACCAGCTTCTCAATGTACTGTTCCCTCACGCTCCGTCAAATCTTACCAGCTTCTCAATATACTGTTTCCTCACGCTCCGTCAAATCTTACCAGCTTCCTCAATATACTGTTCCCTCACGCTCCGTCAAATCTTACCAGCTTCCTCAATGTACTGTTCACTCACGCTCCATCAAATCCAACCAGCTTCTCAATGTACTGTTCCCTCACGCTCCGTCAAATCTTACCAGCTTCTCAATATACTGTTTCCTCACGCTCCGTCAAATCCAACCAGCTTCTCAATATACTGTTCCCTCACGCTCCGTCAAATCTTACCAGCTTCCTCAATATACTGTTCCCTCACGCTCCGTCAAATCTTACCAGCTTCCTCAATGTACTGTTCACTCACGCTCCATCAAATCCAACCAGCTTCTCAATGTACTGTTCCCTCACGCTCCGTCAAATCTTACCAGCTTCTCAATATACTGTTTCCTCACGCTCCGTCAAATCCAACCAGCTTCTCAATATACTGTTCCCTCACGCTCCGTCAAATCTTACCAGCTTCCTCAATGTACTGTTCCCTCACAGTCCGTCAAATATTACCAGCTTCCTCAATGCACTGTTCCCTCACGCTCCGTCAAATCTTACCAGCTTCCTCAATGTACTGTTCCCTCACAGTCCGTCAAATATTACCAGCTTCCTCAATGTACTGTTCACTCACGCTCCATCAAATCCAACCAGCTTCTCAATGTACTGTTCCCTCACGCTCCGTCAAATCTTACCAGCTTCCTCAATATACTGTTCCCTCACAGTCCGTCAAATCTTACCAGCTTCCTCAATATACTGTTCCCTCACGCTCCGTCAAATCTTACCAGCTTCCTCAATATACTGTTTCCTCCTCACGCTCCGTCAAATCTTACCAGCTTCCTCAATATACTGTTCCCTCACAGTCCGTCAAATATTACCAGCTTCCTCAATGCACTGTTCCCTCACGCTCCGTCAAATATTACCAGCTTCCTCAATATACTGTTCCCTCACGCGCCGTCAAATCCATCCCACTTCCGAACACTGACTGAAGGTCACAGAGAGGTGAAGGGAAGAGAAGGGGGTTAGAGCCTTTGTGTTCAAGTCTTTGTATCATCTCTGTCTGTGTGCGTATGTTTATGAGGCGTAAGGTATTGTGTATTAGTAAAGTCTCTTATAATGTGTCTTATAATGTGTCTTAATAAAGTTTAGTCTAGCAGGTAGCTTTCCCACCTGTTTCACAGTATTGTTTGATGTTCAAGGTTGTTTTGGCTGAAGACAGATTCGTTAGAAATAACTTAGGTCACAACACAATGGGGAAAGAGCGTCTGCATTAGTGGTCCTAATTCTCTTCACGAAGAGAGGGAGAGGGGAGATGGGGTGGGAGAGAGGGAGTGGGGGGGGGGGGAGTGTATGTGTGTGTGGGTGTGTGAAAGGAAGCAGAGATGAAGGGGGAGAGCGTAGGAGTAGGGGGAGAAAGAAGGAGTAGGGGGAGAGAGATGGAGCGTGAGAGAGAGACGGAGTGGTAGGGTAACAGAGAGATAGAGGGCGAGAGGGATGGAGAGAGAGAGAGAGAGAGAGAGGCAGAGAGAGAGAGGAGAGACAGAGAGGGAGCGTGAGAGAGAGACAGAGTGGTAGGGTAACAAAGAGACGGCGGGATGGAGAGAGCGTGAGAGAGACAGAAAGAGGGGGACAGAGACAGAGGGAGGGAGAATCAGGGTGAATGGGAGTTACAATATTGTTTCCTGCTGGTCTTAAATTGAGCGTGAAATAAAAACACCTGATGAGCGAATGGTCTCTCTCTCTCTCTCTCATCTCTCTCTCTCTCTCTCTCTCTCTCTCTCTCTCTCTCTCTCTCTCTCTCTCTGTCTCTGTTCTCTCTCTCTTCTCTCTCTCTCTCTCTGGCTGATACCAGTATAGGGCTGATACCAGTATTGGGCTGATACCAGTATAGGGCTGATACCAGTAAAGGGATGATACCAGTATAGTGCTGATACCAGTGTAGGGCTGATACCAGTGTAGGGCTGATACCAGTATAGGGCTGATACCAGTAAAGGGCTGATACCAGTATAGTGCTGATACCAGTGTAGGGCTGATACCAGTGTAGGGCTGATACCAGTATAGGGCTGATACCAGTACAGGGCTGATACCACTGTAGGGCTGATACCAGTATAGGGCTGATACCAGTGTAGGGCTGATACCAGTATAGGGCTGATACCAGTATAGGGCTGATACCAGTACAGGGCTGATACCAGTACAGGGCTGATACCAGTATAGGGCTGATACCACTGTAGGGCTGATACCAGTATAGGGCTGATAGCAGTATAGGGCTGATACCAGTATAGGGCTGATACCAGCATAGGGCTGATACCAGTACAGGGCTGATACCAGTATAGGGCTGATACCACTGTAGGGCTGATACCAGTAAAGGGCTGGTACCAGTATAGGGCTGATACCAGTACAGGGCTGATACCAGTAAAGGGCTGATACCAGTAATGGGCTGATACCAGTATAGGGGTGATACCACTGTAGGGCTGATACCACTGTAGGGATGATACCAGTATAGGGCTGATACCAGTGTAGGGCTGATACCAGTATAGGGCTGATACCAGTGTAGGGCTGATATCAGCATAGGGCTGATACCAGTATAGGGCTGATACCAGTATAGGGCTGATACCAGTATTGGGCTGATACCAGTATAGGGCTGATACCAGTATAGGGCTGATACCAGTATAGGGCTGATACCACTGTAGGGCTGATACCACTGTTGGGCTGATACCACCGTAGGGCTGACACCAGTATAGGGCTGATACCAGTATAGGGCTGATACCAGTAAAGGGCTGATACCAGTATAGGGCTGATACCAGTATAGGGCTGATACCACTGTAGGGCTGATACCAGTACAGGGCTGATACCAGCATAGGGCTGATACCAGTATAGGGCTTATACCAGTAAAGGGCTGATACCAGTATAGGGCTGATACCAGTATAGGGCTGATACCAGTATAGGGCTGATACCAAGTAATGGGCTGATACCAGTATAGGGCTGATACCAGTATAGGGCTGACATCAGTACATGGTATTTTTATCATTTAAAGGGGAAGTTCCGGTATTAAAGCTGCAATATGTCACTTTTTGGGCGACCCCGACTAAATTCACATAGAAATGTGAGTTATAGATCTGTCATTCCCCTTGTCAAGTGTAAGAAGCGGTAGATCTGTTCTATGTGCGCTATTCCTATGCTTCCTGTTTTTAAGTTTTGTTTTCACTTATTTTACTTTCAATTTTGTTCACCAGTTTCGAACAGCTGAAAATAAAATATTTTTGGTAATGGAAAATATATTTCACAGTGGTTTAGATTGTACAATGATTCTCTACACCAGTGGTGGTCAGTGCCGTTTAAGATGAGGGAGGACGATTTTTTTTTTGTGCGTGATGTATTGTTGTCTCTACCTTCTTGCCCTTTGTGCTGTTGTCTGTGGCCAATAATGTTTGTACCCTGTTTTGTGCTGCTACCATATTGTGCTGCTACCATGTTGTGTTGCTACCATGCTGTGTTGTCATGTGTTGCTGCCATGCTATGTTGTTGTCTTATGTCTGTATGTAGTGTTGTGTCGTCTCTCTTGTCGTGATGTGTGTTTTGTCCTATATTTTTGTTTAATTTTTTTTAAATCCCAGCCCCTGTCCCCGCAGGAGGCCTTTTGGTAGGCCGTCATTGTAAATAAAAATTTGTTCTTAACTGACTTGATGAGTTAAATAAAGGTTAAATAAATACAAAATAAATAAAACAAATACAGTCAGTAAGCAGTTTAGCAGTTACACCGGTGGGCCACGGTGGCAATAAATGATTAAAACCAAAAACTTACCTTGACTTGGAAGAGTTCCAGTGTTGTGTTGGATAGTCATAGCCTGCTAGCTAACATAGCATCTCTCTGTTATAACCAGCTAGCTAACATAGCATCCCTCTGTTATAACCAGCTAGCTAACATAGCATCTCTCTGTTATAACCAGCTAGCTAACATAGCATCCCTCTGTTATAGCCAGCTAGCTAATATAGCATCCCTCTGTTATAGCCAGCTAGCTAACATAGCATCCCTCTGTTATAACCAGCTAGCTAACAGAGCATCCCTCTGTTATAAACCAGCTAGTTAACATAGCATCCCTCTGTTATAACCAGCTAGCTAACATAGCATCCCTCTGTTATAACCAGCTAGCTAACATAGCATCCCTCTGTTATAACCAGCTAGCTAACATAGCATCCCTCTGTTATAACCAGCTAGCTAACATAGCATCCCTCTGTTTGTGTAGGATGTTTTAATCAGCTAAACTAGCTAGCTGCCTTTGCTAGTTAAGTAAGTGAGAGAGAAAAAATTACTCTCTCTCTCTCTCTCTCTCTTGCTTATCCTGTATTTAAGAATAAACGTATTTGTTCAAAACTGTTCAACTAAATGTCGACAGTGCGTCTCCCCAATCCGGTGAGACCTGTTCCAGCTCCACGAAGGAAGCCTCCAGTGATGATCCATGGCACGAAGCCTCCAGTGATAATCCATGGCCCGGAACCTCCAGTGATAATCCATGGCCCGGAACCTCCAGTGATGATCTATGGCCCGGAACCTCCAGTGATGATCCATGGCACGAAGCCTCCAGTGATGATCCATGGCACGAAGCCTCCAGTGATGATCCATGGCCCGGAAGCCTCCAGTGATGATCTATGGCCCGGAACCTCCAGTGATGATCCATGGCCCGGAACCTCCAGTGATGATCTATGGCCCGGAACCTCCAGTGATGATCCATGGCGTGGAACCTGTAGGGATGATCCATGGCACGGAGCCTCCAGCGAAGTCCCCCAGTCCAGAGTCTTCAGCGACGGTCTGCAGTCCAGAGTCTTCAGCGACGGTCTGCAGCCCAGAGTCTTCAGCGGCGGTCTGCAGCCCAGAGTCTTCAGCGACGGTCTGCAGCCCAGAGTCTTCAGCGACGGTCTGCAGCCCAGAGTCTTCAGCGGCGGTCTGCAGCCCAGAGTCTTCAGCGGCGGTCTGCAGCCCAGAGTCTTCAGCGGCGGTCTGCAGCCCAGAGTCTTCAGCGGCGGTCTGCAGCCCAGAGTCTTCAGCGGCGGTCTGCAGTCCAGAGTCTTCAGCGGCGGTCTGCAGCCCAGAGTCTTCAGCGGCGGTCTGCAGCCCAGAGTCTTCAGCGGCGGTCTGCAGTCCAGAGTCTTCAGCGGCGGTCTGCAGCCCAGAGTCTTCAGCGGCGGTCTGCAGCCCAGAGTCTTCAGCGGCGGTCTGCAGTCCAGAGTCTTCAGCGGCGGTCTGCAGTCCAGAGTCTTCAGCGGCAGTCTCCAGATCTAAGTGGGGGCTACGCCCCGAACCAGAGCCGCCGCCAAGAATAGATGCCCACCCAGACCCTCCCCTATAGGTTCAGGTTTGCGGCCGGGAGTCCGCACCTTTGGGGGGGGGGTACTGTCACGTCCTGACCTTAGAGAAGTTTATTTTCCTCTAGTTTGGTTAGGTCAGGGAGTGATGTGGGGTGGGCAATCTAGTTTTTCTATTTCTTTGTTTTGGCTGAGTGTCGTTTCCAATCAGAGGCAGCTGTCCATCGTTGTCTCTGATTGGGAACCATACTTAGGCAGCCCTTTTTCCCTCCTTGAGTTGTGGGATCTTGTTTTTGTGCAGCTGCCTTTAAGCAGCCCCAGAACGTCACGGTTTCTTTCTGTTTATCCTGTTTATTGTTTTTGTTCGGTTTCACTTCGAAATAAAGGATGTGGACTTACCGGCACGCTGCGCCTTGGCTTATTTATGACAGGGAGTTCGAGGACAGTGATCGTGACAAAAATACACTGCATCTACCTACTGTCCACAGAATGACGTGGAAACTGAGCTGTACACCGGTCAAATATATATTGACCACATTAGTGACACATATTTCCCACAGAATCACACAGACCCACAAAGAATTAGAAAACAAATCAAACATTGATAAACTCCCATATCTGTCAGGCATAAATATCGCAAAGTGCAATCACAGCAGCAAGATTTGTGGCCCGTTGTCATGGGTAAATGGGCAAGCAGTGAAGAACAAACACCATTGTAAATACAACCCATATTTATGTTGATTTATTTTCCATTTTGTACTTTAACTATTTGCACATCGTTACAACACTGTATATAGACACAATATGACATTTAAAATGTCTTTATTCTTTTGGAACTTTTGTGAGTGTAATGTTTACTGTTCATTTTTATTGTTTATTTCACTTTTGTTTATTATCTACTTCACTTGTTTTGGCAATGTTAACATATGTTCCCCATGTCAATAAAGCCCTAAAATTAAAATTGAAATTGAACTGAGAAAGACGTGGTGTTTAAAACATTACCTTGAGCAACAACCCATAAGAAGACAGCAGCTAAACTGTGTGTGTGTGAGAGAGAGACAGAAAGAGAGAGAGAGAGAGAGAGAGAGAGAGGGAGAAAGAAAGAGAGAGAGAGGGAGAGAGAGAGAAAGAAAGAAAGAGAGAGAGAAAGAGAGAGAGAGAGAAAAAAGGGAGAAAGAAAGAGAGAGAGAGAGAGAGAGAGAGAGAGAGAGAGAGAGAGAGAGAGAGAGAGAGACAGAGAGAGAGGAGAGAGAGAGAGAGAGAGAGAGAGAGAGATCTACTTCACTTGCTTTGGCAATGTTAACATATGTTTTCCATGCCAATAAAGCCCCTTGAATTGAATTGAATTGAGAGAGAGAGAGAGAGAGAGAGTGAGAGAGAGAGAGAGAGAGAGAGAGAGAGAGAGAGAGAGAGAGAGAGAGAGAGAGAGTGTGTGTGAGAAAGAGGGGTGGAGGGTAAAGGGGGGGTCTGCCTTAAACTGCAGCAAAACTTTGGTCATTGGGCACTGATTAGATCCTTGCTAGTGTAGTCCCTCCCCCCCCAGCAGCTTGGTCTATATATACACTAGAGAGAGAGAGAGAGAGAGAGAGAGAGAGAGAGCTGAGTCTGTACTGCACTGGCTTCCCTTCAACCACTCTGTTACTCTCTGATCTGACACCACACAATTTAGAGAGGGACACACACAGAGAGACACACAGCAGCACAGAGAGTGAGATAGAAAGAGAGAGCGAGAGAGAGAGAGAGAGAGAGAGAGAGAGAGAGAGAGTTGCAGTGCTGAGAACCGAGAAGAACTGAGAGATCTGAACCCCACTCTGCTCTTCCTTCCTTCCTTCCATCCAATGGAAGACTACTTAGACTGGATCTACATGGGGGTGATGTCTGCGTTTGTTGGAGGGGCAATGAAGAAGGTCCTGGCGTCCCACATCAGCGCGGCCCCGACCGTAGTGGCCTGGCTGGGGGTCACCTTACTAGTGGAGAGGCTGTGGTTCTTCTGTGTGCCTGCTGCCCTGGTGTTGGCTGTCCTCTGTCTCACCTGCTGCCTATACTCTGCCAGGACAGCCCCAGCACCCACTCTGCCTGTCCAGGGCAAGGCTGTCTTCATCACAGGTAAGGAACAAGGACTACCCTGTACTATTCTGCTCTGTCAGGTCTTGTTAGCTCTGAAGCACCTCTCTGTTTCTCTGTCTATCTCTGATCTTTCTCCCTCTTTTTCCCTGTACTGACTGTGTGTTATGATTCTGCTCGGTTGTTGCTACAACTTTGATTTTTGCTCTGGTCTATTCTGGAACAAATGCACCTCTGTTTCTCTCTCTCTCTCTCTCTCTCTCTCTCTCTCTCTCTCTGCCTCTCTCTCTCTTAGTCTCTCTCTCTCTCTCTCTCTCTCTCTCTCTCTCTCTCTCTCTCTCTCTCTCTCTCTCTCTCTCTCTCTCTCTCTCTCTCTCTCTCTCTCTCTCTCTCTCTCTCTCTCTCTCTCTCTCTCTCTCTCTCTCTCTCTCTCTCTCTCTCTCTCTCTCTCTCTCTCTCTCTCTCTCTCTCTCTCTCTCTCTCTCTCTCTCTCTCTCTCTCTCTCTCTCTCTCTCTCTCTCTCTCTCTCTCTCTCTCTCTCTCTCTCTCTCTCTCTCTCTCTCTCTCTCTCTCTCTCTCTCTCTCTCTCTCTCTCTCTCTCTCTCTCTCTCTCTCTCTCTCTCTCTCTCTCTCTCTCTCTCTCTAGTCTCTCTCTCTGTCTCTCTCTCTGTCTCTCTCTCTCTCTCTCTCTCGTCTCTCTCTCTGTCTCTCTCTCTCTCTCTCTAGTCTCTCTCTCTCTCTCTCTCTCTCTCTCTCTCTCTCTCTCTCTCTCTCTCTTAGTCTCTCTCTCTCTCTCTCTCTCTCTCTCTCTCTCTCTCTGTCTCTCTCTCTCTCTAGTCTCTCTCTCTGTCTCTCTCTCTGTCTCTCTCTCTCTCTCTCTAGTCTCTCTCTCTGTCTCTCTCTCTCTCTCTCTAGTCTCTCTCTCTGTCTCTCTCTGTCTCTCTCTCTCTCTCTCTCTCTCTCTCTCTGCCTCTCTCTCTCTAGTCTCTCTCTCTCTCTCTCTCTCTCTCTCTCTCTCTCTCTCTCTCTCTCTCTCTCTCTCTCTTAGTCTCTCTCTCTCTCTCTCTCTCTCTCTCTCTCTCGTCTCTCTCTCTGTCTCTCTCTCTCTCTCTCTCTCTCTCTCTCTCTCTCTCTCTCTCTCTCTCTCTCTCTCTCTCTCTCTCTCTCTCTCTCTCTCTCTCTCTCTCTCTCTCTCTCTCTCTCTCTCTCTCTCTGTCTCTCTCTCTGTCTCTCTCTCTGTCTCTCTCTCTCTCTCTCTCTCTCTGTCTCTCTCTCTGTCTCTCTCTCTCTCTCTCTCTCTCTGTCTCTCTCTCTCTCTCTCTCTCTCTCTCTCTCTCTCTCTCTCTCTCTCTCTCTCTCTCTCTCTCTCTAGTCTCTCTCTCTCTCTCTCTCTCTCTCTCTCTCTCTCTCTCTCTCTCTCTCTCTCTCTCTCTCTCTCTCTCTCTCTCTCTCTCTCTCTCTCTCTCTCTCTCTCTCTCTCTCTCTCTCTCTCTCTCTCTCTCTCTCTCTCTCTCTCTCTCTCTCTCTCTCTCTCTCTCTCTCTCTCTCTCTCTCTCTCTCTCTCTCTCTCTCTCTCTCTCTCTCTCTCTCTCTCTCTCTCTCTCTCTCTCTCTCTCTCTCTTTGCCTCTATCTCTCTTAGCTCTCTCTCTCTCTCTCTCTCTCTCTCTCTCTCTCTCTCTCTCTCTCTCTCTCTCTCTCTCTCTCTCTCTCTCTCTCTCTCTCTCTCTCTCTCTCTCTCTCTCTCTCTAGTCTCTCTCTCTCTCTCTAGTCTCTCTCTCTGTCTCTCTCTCTGTCTCTCTCTCTCTCTCTCTCTAGTCTCTCTCTCTGTCTCTCTCTCTCAGTCTCTCTCTCTGTCTCTCTCTCTCTCTCTAGTCTCTCTCTCTAGTCTCTCTCTCTCTCTCTCTCTAGTCTCTCTCTCTCTCTCTCTCTCAGCTAGGGAATCAGTCACATAGTGATAGGTAGAAGCTGTGTGATAACTGCATGAGGTAAAATCTCCAGCCTGTCTAAGTTTTGGTAGGACAGG
The DNA here is from genome assembly GCF_965601325.2 of Salmo salar. Lineage (NCBI taxonomy): Eukaryota > Metazoa > Chordata > Actinopteri > Salmoniformes > Salmonidae > Salmo > Salmo salar. Next base: position 52,226,132 of record NC_138316.1, on the reverse strand, counting down.
CAGAGACAGGTGACACCTGTTGTACTCCACTATTGATTTTAGCCAGTGACTTTGTTAGAAAACATTATTATGACAGTGATGTGGAAGAAGTCAATATATCACTGCTATAGTGTACAGTGTTATATTTAGGGAAGTTATTTTTTTTTAAAGAATGGGTTCTCCATGACTTACCTGGTTACATAACGACGTCAACAGAAGCCAATAGATAAATGCAGGAGTGTAACAGTCTATGGACAATTATTGCAAGTGAGAATGTGTTCTCATGGACTTACTTGGTTAAATAAAGATAGATAAATGCAGGTTACACTACAGTGATAATGCAGTAACTCTGCAGTGATAATGCTGAACACTACAGTCATAATGCAGAACACTTAAGCGATAATGCATAACACTATGGTGGTATGGCTGAACACTATGGCGATAGTGCATAACACTGCAGTGATAATGCAGAAATTACAGTGATAATGTTGAACACTACAGTGGCAATGCATAACACTACAGTGATGATGCATAACACTACAGTGATAATGCTGCAATTGCAGTGATAATGCAGGTTACACTACAGTGATAATGCGGAACACAACAGTGATAATGCAGATTACACTACACTGATGATGCATAACACTACAGTGATAATGCAGAAAATTGCAGTGATAATGCGGAACACTACAGTGCTAATGCGGAACACTACAGCAATAATGCGGAACACTACAGTGATAATGTGGAACACTACATTGATAATGCAAAACACCACAGCGATAATGTGGAACACTACAGTGATAATGCAGAAAATTACAACGATAATGCACAACACTACAGCGATAATGCAGAACACTACAGCGATAATGCGGAAACACTACAGCGATAATGCGGAAACACTACAGCGATAATGCGGAAACACTACAGCGATAATGCGGAACACTACGGCGTCTGGACATGATAACTCTGGCATGTGTTCCTAGAGAGATCAGACTGTGTTCTGCGTTGTTGTGTGTATGTCCTCGGCTGTCTGAACACAGAGATCCATCCTTCTACAGTCTCTAGCACTAATTGACCCTCATTAGATTTGTTCCTGTTTTCACAACCTTCAACCTAGAGAAACAATCTATTGTGTGTCCCCCCCCCTCCCACAATCATTCTATCATGTTCCATTGAAAACGTATGTTAGCTGGAGTGACGTCTGTCGCTGGTCTGCAGAATATTGCTTTGTTTGAACCCAGAATTTGTTTTATTATTTTTTTTCATTTTATTTATTTCACCTTTATTTTAACCAGGTAGGCTAGTTTACAGCTGCGACCTGGCCAAGATAAAGCAAAGCATGTTGACGAACTCTGGAACCACTTGTTGTTTTATCAATTTTATTGCACTTTAACTACTTGCATAACGTCTGAGTCTGTTTCAATAAAACGTTAACGTTTATGTTAAGACTTTCTAAACTCTTTGAATCCAGCTACATTCAGTTATTAATTTACAATCTGTTTGTGTTGTTGCACCGTAAACAACAATTAAGCATAAGGTTTAAAAACGGGAGTTTGTTTTTCAGTTATTGAAATAATCCTTGTGGTAGAAAAAAAACATAAAAAAATGATGATTATGTAAGTGGTTAAGCAATGTTATGTATAAGTCGCTGTAATAGCACTGTGGTGATGGTGCACAGGCGACTGGTGAGACCTTAATTGGGGAGTACGGGGCTCATCGTAATGGCTGGAATGGAATAAATTAAATGGAATCCGTTGTGTATTAGGGTTATTACTATTTGCAATGTTTTCTGCTGCGCTGAGTTGAATAATGTTGTAAATGACATCATTAGAGACAGACTAGTATGTGGGCTACGGAGTGAAGCTACACAAAGGAGACTATCGACTGAAAGTAATCTGACCTTGGCAAAGGCCATTCAAGTCCTTGTGTCCATGAAACTAGCTGCTAAAGAGGCTCAGCATGTTGAGTTCATCAGGAAAAGAGCAAAGAATTGCAACTGAAAATCAGAGACGGGGAAAATCAAGTCAAACGCTTCCGCTGTGGCAAAGTGGGACATCAGGCTTCTATATGCTTGTGGAAGGACATGGTGGGACATCAGGCTTCTATACCCTGGTGGAAGGACATGGTGAGACATCAGGCTTCTATACCCTGGTGGAAGGACATGGTGAGACATCAGGCTTCTATACCCTGGTGGAAGGACATGGTGAGACATCAGGCTTCTATACCCTGGTGGAAGGACATGGTGAGACATCAGGCTTCTATACCCTGGTGGAAGACCATGGTGAGACATCAGGCTTCTACATGCTGGTGGAAGGACATGGTGGGACATGGGGCTTCTATACCCTGGTGGAAGGACATGGTGAGACATCAGGCTTCTATACCCTGGTGGAAGGACATGGTGAGACATCAGGCTTCTATACCCTGGTGGAAGGACATGGTGGGACATCAGGCTTCTATACCCTCGTGGAAGGACATGGTGAGACATCAGGCTTCTACATGCTGGTGGAAGGACATGGTGAGACATCAGGCTTCTATACCCTGGTGGAAGGACATGGTGAGACATCAGGCTTCTATACCCTGGTGGAAGGACATGGTGGGACATCAGGCTTCTATACCCTGGTGGAAGGACATGGTGAGACATCAGGCTTCTATACCCTGGTGGAAAGACATGGTGGGACATCAGGCTTCTATACCCTGGTGGAAGGACATGGTGAGACATCAGGCTTCTACATGCTGGTGGAAGGACATGGTGGGACATCAGGCTTCTATACTCTGGTGGAAGGATATGGTGAGACATCAGGCTTCTATACCCTGGTGGAAGGACATGGTGAGACATCAGGCTTCTATACCCTGGTGGAAGGACATGGTGAGACATCAGGCTTCTACATGCTGGTGGAAGGACATGGTGGGATATCAGGCTTCTATACCCTGGTGGAAGGACATGGTGGGACATCAGGCTTCTATACCCTGGTGGAAGGACATGGTGGGACATCAGGCTTCTATACCCTGGTGGAAGGACATGGTGGGACATCAGGCTTCTACATGCTGGTGGAAGGACATGGTGGGACATCAGGCTTCTATACCCTGGTGGAAGGACATGGTGGGACATCAGGCTTCTATACCCTGGTGGAAGGACATGGTGGGACATCAGGCTTCTATACCCTGGTGGAAGGACATGGTGAGACATCAGGCTTCTATACCCTGGTGGAAGGACATGGTGAGACATCAGGCTTCTATACCCTGGTGGAAGGACATGGTGGGACATCAGGCTTCTATACCCTGGTGGAAGGACATGGTGAGACATCAGGCTTCTATACCCTGGTGGAAGGACATGGTGGGACATCAGGCTTCTAAACCCTGGTGGAAGGACATGGTGAGACATCAGGCTTCTATACCGTGGTGGAAGGACATGGTGAGACATCAGGCTTCTATACGCTGGTGGAAGACCATGGTGAGTCATCAGGCTTCTACATGCTGGTGGAAGGACATGGTGGGACATGGGGCTTCTATACCCTGGTGGAAGGACATGGTGAGACATCAGGCTTCTATACCCTGGTGGAAGGACATGGTGAGACATCAGGCTTCTATACCCTGGTGGAAGGACATGGTGGGACATCAGGCTTCTATACCCTCGTGGAAGGACATGGTGGGACATCAGGCTTCTATACCCTGGTGGAAGGACATGGTGAGACATCAGGCTTCTATACCCTGGTGGAAGGACATGGTGGGACATCAGGCTTCTATACCCTGGTGGAAGGACATGGTGAGACATCAGGCTTCTACATGCTGGTGGAAGGACATGGTGGGACATCAGGCTTCTATACTCTGGTGGAAGGATATGGTGAGACATCAGGCTTCTATACCCTGGTGGAAGGACATGGTGAGACATCAGGCTTCTATACCCTGGTGGAAGGACATGGTGAGACATCAGGCTTCTACATGCTGGTGGAAGGACATGGTGGGACATCAGGCTTCTATACCCTGGTGGAAGGACATGGTGAGACATCAGGCTTCTATACCCTGGTGGAAGGACATGGTGGGACATCAGGCTTCTATACCCTGGTGGAAGGACATGGTGGGACATCAGGCTTCTATACCCTGGTGGAAGGACATGGTGGGACATCAGGCTTCTACATGCTGGTGGAAGGACATGGTGGGACATCACCCCCTTCACGCCTCCATCCCTCCCTCACTCCCTCACCTCAGCCCCTTCATGTCTCCCTCTCTCCCTCACCTCACCCGTTTCATGTCTCCTTCCCTCACCTCACCCCCTTCATGTCTCCCTCCCTCCCTTACCTCACCCAATTCATGTCTCCTGCTCTCCTTCACCTCACCCCTTCATGTCTCCCTCCCTCACCTTACCCCCTTCATGTCTCCCTCCCTTACCTCACCCGTTTCATGTCTCCCTCCCTCACCCTCAACCCCTTCATGTCTCCCTCCCTTTCTCCCTCACCCTCACCTTACTCCCTTCATGTCTCCCTCCCTCACCCTCAACCCCTTCATGTCTCCCTCCCTTTCTCCCTCACCCTCACCTTACTCCCTTCATGTCTCCCTCCCTCCCTTCCTCCCTCACCCTCACCTCACCCCCTTCATGTCTCCCTCCCTTCCTCCCTCACCCTCACCCCCTTCACGCCTCCATCCCTCCCTCACTCCTTCACCTCACCCCCTTCATGTCTCCCTCCCTCACCCTCACCTCACCCCCTTCATGTCTCCCTCCCTTCCTCCCTCACCCTCACCCTCACCCCCTTCATGTCTCCCTCCCTCCCTTCCTCCCTCACCCTCACCCTCACCCCCTTCATGTCTCCCTCCCTTCTGGCTCGGACAAGGCAGAGTCGTGAGAGACTTTTGTTTAATTGATCCTGTTTTCTTCAAAGCCTGTATTAAGTCACTCACCACTCTGGAAATTAAAAGGAGAAAGTGGAAAAAGCTGTAAACCTCTTACAAGGTCAATTGAAGTGTAACACAAAAGAGGCTGGCATTGAATGAAGGTTCCAGTCAGAGAGAGAGAGAGAGAGAGTCACAGAACTGACTGACTGACTGACTGACTGACTCACTGACTGACTACTGACTCTGACTGACTGACTGACTCTGACTGACTGACTGACTGACTGACTAACTGACTCTGACTGACTGACTGACTGACTGACTCTGACTGACTGACTCTGACTGACTGACTGACTGACTCTGACTGACTGACTGACTGACTGACTGACTGACTGACTGACTGACTAACTGACTCTGACTGACTGACTGACTGACTGACTGACTGACTGACTGACTGACTGACTGACTCTGACTGACTGACTCTGACTGACTGACTGACTGACTGACTGACTGACTGACTGACTCTGACTGACTGACTGACTGACTGACTGACTGACTGACTGACTGACTGACTGACTGACTCTGACTGACTGACTGACTGACTGACTGACTGACTGACTGACTCTGACTGACTGACTGACTGACTGACTGACTCTGACTGACTGACTGACTGACTGACTGACTCTGACTGACTGACTGACTGACTGACTGACTGACTGACTGACTGACTGACTGACTGGCTGACTGACTCTGACTGACTGACGCTGACTGACTGACTGACTGACTGACTCTGACTGACTGACTGACTGACTCTGACTGACTGACTGACTCTGACTGACTGACTGACTGACTGACTAACTGACTGACTAACTGACTCTGACTGACTGACTGACTCTGACTGACTGACTGACTGACTGACTAACTGACTCTGACTGACTGACTGACTGACTCTGACTGACTGACTCTGACTGACTGACTGACTGACTCTGACTGACTGACTGACTGACTCTGACTGACTGACTGACTCTGACTGACTGACTGACTGACTGACTCTGACTGACTGACTGACTGACTCTGACTGACTGACTGACTGACTGACTCTGACTGACTGACTGACTGGGCAACTTCTGGTCTGGCCTCTGGGGTCTGGCCCTTGTGGGTCCCAAATGGAACATTCCCTATGGGCCCTGGTCAAAATTAGTGCACTATATATAGGGAATAGGGTGCCATAGAGCTCTGGTGAAAAGTAGTGCACTATATAGGGAATAGGGTGCCATAGAGCTCTGGTCAAAAGTAGTGCACTATATAGGGAATAGGGTGCCATAGAGCTCTGGTCAAAAGTAGTGCACTATATAGGGAATAGGGTGCCATAGAGCTCTGGTCAAAAGCAGTGCACTATATAGGGAATAGGGTGCCATTTGGGATGCATGGTGTCTGCCTCTCACCACCACCTAGCTCGCATCCAGTGGTCAACTGTCCAGACATCCAGACAGGCTGAATCTGAGAGAAAGGCTGAGAAAACTCTTCAGTAAAACAAACAAACTTGTTTAAACTCACGTTGAAGGAAACTCTTCCTGTGTGATGAACAGCCTCTGGTGCACTGAGTACAGGCTTAGTGTGATAGTGTACTGTAGTCTCCACTGAGTACAGGCTTAGTGTGATAGTGTACTGTAGTCTCCACTGAGTACAGGCTTAGTGTGATAGTATACTGTAGTCTCCACTGAGTACAGGCTTAGTGTGATAGCTATACTGTCAGTCTCCACTGAGTACAGGCTTAGTGTGATAGTGTAACTGTAGTCTCCACTGAGTACAGGCTTAGTGTGATAGTGTACTGTAGTCTCCACTGAGTACAGGCTTAGTGTGATAGTATACTGTAGTCTCCACTGAGTACAGGCTTAGTGTGATAGTGTACTGTAGTCTCCACTGAGTACAGGCTTAATGTGATACTATACTGTAGTCTCCACTGAGTACAGGCTTAGTGTGATACTATACTGTAGTCTCCACTGAGTACAGGCTTAGTGTGATACTATACTGTAGTCTCCACTGAGTACAGGCTTAGTGTGATACTATACTGTAGTCTCCACTGAGTACAGGCTTAGTGTGATACTATACTGTAGTCTCCACTGAGTACAGGCTTAATGTGATACTATACTGTAGTCTCCACTGAGTACAGGCTTAGTGTGATACTATACTGTAGTCTCCACTGAGTACAGGCTTATAGTACAGTCTTAGTGTGATACTATACTGTAGTCTCCACTGAGTACAGGCTTAGTGTGATACTATACTGTAGTCTCCACTGAGTACAGGCTTAGTGTGATAGTGTACTGTAGTCTCCACTGAGTACAGGCTTAGTGTGATACTATACTGTAGTCTCCACTGAGTACAGGCTTAGTGTGATAGTGTACTGTAGTCTCCACTGAGTACAGGCTTAGTGTGATAGTATACTGTAGTCTCCACTGAGTACAGGCTTAGTGTGATAGTGTACTGTAGTCTCCACTGAGTACAGGCTTAGTGTGATAGTGTACTGTAGTCTCCACTGAGTACAGGCTTAGTGTGATAGTGTACTGTAGTCTCCACTGAGTACAGGCTTAGTGTGATAGTATACTGTAGTCTCCACTGAGTACAGGCTTAGTGTGATAGTGTACTGTAGTCTCCACTGAGTACAGGCTTAATGTGATACTATACTGTAGTCTCCACTGAGTACAGGCTTAGTGTGATACTATACTGTAGTCTCCACTTAGTACAGGCTTAGTGTGATACTATACTGTAGTCTCCACTGAGTACAGGCTTAGTGTGATACTATACTGTAGTCTCCACTGAGTACAGGCTTAGTGTGATACTATACTGTAGTCTCCACTGAGTACAGGCTTAGTGTGATACAATACTGTAGTCTCCACTGAGTACAGGCTTAGTGTGATACTATACTGTAGTCTCCACTTAGTACAGGCTTAGTGTGATACTATACTGTAGTCTCCACTGAGTACAGGCTTAGTGTGATACTATACTGTAGTCTCCACTGAGTACAGGCTTAGTGTGATAGTGTACTGTAGTCTCCACTGAGTACAGGCTTAGTGTGATACTATACTGTAGTCTCCACTGAGTACAGGCTTAATGTGATACTATACTGTAGTCTCCACTGAGTACAGGCTTAGTGTGATACAATACTGTAGTCTCCACTGAGTACAGGCTTAGTGTGATAGTGTACTGTAGTCTCCACTGAGTACAGGCTTAGTGTGATACTATACTGTAGTCTCCACTGAGTACAGGCTTAGTGTGATACTATACTGTAGTCTCCACTGAGTACAGGCTTATAATACAGTCTTAGTGTGATACTATACTGTAGTCTCCACTGAGTACAGGCTTAGTGTGATACTATACTGTAGTCTCCACTGAGTACAGGCTTAGTGTGATACTATACTGTAGTCTCCACTGAGTACAGGCTTAGCGTGATACTATACTGTAGTCTCCACTGAGTACAGGCTTAGTGTGATACTATACTGTAGTCTCCACTGAGTACAGGCTTAGCGTGATACTATACTGTAGTCTCCACTGAGTACAGGCTTAGTGTGATACTATACTGTAGTCTCCACTGAGTACAGGCTTAGTGTGATACAATACTGTAGTCTCCACTGAGTACAGGCTTAGCGTGATACTATACTGTGGTAGAGTAGTGGTGTAGTAATGTGCTGTATGTAGGACAGTAATTCCCTTCATCTTGTTTGGACCCCAGGAAGCGTAGCTGCTGACTTTGCAGGAGTTGATGGAGATTTTTAATAAATCCAAATACACCACAAAAAATAAAATAATGATTTCAAGTATTGGAAGTTATTCTAGGTGATATTTCCTAGAATTCTGGGTCCATTGAATCTGATTTAGGGTCTATGGAATCTTATTTAGGGTCTATGGAATCTGATTTAGGGTCCACGGAATCTGGATTTAGGGTCTATGGAATCTGATTTAGGGTCTATGGAATCTGATTTAGGGTCCACGGAATCTGATTTAGGGTCTATGGAATCTGATTTAGGGTCCATGGAATCTGACTTGGGGTCCATGGAATCTGATTTAGGGTCCATGGAATCTGATTTGGGGTCCACGGAATCTGATTTAGGGTCCATGGAATCTGATCTAGGGTCTATGGAATCTGATTTAGGGTCTATGGAATCTGATTTAGGGTTCTATGGAATCTGATTTGGGGTCTATGGAATCTGATTTAGGGTCCATGGAATCTGATCTAGGGTCTATGGAATCTGATCTAGGGTCTATGGAATCTGATTTAGGGTCTCATGGAATCTGATTTAGGGTCTATGGAATCTGATTTAGGGTCCACGGAATCTGATTTAGGGTCCATGGAATCTGATTTAGGGTCCACGGAATCTGACTTGGGGTCCATGGAATCTGATTTAGGGTCTATGGAATCTGATTTAGGGTCTATGGAATCTGATTTAGGGTCCATAGATTGTAACTTGTCCTTGTTGTTTTAACATTGACTGCCCAGCCCGGTGATCCAGCATCTATCAACAAGTCCTTGGGGTGATTTTTCTTTTCCCCTGATTTTTTGGTCAGTCTTTATTTAGACATTCTCCTATAGATGATCTATAGATGGTCACAAGATCAAATAACTATTAAACGCAACAGCCTAAGATATGCAACAGCCTGCTAGAGTTACAGTTACAATTAGTGTTAATGTTAGGGTTTAGGGTTTAGTATTCTACCCCTGGTCGTTACAGAGAGAAAGTGCCTCTACGGTATCTGTCTCTGAAATGAGCTGATAGAAAGTTGAGCTGCAGTGAGATTATGATGGGGTGGGGGGGGGGGGGGGGGGGGGGGGGGGCACAGGGGGATTGGGATCCTTGCACTAGAGAGAGAAACCTTCTGCAGCTGTCTGCTCCTCACTGTCTCAGTGCATCCAAACGTCCACACAGAGAAATAGGCTCCTTATTCCCTACATACAGTGCATTCGGGAAAGTGTTCAGACCCCTTGACTTTTTCCACATTTTGTTACGTTACAGCCTTATTCTGTAATGGATTAAATTGTTTTTTTTCTCCCTTCATCAAACTACACACAATAGTCCATAATGACAAAGCAAAAATAGGTTTTTAGAAATGTTTGCATAATTTATACAAAAAAACCCCCCCTGAAATATCACATTTACATAAGTATTCAGACCCTTTTACTCAGTACCTTATTGAAGCACCTTTGGCAGCGATTACAGCATTGAGTCTTCTTGGGTATGACACTACAAGCTTGGTACACCTGTATTTGGGGTGTTTCTCCCATTCTTCTCTGCAGATCCTCTCAAGCTCTGTCAGGTTGGATGGGGAGCGTCGCTGCACAGCTATTTTCAGGTCTCTCCAGAGATGTTTGATCGGGTTCAAGTCCGGGCTCTGGCTGGGCCACTCAAGGACATTCAGAGACTTGTCCCAAAGCTACTCCTGCATTGTCTTGGCTGTGTGCTTAGGGTCATTGTCCTGTTGGAAGGTGAACCTTCGCCCCAGTCTGAGGTCCTGAGCGCTCTGGAGCGGGTTTTCATCAAGGATCTCTCTGTACTTTGCTCCGGTCATCTTACTTCAATCCTGACTAGTCTCCCAGTTCCTGCCGCTGAAAAACATCCCCACAGCATGATGCTGCCAACACTATGCTTCACTGTAGGGATGGTGCCAGGTTTCCTCCAGATGTGACGCTTTGCATTCAGACCAAAGAGTTCAATCTTGGTTTCATCAGACCAGAGAATCTTGTTCCTCATGGTCAGAGAGTCGTTTTGGTGCCTTTCGGCAAACTCCAAGCGGGCTGTCATTTGCCTTTTCCCGAGGAGTGGCTTCCGTCTGGCCACTCTACCATAAAGGCCTGATTGGTGGAGTGCTGCGGAGATGGTTGTCCTTCTGGAAGGTTCTCCCATCTCCACAGAGGAACTCTGGAGCTCTGTCAGAGTGACCATCGGGTTCTTGGTCACCTCCCTGACCAAGGCCCTTCTCCCACGATTGCGCAGTTTGGCCGGGCGGCCAGGTCTAGGAAGAGTCTTGGTGGTTCCAAACTTCTCCCATTTTTGAATGATGGAGGCCACTGTGTTCTTGGGGAACTTCAATGCTGCAGAAATGTTTTGGTACCCTTCCCCAGATCTGTGCTTCGACACAATCCTGTCTTTTAGCTCTACGGACAATTCCTTCAACCTCATGGCTTGGTTTTTGCTCTGACATGCACTGTCAACTGTGGGACCTCATAGAGGCAGTTGTGTGTCTTTCCAAATCATGTCCAATCAATTGAATTTATCACAGGTGGACACATCTCAAGGATGATCGATGGAAACAGTAATCACCTGAGCTCAATTTTTTTGTCTCATAGCAAAGGGTCTGAATACTTATCTACATAAGGTATTTCTGTTTTTAATTTTGAAGACATTTCCAAACATTTCTAAAACACTGTTTTTTGCTTCATCATTATGGGTTATTATGTGTAGATTGATGAGAAAACAAATATTTAAGGCCTTTAATAATAAAGGATGTAACTTTAAAAAAAAAAATGGTGGGAAAAAAAAGTAAGGGGTCTGAATACTTTCCCGAATTCACTGTGTTGACCAATAGGGCTGAACCCTTGTTGTTGGCCGTGACCCATTCCTTATCAATCCCTCAGGAAACCAGAGCTTCAATGGGGGCTTCAGCGTAAATGAGCTGTTGGGGAACGGTGTTCGGTTGCAACCTACTTTTCCCTGGGACACATTATCGGATACAGGGGGTCCAAAAGGGAAGACGAGGAGGTGAGCGCTGGGAATGTTGTTACGCAAACAGGCCAACCGCTCGCCACGAGATACACTAACAAAAGACTAACAAAGGTCTATCGGTCAGGGCACAGTCAGGAGTGTGTGTGTGTGTGTGTGTGTGTGTGTGTGTGTGTGTGTGTGTGTGTGTGTGTGTGTGTGTGTGTGTGTGTGTGTGTGTGTGTGTGTGTGTGTGTGTGTGTGTGTGTGTGTGTGTGAGCAGTGAACCTGTTGTTAAGTGGTGGCTGTGGCTCCAGTGGGCTCACGTGCGGACCAGCGTGGTCTGAGGGGTGTGGGATGGTGCCTCCATTGAAGCCACCTTTCCTTAAAGAAAAAATACTCTCTATTCCCTATGGGCCCTGGTCAGAACTCTCTATTCCCTATGGGCCCTGGTCAAAAGACTCCCTATTCCCTATGGGCCCTGGTCAAAAGACTCTCTATTCCCTATGGGCCCTGGTCAAAAGACTCCCTATTCCCTATGGGCCCTGGTCAAAAGACTCTCTATTCCCTATGGGCCCTGGTCAAAAGACTCCCTATTCCCTATGGGCCCTGGTCAAAAGACTCCCTATTCCCTATGGGCCCTGGTCAAAAGACTCCCTATTCCCTATGGGCCCTGGTCAGAACTCTCTATTCCCTATGGGCCCTGGTCAAAAGACTCCCTATTCCCTATGGGCCCTGGTCAAAAGACTCTCTATTCCCTATGGGCCCTGGTCAAAAGACTCCCTATTCCCTATGGGCCCTGGTCAAAAGACTCTCTATTCCCTATGGGCCCTGGTCAAAAGACTCCCTATTCCCTATGGGCCCTGGTCAAAAGACTCCCTATTCCCTATGGGCCCTGGTCAAAAGACTCCCTATTCCCTATGGGCCCTGGTCAGAACTCTCTATTCCCTATGGGCCCTGGTCAAAAGACTCCCTATTCCCTATGGGCCCTGGTCAAAAGACTCTCTATTCCCTATGGGCCCTGGTCAAAAGACTCCCTATTCCCTATGGGCCCTGGTCAAAAGACTCCCTATTCCCTATGGGCCCTGGTCAAAAGACTCCCTATTCCCTATGGGCCCTGGTCAAAAGACTCCCTATTCCCTATGGGCCCTGGTCAAAAGACTCCCTATTCCCTATGGACCCTGGTCAAAAGACTCTCTATTCCCTATGGGCCCTGGTCAGAAGACTCCCTATTCCCTATGGGCCCTGGTCAAAAGACTCCCTATTCCCTATGGGCCCTGGTCAAAAGACTCCCTATTCCCTATGGGCCCTGGTCAGAAGACTCCCTATTCCCTATGGGCCCTGGTCAAAAGACTCTCTATTCCCTATGGGCCCTGGTCAGAAGACTCCCTATTCCCTATGGGCCCTGGTCAAAAGACTCTCTATTCCCTATGGGCCCTGGTCAAAAGACTCTCTATTCCCTATGGGCCCTGGTCAAAAGACTCCCTATTCCCTATGGGCCCTGGTCAGAAGACTCCCTATTCCCTATGGGCCCTGGTCAAAAGACTCCCTATTCCCTATGGGCCCTGGTCAGAAGACTCCCTATTCCCTATGGGCCCTGGTCAAAAGACTCCCTATTCCTTATGGGCCCTGGTCAAAAGACTCCCTATTCCCTATGGGCCCTGGTCAGAAGACTCCCTATTCCCTATGGGCCCTGGTCAAAAGACTCTCTATTCCCTATGGGCCCTGGTCAGAAGACTCCCTATTCCCTATGGGCCCTGGTCAAAAGACTCTCTATTCCCTATTGGCCCTGGTCAGAAGACTCCCTATTCCCTATGGGCCCTGGTCAAAAGACTCTCTATTCCCTATGGGCCCTGGTCAGAAGACTCCCTATTCCCTATGGGCCCTGGTCAAAAGACTCTCTATTCCCTATTGGCCCTGGTCAGAAGACTCCCTATAGGGTGCCATTTCAGATACCATCTCTGGGTGGATGTTTGGATACTCTGAGGACAGTATAAACAGCTGCAGAAGGCCTCTCCCTCAGCTGTAGAAGGACAGGGCTGGGGTGAATCACTATGAGGACAGGGCTGGGAGTGAATCACTATGAGGACAGGGCTGGGAGTGAATCACTCTAAGGACAGGGCTGGGGGTGAATCACTATAAGGACAGGGCTGGGGTGAATCACTCTAAGGACAGGGCGTGAATCACTATAAGGACAGGGCTGGGGTGAATCACTATAAGGACAGGGCTGGGGTGAATCACTATGAGGACAGGGGCTGGGGTGAATCACTCTAAGGACAGGGCTGGGGGTGAATCACTCTAAGGACAGGGCTGGGGTGAATCACTCTAAGGACAGGGCTGGGGGGTGAACCACTCTAAGGACAGGGCTGGGAGTGAACCACTATAAGGACAGGGCTGGGAGTGAACCACTATAAGGACAGGGCTGGGAGTGAACCACTATAAGGACAGGGCTGGGAGTGAACCACTATAAGGACAGGGCTGGGAGTGAACCACTCTAAGGACAGGGCTGGGAGTGAACCACTATAAGGACAGGGCTGGGAGTGAACCACTATAAGGACAGGGCTGGGAGTGAACCACTATAAGGACAGGGCTGGGAGTGAACCACTATAAGGACAGGGCTGGGAGTGAACCACTATAAGGACAGGGCTGGGGGTGAACCACTCTAAGGACAGGGCTGGGAGTGAACCACTATAAGGACAGGGCTGGGGGGTGAATCACTCTAAGGACAGGGCTGGGGGGTGAATCACTCTAAGGACAGGGCTGGGGGGTGAATCACTCTAAGGACAGGGCTGGGGGGTGAATCACTCTAAGGACAGGGCTGGGGGGTGAAGCACTCTCAGGGTTGACAAGGTGAAGCAGGGAGGAGGGAGTTAAAGGCTCTGGAATTCCTCTTATCCACGACGCTCGCATGCCAACAATGTGTCACGTTCAGCTAGCAGATATGAGATTGCCAACGTTTCTGATTCACCTCCCTGCTTCTTTGAACTCTGAACATTTTAACCTGATCTGGTGTCTGTGACTAAAGCTCCCACTAAAATCTGATCCCAAATTACACCTCATTCCTTATTTAGTGCAACACTTTCACTGTTAGAGGCCAGACACACTCTGCATCTTATATAGCACCCTATTCCCTATATAGTGCACTACTATAGACCAGAGCCCTATTCCCTATATAGTGGTACTGCTATAGACCAGCGCCCTATTCCCTATATAGTGGTACTACTATAGACCAGGGCCCTATTCCCTATATAGTACACTACTATAGACCAGAGCCCTATTCCCTATATAGTGGTACTACTATAGACCAGAGCCCTATTCCCTATATAGTGGTACTACTATAGACCAGAGCCCTATTCCCTATATAGTGGTACTACTATAGACCAGAGCCCTATTCCCTATATAGTGGTACTACTATAGACCAGAGCCTTATTCCCTATATAGTGGTACTACTACAGACCAGAGCCCTATTCCCTATATAGTGGTACTGCTTTAGACCAGAGCCCTATTCCCTATATAGTGGTACTGCTATAGACCAGAGCCCTATTCCCTATATAGTGGTACTACTATAGACCAGGGCCTCATTCCCTATATAGTGGTACTGCTTTAGACCAGAGCCCTATTCTCTATATAGTGGTACTACTATAGACCAGGGCCTCATTCCCTATATAGTACACTACTATAGACCAGAGCCCTATTCCCTATATAGTGGTACTACTATAGACCAGAGCCCTATTCCCTATATAGTGGTACTACTATAGACCAGAGCCCTATTCCCAATATAGTGCACTACTTTAGACCAGAGCACGGAATAGGGTGCCATTTGGGATGTATTCTAGCTCTATCTGTCAGAGAGTCTCTTCCCTCCTTCCTGCTCCATCAGTCTGTATGCTGGCTCCATCCCTCCTTCCCTCCTTCCCTTCTTCCCTCCTTCCCTTCTTCCCTCCTTCCTGCTCCATCAGTCTGTATGCTGGCTCCATCCCTCCTTCCCTTCTTCCCTTCTTCCCTCCTTCCCTTCTTCCCTCCTTCCTGCTCCATCAGTCTGTATGCTGGCTCCCTCCTTCCCTCCTTCTCTGCTCCGTCAGTCGGGCTGGACTCTGGGCTGTTGACTCCCTCCTTCCCTTCTTCCCTCCTTCCCTCCTTCCCTTCTTCCCTCCTTCCTGCTCCATCAGTCGGCTGGGCTCTGGCCTGTTGACACTCTCCTTCCCTCCTTCCTGCTCCATCAGTCTGTCTGCTGGCTCCCTCCTTCCCTCCTTCTCTACTCCGTCAGTCAGCTGGACTCTGGGCTGTTGACTCCCTCCTTCCCTCCTTCTCTGCTCCGTCAGTCAGCTGGACTCTGGGCTGTTGACTCCCTCCTTCCCTCCTTCTCTGCTCCGTCAGTCAGGCTGGACTCTGGGCTGTTGACTCCCTCCTTCCCTCCTTCTCTGCTCCGTCAGTCAGCTGGACTCTGGGCTGTTGACTCCCTCCTTCCCTCCTTCTCTGCTCCGTCAGTCAGCTGGACTCTGGGCTGTTGACTCCCTCCTTCCCTCCTTCTCTGCTCCGTCAGTCAGGCTGGACTCTGGGCTGTTGACTCCCTCCTTCCCTCCTTCTCTACTCCGTCAGTCAGCTGGACTCTGGGCTGTTGACTCCCTCCTTCCCTCCTTCTCTACTCCGTCAGTCAGCTGGACTCTGGGCTGTTGACTCCCTCCTTCCCTCCTTCTCTACTCCGTCAGTCAGCTGGACTCTGGGCTGTTGACTCCCTCCTTCCCTCATGTGCTTGGAGGAGGTCCAGTGCTGCCGAGTCCCAAGAAGAGATATACAAAGAAACCTGCTTCTAGAAATATAACATAAATATCCACACACACACACACACACACACACACACACACACACACACACACACACACACACACACACACACACACACACACACACACACACACACACACACACACACTAGTACATTCTCTTTATGTAATCACTGTTCACTGCCAGGTGATGTTGGTTACAGGAAATACACACCTACGTACAGTACCTGCAGAACACGACCAGGACAAGAGATAGGACACGACCAGGACAAGGGATAGGACACGACCAGGACAAGAGATAGGACACGACCAGGACAAGAGATAGGACACGACCAGGACAAGAGACAGGACACGACCAGGACAAGAGATAGGACACGACCAGGACAAGAGATAGGACACGACCAGGACAAGAGACGGGACACGACCAGGACAAGAGACGGGACACGACCAGGACAAGAGATAGGACACGACCAGGACAAGAGAGACGGGACACGACCAGGACAAGAGACGAGGACACGACCAGGACAAGAGAACGAGGACACGACCAGGACAAGAGAAAGGACACGACCAGGACAAGAGACAGGACACGACCAGGACAAGAGACGGGACACGACGAGGACAAGAGACGGGACACGACGAGGACAAGAGACGGGACACGACCAGGACAAGAGATAGGACACGACCAGGACAAGAGACAGGACACGACCAGGACAAGAGATAGGACACGACCAGGACAAGAGACAGGACACGACCAGGACAAGAGATAGGACACGACCAGGACAAGAGACAGGACACGACCAGGACAAGAGATAGGACACGACCAGGACAAGAGACGGGATACGACCAGGACAAGAGATAGGACACGACCAGGACAAGAGACAGGACACGACCAGGACAAGAGACAGGACACGACCAGGACAAGAGATAGGACACGACCAGGACAAGAGACAGGACACGACCAGGACAAGGGATAGGACACGACCAGGACAAGAGACAGGACACGACCAGGACAAGAGACAGGATACGACCAGGACAAGAGACAGGATACGACCAGGACAAGAGACAGGACACAGATTTAGATTTTCTGCAAAAAAATAAACATAAATAAATAAAAAGTGTGCATCCCAAATGGGCCCTGGTCAAAGTAGTGCACTACATAGGGCTCTGGTCAAAGTAGTGCACTACCATAGGGCCCTGGTTTAAAGTAGTACACTACCATAGGGCCCTGGTCTAAAGTAGTACACTACCATAGGGCCCTGGTCTAAAGTAGTACACTACCATAGGGCCCTGGTCTAAAGTAGTACATTACCATCGGGCCCTAGTCTAAAGTAGTACACTACCATAGGGCCCAGGTCTAAAGTAGTACACTACCATAGGGCCCTGGTCTAAAGTAGTACACTACCATAGGGAATAGGGTACCATTAGAGATGTATCCCTACATGCAGGACAAGACACACGACGTAAGAGAGAAAGAAGTGGGTTTTAAACGGGTTTACATGATCTGTTCTAAGATCAATCAATCACACGTATCTCTACAGCCCTTTTTACATCAGCCGTTGTCACAAAGTGCTTATAGAGGATCCCAGCCTCAAACCACATTATCTGTTGTTTTTAAGAGAGGAAGAAGGGTTTTTAAAGCAGCACGACAAAAAGGCCCCACCTCGACAGAGATAACAGGTTTTGTAGGAGCATCCGAGGGAGGAAGGGAGGAGAAGGGAGGGAGGAGGAGGGAGGAAGGAGGAGGGAGGAGAGAGGAGAGAGGAGAGAGGAGAGAGGAGAGAGGAAATAGGAGAGAGGAGAGAGGAGAGAGGAGAGTGGAAGGAGGAGGGAGGAGGAAGGAGGGGGGAGGAGAGAGGAGAGAGGAGAGAGGAAATAGGAGAGAGGAGAGAGGAGAGAGGAGAGTGGAAGGAGGAGGGAGGAGAGAGGAGAGAGGAGAGTGGAAGGAGGAGGGAGGGAGGAGGGAGGAAGGAGGAGGGAGGAGAGAGGAGAGAGGAGAGAGGAAATAGGAGAGAGGAAATAGGAGAGAGGAGAGAGGAGAGTGGAAGGAGGAGGGAGGAGAGAGGAGAGAGGAGAGAGGAGAGTGGAAGGAGGTGGGAGGAGGGAGGAAGGAGGAGGGAGGAAGGAGGAGGGAGGAGAGAGGAGAGAGGAGAGAGGAGAGAGGAGAGAGGAGGGAGGAGGGAGGAAGGATGAGGGAGGAAGGAGGAGGGAGGAGAGAGGAGAGGAGAGAGGAAATAGGAGAGAGGAGAGAGGAGAGAAGAGAGTGGAAGGAGGAGGGAGGAGGGAGGAAGGAGGAGGGAGGAAGGAGGAGGGAGGAGAGAGGAGAGAGGAGAGAGGAGAGAGGAGGGAGGAGGGAGGAAGGATGAGGGAGGAAGGAGGAGGAAGGAGAGAGGAGAGAGGAGAGAGGAGAGAGGAGGGAGGAGGGAGGAAGGATGAGGGAGGAAGGAGGAGGGAGGAGAGAGGAGAGAGGAGAGTGGAAATAGGAGAGAGGAGAGAGGAGAGAAGAGAGTGGAAGGAGGAGGGAGGAGGAAAGGGGAGATTATGGAAGTGTCATTAACACCAGAGACTGTGTGTGTCGGTTCAGTGCCTCTCCTCACTCAAGATGAAGGAGAAAGGAGAGGAGGAAGGGAGGAGGGATAGAGGAAGACAGGGAGAGAGGAAGATGAAGGTGAAAGGAGAGGAGGGACAGAGGAAGACAGGGAGATGAAGGTGAAAGGGGAAGAGGGAGAGAGGAAGACAGGGAGAGAGGGAGATGAAGGTGAAAGAGGAAGAGGGAGAGAGGAAGACAGGGAGAGAGGGAGATGAAGGTGAAAGAGGAAGAGGGAGAGAGGAAGACAGGAGAGAGGGAGATGAAGGTGAAAGGGAGGAGGGAGAGAGGAAGACAGGGAGAGAGGGAGATGAAGGTGAAAGAGGAAGAGGGAGAGAGGAAGACAGGGAGAGAGGGAGATGAAGGTGAAAGAGGAAGAGGAGGAGAGGAAGACAGGGAGAGAGGGAGATGAGGTGAAAGGGAGGAGGGAGAGAGGAAGACAGGGAGAGAGGGAGATGAAGGTGAAAGAGGAAGAGGGAGAGAGGAAGACAGGGAGAGAGGGAGATGAAGGTGAAAGAGGAAGAGGGAGAGAGGAAGACAGGGAGAGAGGGAGATGCAGGTGAAAGAGGAAGAGGGGAGAGAGGAAGACAGGGAGAGAGGGAGATGAAGGTGAAAGAGGAAGAGGGAGAGAGGAGAGACAGGGGGAGAGGGAGATGAAGGTGAAAGAGGAGGAGGAAGAGGAGGAGACAGAGGAAGACAGGGAGAGAGGGAGATGAAGGTGAAAGAGGAAGAGGGAGAGAGGAAGACAGGGAGAGAGGGAGATGAAGGTGAAAGAGGAAGAGGGAGAGAGGAAGACAGGGAGAGAGGGAGATGAAGGTGAAAGAGGAAGAGGGACAGAGGGACAGAGGGACAGAGGGAGATGCAGGTGAAAGGAGAGGAGGGACAGAGGGACAGAGGGAGATGAAGGTGAAAGAGGAGGAGTGTGCCATGTGGCCGATGCGAGGCAGGCTGTGCGGCTTGGCGAGGCGAGGCGTCTCTTACAACAGCTTTCTTAGTGCTGTAGTAACTGTTACTAGGAGACCTCGTATGCCTCTCAGATGGCTCCCTATCCCCATAGGGCTCTGGTCCAAAGTAGTGCACTATGTAGGGAATAGGGTGCCATAGGGCTCTGGTCTAAAGTAGTTCACTATATATAGGGAATAGGGTGCCATAGGGCTCTGGTCCAAAGTAGTTCACTATGTAGGGAATAGGGTGCCATAGGGCTCTGGTCCAAAGTAGTGCACTATGTAGGGAATAGGGTGCCATTTGAGACTCAGCCCAGAGATATCCCTTACACAGACTCACAGATGGATCCAATCCGTTTCTGTCTGTCTGCCAGTTCAATGTTTTGAGTCTTGTGGTTTCTGAAATTGATTGAAAGGTCCCTCTGTGAGTATCAGAAATTACACGTGCGCATATTTATATTACAAAACGTGTCCCGAATGGCTTCTATTTGTTTGGGGGAAATATTTTTTCTGTATGTTTTGACGAAAACCTCGTACTGTATATTGCTTCACACCATGTGGGTTGGCTGGGTTCACAAGTCGTCTTGTTTTCACCGTCCTGCATGAGAGCTGAGCCAATCACTAAGACTTGCATCCCAAAACGGCACCCTATTCCCTAATATATATATAGTGCACTACTTTTACCCAGGGTATATAGGGCTCCGGTTAAGAGTAGTGCACTAAATATCTGAAATAGGGTGCCATTTGGGAGGCGACAGCCCTCAGTGAATGGTCAACTTCCACGGTTAGAGGTTCACTAGTTTAACCAGTAATCAACAGTCAGTAATGAAAAGCGTTGTCTCCTTCACGTGTTCCTACATTCCTGCATGTTATCTTCTGTTTCCAAATGTATTTTATAGACCACTACAGAGAGTTGATGTCTAACGGTGGCTGTTACCACAACTGAAGCAACTTACAGTAGTGAATGCATACATTTTTTATTTATTTGTCTATTTAATTTTTCTTGTACTGACCCCCCCGTGGGAATCAAACCCACAACCCTGGCGTTGCACACACCATGCTGGCATTGCAAACACCATGCTCTACCAACTGAGCCACAGGGGAAGGCCAATGGGGAAGGCCAATGGGGAAGGCCAATGGGGAAGGCCAATGGGGAAGGCCAATGGGGAAGGCCAATGGGGAAGGCCAATGGGGAAGGCCAATGGGGAAGGCCAATGGGAAAGGCCAATGTTTTCACACCCCCCATGACATTTAACCTACTGAGTAACCCCTTTTTCATCCAGACAAACGGAGCACAATCTTAAACCCACCAATCTGTGATTTTAAATTTGAGTACAAATGTCCCCGGGAAGCTTTGTCAACTCTAACTCTGTATTGTGTTGTGGTTTTATAGTTGTTAAGCGATTCACCAAATGTTTGGTTTGGTACCTCGGCATGTATCATTCTTGGAATATCATGCTGGTATTTGTGGATCTTTAAAATGTCAGCGTGGAACATAACATTACACTTTTTGTTGTTGTAGAACATAGATAGTGTGGAAAGCATAGAGGTTCTACTACCTGATCTGAATTCTAATCCCTATTTCTATGGTGAGAGGACGGCTGCCTAGGGTCCACAGGTCATGGTTTGAGTTGTACTGTAGAATGAGATGTGACCGACTACTTTCCTTATTTCAGAATGACTGTGACCCCACGTACTACTCTAGTCATTAATCAGTTCATTAATCAGTTCATTAATCAGTTCATTAATCAGTTCATTAATCAGTTCATTAACCCCAAAACAAAGAGGAAAGACAAAGCAATTTTTACCTTTCCAGAATTTCATAATGTATGCTAAAAATCGACAGTGTATCCTCTCTCTCCCTCTCTCTCTCTCTGTCTCTCTGTCTCTCTCTCTCCTCTCCCTCCTCTCTCTCTCTCTCTCTCCTCTCTCTCTCCCTCCTCTCTCTCTCTTTATCTCTCTCTCTCTCTCTCTTTATCTCTCTCCTCTCTCTCTCTCACTGTCTCTCTCTCTCTCTCTCCTCTCCCTCTCGCTCTCTCTTTCTCTCTCTCTCTCTCTCTCTCTCTCTCTCTCTCTGTCTCTCTCTCCTCTCCCTCCTCTCTCTCCTTCTTCTCCTCCTCTTCAGTACCCTTGATTTTCTTCATTGATGAACCAGACTTGGATTAGTAGTATCCCAGTCAATGACCTGTAATTCCCTCCCTTCCTTCCTCACCAGGCTGTGACACAGGCTTCGGGAAGGCTGCAGCGTGGCGTCTGGACGCCCAGGGTTTTCAGGTGTTTGCCACGGTGTTGGATCTGTGTGGGGAGGGAGCCATGGAGCTCCAGAGGACCTGCTCCCCTCGTCTCACCCTACTACAGGTGGACATCACCCAGCCACAGCAGGTCCAACAGGCTCTTCTAGACACCAAGGCCAAACTGGGCCTCAGAGGTAAGACACGTAGGGCCCATACACACAGATAAACATCCATGCAGGAATTCACACACACATACACACACACACACACACACACACACGCACACACACACACACACACACACACACACACACACACACACACACACACACACACACACACATACACACACACACACACACACACACACACACACACACACACACACACACAGCCACACAGCACACACACACACACACACATACAAGGACACTGGAACACACACACACACAGCCACACAGCCAAAGAGCCACACACACACACACACACACACACACACACACACACACACACACACACACACACACACACACACACACACACACACACACACACACACACACACACACACACACACACACACACACACACACACACACAAGGACGCTGGAACACACACACACAGCCACACAGCCAAACAGCCACACACACACACACACATACATACAAGGACGCTGGAACACACACACACACAGCCACACAGCCAAAGAGCCACACACACACACACACACACACACACACACACACACACACACACACACACACACACACACACACACACACACACACACACACACACACACACACACACACACACACACAAGGACGCTGGAACACACACACACAGCCACACAGCCAAACAGCCACACACACACACACACATACATACAAGGACGCTGGAACACACACACACACAGCCACACAGCCAAAGAGCCACACACACACACACACACACACACACACACACACACACACACACACACACACACACACACACACACACACACACACACACAGATACAAACCACTAACACACACCCAGAACATACAAACAACAGTCATAGCGTGGATCACTAATGACACCCTATCTCCTATATGGTACACTGACCCCCTATCTCCTATATGGTACACTGACCTAATGACACCCTATCTCCTATATGGTATACTGACCTAATGACACCCCATCTCCTATATGGTATACTGACCTAATGACACCCTATCTCCTATATGGTACACTGACCTAATGACCCCCTATCTCCTATATGGTACACTGACCTAATGACCCCCTATCTCCTATATGGTACACTGACCTAATGACACCCTATCTCCTATATGGTACACTGACCTAATGACACCCTATCTCCTATATGGTATACTGACCTAATGACCCCCTATCTCCTATATGGTATACTGACCTAATGACACCCTATCTCCTATATGGTACACTGACCTAATGACACCCTATCTCCTATATGGTGTACTGACCTAATGACACCCCATCTCCTATATGGTACACTGACCTAATGACACCCTATCTCCTATATGGTACACTGACCTAATGACACTCTATCTCCTATATGGTACACTGACCTAATGACACCCTATCTCCTATATGGTACACTGACCTAATGACACCCTATCTCCTATATGGTATACTGACCTAATGACACCCTATCTCCTATATGGTACACTGACCTAATGACACCCCTATCTCCTATATGGTATACTGACCTAATGACACCCTATCTCCTATATGGTATACTGACCTAATGACACCCTATCTCCTATATGGTATACTGACCTAATGACACCCTATCTCCTATATGGTATACTGACCTAATGACACCCTATCTCCTATATGGTATACTGACCTAATGACCCCCTATCTCCTATATGGTACACTGACCTAATGACACCCTATCTCCTATATGGTACACTGACCTAATGACCCCCTATCTCCTATATGGTATACTGACCTAATGACACCCTATCTCCTATATGGTACACTGACCTAATGACACCCTATCTCCTATATGGTACACTGACCTAATGACACCCTATCTCCTATATGGTATACTGACCTAATGACACCCTATCTCCTATATGGTATACTGACCTAATGACACCCTATCTCCTATATGGTATACTGACCTAATGACACCCTATCTCCTATATGGTATACTGACCTAATGACACCCTATCTCCTATATGGTATACTGACCTAATGACACCCTATCTCCTATATGGTATACTGACCTAATGACACCCCATCTCCTATATGGTATACTGACCTAATGACACCCTATCTCCTATATGGTACACTGACCTAATGACACCCTATCTCCTATATGGTACACTGACCTAATGACACCCCATCTCCTATATGGTATACTGACCTAATGACACCCTATCTCCTATATGGTATACTGACCTAATGACACCCCTATCTCCTATATGGTACACTGACCTAATGACCCCCCTATCTCCTATATGGTACTACTGACCCTAATGACACCCCCTATCTCCTATATGGTACACTGACCTAATGACACCCTATCTCCTATATGGTATACTGACCTAATGACACCCCATCTCCTATATGGTACACTGACCTAATGACACCCCTATCTCCTATATGGTACACTGACCTAATGACACCCTATCTCCTATATGGTATACTGACCTAATGACCCCCTATCTCCTATATGGTATACTGACCTAATGACACCCTATCTCCTATATGGTATACTGACCTAATGACCCCCCTATCTCCTATATGGTATACTGACCTAATGACACCCTATCTCCTATATGGTGTACTGACCTAATGACACCCTATCTCCTATATGGTATACTGACCTAATGACACCCTATCTCCTATATGGTATACTGACCTAATGACCCCCTATCTCCTATATGGTACACTGACCTAATGACACCCTATCTCCTATATGGTACACTGACCTAATGACACCCCATCTCCTATATGGTATACTGACCTAATGACACCCTATCTCCTATATGGTACACTGACCTAATGACACCCTATCTCCTATATGGTATACTGACCTAATGACCCCCTATCTCCTATATGGTATACTGACCTAATGACACCCTATCTCCTATATGGTATACTGACCTAATGACACCCTATCTCCTATATGGTATACTGACCTAATGACCCCCTATCTCCTATATGGTATACTGACCTAATGACACCCTATCTCCTATATGGTATACTGACCTAATGACACCCTATCTCCTATATGGTACACTGACCTAATGACACCCTATCTCCTATATGGTATACTGACCTAATGACCCCCTATCTCCTATATGGTATACTGACCTAATGACACCCTATCTCCTATATGGTGTACTGACCTAATGACACCCATCTCCTATATGGTACACTGACCTAATGACACCCTATCTCCTATATGGTATACTGACCTAATGACACCCTATCTCCTATATGGTATACTGACCTAATGACACCCTATCTCCTATATGGTACACTGACCTAATGACACCCTATCTCCTATATGGTATACTGACCTAATGACACCCTATCTCCTATATGGTACACTGACCTAATGACACCCTATCTCCTATATGGTATACTGACCTAATGACCCCCTATCTCCTATATGGTATACTGACCTAATGACACCCTATCTCCTATATGGTATACTGACCTAATGACACCCTATCTCCTATATGGTACACTGACCTAATGACACCCTATCTCCTATATGGTATACTGACCTAATGACTACTGACCTAATGACACCCCATTCCTATATGGTATACTGACCTAATGACACCCTATCTCCTATATGGTATACTGACCTAATGACACCCTATCTCCTATATGGTACACTGACCTAATGACACCCTATCTCCTATATGGTATACTGACCTAATGACACCCTATCTCCTATATGGTATACTGACCTAATGACACCCCATCTCCTATATGGTATACTGACCTAATGACCCCCTATCTCCTATATGGTACACTGACCTAATGACCCCCTATCTCCTATATGGTATACTGACCTAATGACCCCCTATCTCCTATATGGTAT